>NC_134487.1:223681095-224035585 GCF_040206685.1 Ascaphus truei
TATGCATCTATCTGACCTCGCCTACAGGCCGCTCTGTCACACCATCTCTTCGGGGTAGCAGATGTGAGGTAACACAATTTTTTAGTGAGTACCACCTCTGAGACAGAAACAAGTGGTACTGTAAGTCTTTATATGCAGAATGCATTATAAGAAGACTCAGGTAACATCACAGGCATCGTCAATACAAATGCCAAGACTTACTGCTCAGCCGTTTGTGTATACATAGATACCAATTCATGATGAGAGTTTGAATACTTGGACATGCAGAGTGGTAGCACAGCTGGGGGCTCAGGCACGGGTTGTATAAGCCTGTCGGAAGGACACAAGATGGATGCAAATTTATCTGTTGCAGTTCCAGAGTACAAAGTAAGAAGCAGAGATGGTTGGCTGGAATCATAAGGCAAAAATACTAGATATCCTTGTATCTGAAGTGGGAGTCTGAGAATCAGTAATACTATAGGTATACCAAATATTGTGGGGAACATTAAGGTAAGGGCCTTAGAATCAAGAGTAGGGATATCAAACAGTTAATAAAGCATTTAATTGAATGTTTAAAAAAAAAGACTGCACACGACAGCTGGAAAGAGGAGAGCATGTGGACGGCTGCAGAGAGGAAAGTTTCTATGAAGTGATGAAAGAGATGCTGGTAAGGTTCTTGCCAAATTGGAGGTTTAAAATTCGGGAGCCATGCTCAGACCGCGTTATAAGCGGATTTGCGTTATAAGCAGATTCGCATTCTAATGGATCGCGCTATAACGGGATTGAGCTGTACTTGGAGAGAAATGACCCTCCCTACCTCAGTGTGGTCGATGTCTGGCCTGAGCATAATATATCGGAGCTCTTCTCAAGACAGGAAGTGACCCATAGGGCTGAGGTAAGATTTGAAATCACTGACCTGAACCATGAGTCGTGAATTAAGAATAGAGCAGTCTCAAGGCAAGCAGCAAAGATGTCAGGACACAGACTGGGGTTGGCAACCGGGAATCCACAGGAACAGGGACCACCGGGCTCCGGGAACATATAGAACAGAATTCCATGCTCGGGCAGTATAATGCATAGCTCACCACAAATGAAGCGCGACCGCGATGCTGAGGCAGGGAATTGAGATACGCTGACCTACAGCCACGCTGGCACGCCTAGAGTGTAGAGTAGTCGTTCAGGCCAGGTCAGGATTATAGATATTAGAGTAGTTGAGGTACTTGCCAGGTTCAGGAGTGGAGAGTATCGGATAGTCGGGGTACGTAGCCAGGTGCAGGATAGGAGATAGTCAGATCGTCGGAGTACTTAAGCCAGGGTCAGGACAGGAGCTAGGAGAGGGGTCAACAAGCCGGATCAGGAGTAGAGAGAAGCAGAGTCCAAGGTACAAGCAGGGTTCAAAACAAAAAGAAACTGGGCGCTTACCTTAAATAAATGGGTCAGGATTAAGGATAAGTTTAAAACACTAATTCAAACCAACAGTTGAGGTCTCTCAAAAAGATGGGAGATAGCACTAAGAGTCCCTTCTGCTGCAACCCCAGATGGGAAAATCCAAGGCCCTTAACAGAACGTGAAACAGGAGAAACAGGGGGAGCAAGGGGTTAAAACACATACACAGTTCACAATAGTGTCGAAATTGCAAGGGCCAAAAGGCCTCTGAGGGGAACGGGGGACAAGATAAAAATAAAATACTCACACGGCCCTGTGTGAGTAAAAATATATATTGGTATCTTTTTAGGTTGAATCTGGCCCTTCCAAATTGCTGGTCAGATTAGGAGTGGTAATATATATGGCAATACTAATAATATAGTACTTACACGGCCGAGTGTAAGCAAGGGTGTAGAATGGTTTCTGTGGGGTACAGACTATTAACCCATCCAGGCCAATTCCAGGAACAGGGCACAGGTAGAGATGACCATCTCTCCCCATTCCGGACGCGGAGAGCAGGCTGCCTGTGGAGTGACCTGTGACCCATGCTGCGGTGGCGGGCCAGGGATCCGTTGTATTTGTGAGTGCATTTGTGGTTGCCTTCTATTTGTCTTTTATTTATAATAAACGCATTTTTTACTTTAACGCTGACACCCTGCTGATATCTTGCCTCACTTACCCCTAACTGCTGTACTGGAGAGGAAAGTGCTTTAACGTGAGCACTGTGAAGGGGAATCCCCATGAGAAAACCTTACCGGTCAACAACTACCTGTGCCCTGTTCCTGGAACCGGCCTGGATGGGTTAATAGTCTGTACCCCACAGAAACCATTCTACACCCTTGCTTACACTCGGCCGTGTAAGTACTATATTATTAATATTGCCATATATATTACCACTCCTAATCTGACCACCAATGTGGAAGGGCCAGATTCAACCTCACAAGATACCAATATATATTTTTACTCACACAGGGCCGTGTGAGTATTTTATTATTATCTTGTCCTCCGTTCCCCTCAGAGGCTGTTTGGCCCCTTGCAATTTCTACACTATTGTGAACTGTGTATGTGTTTTAACCCCTTGCTCCCCCTGTTTCTCCTGTTTCACAAGCAGGGTTCAGGCAACGAGAGGTTAACAGCAACAATGTCAGGCAAGGCATGGTTCAGGAACTAGATGTGGCAAAGCACGGCGTCACAACGACTATGCTCAGCAAAGGTACTGTAAGCTGTAAGTGAAGGGTATATAAAGGAGGAGACTCCAACAGCAAGCAGGGGAGTAACCAAGAAGTGAAACCTAATAGGCTGCTGGTGCACGCAGGTGTACCCGATGATGCAGCCTGATCAGGTAGGAGGTTGCTTGCAGCACGCGGGTGTCACAGATTTCAGAGGGCAGGGTTTAGAGAGAGTGCTACTCCCACGTCGGTTTTGCGAGACGTCAGAGCGGGGGTGGAGCCTAGAGCACACGTCACTGCCACACTGGTTCTGTTGATCAACAGAGCGGGGGCGGAATTTACCGCGCGCGTCAGTGGGGAGGCTGGATGATCACCCGCGTAGTACACCCAGGTGAAGGGCGGGATCAGGGTCCGCAGATTCCGGAGCAGACTGTGCAAGGTCCATGTGCACCCGCATCACAGGACCAGAAGAATGCGCATCTTGACTGTCTGTCACCGGAGGGCCAGTAAGGTGAGGAGATGGTCCTTGAATGCCGGGATGGCGAATCCTCACAGTAGCCCCCCCCCCCCCCACTCTAGGAGCGACCTCCGGCCGACTCCACGAAGGCTTGTTCTGAAATTTCGTAAGAAAGATATGCACCAATCTGGGTGTGTGAACCCGGGGGCTAGGAATCCAGGTCCTCTCCTCTGGACCGAAACCTTTCCAATGCACTAGATAGTGCAGTGATCCTCTGGAGATCTTGGAATCCAGAATGGACTGGACCTCATATTCAGGTTGACCTTGGACCATAAGTGGAGAGGTAGAAGGAACAGGAACAGAAAAATTATTCGAAACGATCTGCCTGAGTTTTCTGTCTGTTGACCGCTTGCCTAATGTTGACCTGGATCTTTTCCAAAGTTCCTGTAGCTCCTTGATCCTCATCTGCTGCTGAGACCCCTGAGGACGGTAACACCATAGGAAGGGTAGATGGGTTAAATCCATAATTGACATAGAAGGAAGATTACAAAGTAGAACCACTGCGTGCGTTGTTATGAGCGAACTCTGCCCAGGGTAGAAGTTCAGCCCAATCATCTTGTGAATCAGACACAAAACATCGTAAGTATTGTTGAAGCAACTGGTTGGTCCTCTCCGTTTAACCATTGGTCTATGGATGGTATCCAGAAGAAAAATGGAGTGCTACACCAAGCTGAAGACAAAAAGACCACCAGAACCGAGAAATAAACTGAGAGCCTCTGTCTGAGACGATTACCATAGGTACTCCGGGTAAGCGAAAAATCTCCTTAATGAAAACTTCAGCTAACCTGGGGGAATTTGGAAGATCCTTGAGGGGTATGAAGTAAGCCTGTTTCGAGAATCTGTCCACTACCACAAGAATTGTGTCCATACCATGGAGATAGGTAACTTGACTATGAAATCCATGGATAAGTGTGTCCATGGTCGGTCAGGAACAGGGAGAGGCTGAAGAAGACCAGAGGGAGATGTTCTGGGCGTTTTAATCCTGGCACATGTGGGGCACGCAGCTACGAAATTGTTAACATCCTTTTGCATCTCTGGCCACCAAAAAGTCAGAGAAATAAGATCCAGTGTTCTCTTGATACCAGGGTGGCCTGCAGATCTGGAAGAATGGCTCCACTCGAGGACCTTTTTACGATGAGGGACAGAAGTGAAGAGACAGTCCTGTGGAGGCGAGATGCCAGGAGGAATATGACTTTGTTGACGAACAATGTCCTTAAGAGCTCCAGATGAAGAAGCCGGGAGAATACACTTGGAGGGAAGAATAGGTTTCTGCTGATCCTCGGAATTATCATTCAAAGAGAATTGGCGGGATAATGCGTCAGCTTTGATATTTTTAGATCCAGGAAGATAGGAAATTATGAAATTGAATCTAGAGAAGAATAGTGACCATCTGGCTTGACGGGCTCCTTCGATGTAAAGTAAGTTCTTATGATCCGTAAGGATAGTTATGGGATCGTCGGTACCTTCCAGAAGATGTCTCCATTCTTCGAGTGCCAGTTTAATTGCAAAAAGTTCACGGTTCCCAATATCATAGTTGCATTCAGCCGGAGAATTTTTTTTCGAAAAGAAGGCACAAGGATGCAACCTGGACAAATGATTCATTCTTTGAGAGAGAACAGCGCCTACCCGAACATCAGAAGCATCAACTTCTAGAGTAAACGGAAGTTGGGGGTCCGGGTGAATGAGAATCACAGCGGATACAAAGGCTTTTGTGAGAAGATCAAAAGATTGAAGGGCCGCTGAGGACCAGGAAGCTGGATCTGCTCCTTTCTTGGTTAATTTGGTCAAAGGAGCCACTAGAGAATATTTTTTTTGGATGAATCGACGATAATAATGAGAAAATCCAAGAAAGCGCTGGACAGCCTTGAGGGTAGTAGGTTGAGGCCAATCCAGAACTGCTCTGGCCTTGGCGGGATCCATGGTGAGGCCGGTGTCAGATATAATATATCCCAAAAAACTGATAGATGTCTGATGGAAATGACATTTTTCGAGTTTGGCAAAAAGTCTATTTTCGCATAACCTGAGAAGCACCTGTTTAACGTGAGAGACATGTTCCTGAATGGATTTAGAAAAAATAAGGATGTCGTCGAGATAGATGATTACAAAGGAGTTGAGAAGGTCTCTAAAAACTTCAATTACAAAGTCCTGAAACACGGCTGGGGCATTGCATAGACCAAAAGGCATGACCAAGTACTCCTAATGTCCGTCCCTGGTGTTGACCACAGTCTTCCATTCATCACCCTGGAGGATCCTGACAAGATTGTAGGCACCACATAAATCTAATTTAGAGAAGATGTTAGCTACTTGTAATCGATCGAATAATTCAGAAATGAGAGGCAGAGGGTAACGATTCTTTACAGTGATTTTGTTCAGAGCTCGGTAGTCTATGCAGGGGCGTAATGATCCGTCATTTTTCTTCACAAAGAAAAATCCAGCACCTGCAGGAGAGGTAGACTTACGTATGAAAGCCTTCTGCATATTCTCTGCAATATATTCTTTCATTGCCTTGGTCTCAGGCAAGGACAATGGTTAAGAAGTCCCTCTGGGTGGGGTAGTGCCAGGAAGCAGGTTGATAGGACAGTCGAACGGGCGATGAGGAGGTAGGACCTTGGATTTCACCTTATCAAAAACGTCCAGAAATTCGGCGTACTCCTCTGGTAATTGCACCTTCTCCTTCTCCTCGGTCATGGTGGTACCCCCAATACTACTTGCTTCTAGAATGCAGTACTTGTTGCAATGGGAACTCCATCAAATAGGTTTCTTGCCAAGCCAATCCACCTGAGGATTATGGATCTGTAACCAGGGTAGATCGAGGATCACTGCAATAGATGGGGTATGAATCACATTGAATTGGATTTTCTCCAAATGGTTATCCTCCACTCTGAGTTGAAGTACCTCTATTTCCAAGGAGATAAATGCCGACTGAACAGGTCTTCCATCTATGGCTCCTAGGGCAATGGGCTTCTTTCTGTGCTTCATGGGTACCAGGTGGCGTTCTGTGAATTCTTGGTCTATAAAGTTTCCTGCAGAGCCAGAATCAAGAAAGTGAGAGTAGACACTTGGAAGCCCTTCCCAACGATAGTGATGGGGAGTAGGATGCGATAAGGTTGATCAGTAGAAATAGGGGAAAGAGAAAGTGTTCCCACTGAGACTCCCCCAGATCTCAGGGTAACCTTGCGTTTCCTGACTTTTGTGGACAAAATTATGCAAAATGTCCTGCGGTACCGCAGTACAGACATAAACCAGCATTCTTACATCGTAGCGTCTCAGACTTGGAAAGGCTAGTACCCCCTAACTGCATAGGTTCAGAAGTATCCGCAAACGGGTCTCCAGTTTGGCTCACCTGACCTACATTGATCCGGGATGGAGAATCGTGACAGTGAGCCTTTTCCGATCTCCTTTCTTGGATAAGGTGATCTTTAATGCAGACAGCAATAAGTTCCTCCAAGTCCGAGGGGCGATCGTATGTTTCTAGTTCATCCTTCAAGGTCTCTGATAATCCTTGCCAGAAGGACGCAGATAGGGCTACATCGTTCCAGTCAGTTTCAGCAGCAATAGTCCTAAATTCAAGAGCATATCTGGCCATAGTGTGATTACATTGAGACACATGAAAAAGGGCAGATCAAGCAGATACCTTACGGCTGAGTGTATCAAACGCCGTCCAGAAGTCCTTGGTGAAAGCAGCAATATCCTGGGTAAGGTCGGGTCTTCACTCCCAGATGGGAGAAGCCCAGGCAAGGGCATCATCTGTAAGGAGAGACATGATATACGCTACCTTGGCAGGAGGAGAAGTGAAGCGTGAAGGATTGAGGAACCCCCGGCATTCGTGGGGATCACCCCATAGCGATTGGGGGTGGGTAACCGGGGTTCTTGAGAAACATGAGGAGAGTACATCGTGGCAGGCTCAGGAATTGCAGGGGCAAAGAGAGAGCAAGGTTCCTGAAGAGCGTGAGTGAAAGTATTGAAGTTCTCCCTCAGGGAACGCACGTTGTAGTCACTAGCCACGATTTTCTCCTCAATACTAGCAAGGTTGCTTGCGTGTGTGCTCAGGACTCTTCCTACCTCAGCGGGGTCGAAGTTTCTGTGGCTGAGCATACTGTAACGTGTAGCTCACCACAAACGAAGCGCGACCACGGTGCTGAGGCAGGTAATTGAGATACGCTGACCCACACCCATGCGGGCGCGCCTAGAGTGTAGAGTAGTCGTTTAGGCCAGGTCAGGATTATAGATATTAGAGTAGTTGAGGTACTTGCCAGGTTCAGGAGTGGAGAGTTGCGGATCGTCAGTGTGCGTAGCCAGGTTCAGGATTGGAGAGTATCGGATAGTCGGGGTACGTAGCCAGGTGCAGGATAGGAGATAGTCGGATCGTTGGAGTACTTAAGCCAGGGTCAGGACAGGAGCTAGGAGAGAGGTCAACAAGCCGGATCAGGAGTAGAGAGAAGCGGAGTCCAAGGTACAAGCAGGGTTCAGACAACGAGAGGTTAACAGCAACAAGGTCAGGCAAGGCAAGGTTCAGGAACTAGATGTGGCAAGGCACGGCGTCACAACGACTATGCTCAGCAAAGGTAAGCTGTAAGTGAAGGGTATATAAAGGAGGAGACTCCAATAGCAAGCAGGGGAGTAACCAGGAAGTGAAACTTAATAGGCTGCTGGTGCACGCAGGTTTGCCCGATGATGCAGCCTGATCAGGTAGGAGGTTGCTTGCAGCCCGCGGGTGTCACAGATTTCAAAGGGCAGGGTTTAGAGAGAGTGTTACTCCCACGCCGGTTCTGCGAGACGTCAGAGCGGGGGCGGAGCCTAGAGCGCGCGTCACGGCCACGCTGGTTCTGTTGATCAACAGAGCGGGGGCGGAGTTTAACGCGCGCATCAGTGGGGAGGCTGGATGAGCGCCCGCGTCATACACCCTGGTGAGGGGCAGTATAATGATCCGGAGAAGCCGGAGCAGACTGCGCAAGGTCTGCGTGCGCGTCACAGGACCAGAAGAATGCGCATCTTGAGTGTCTGTCACCGGAGGGCCAGTAAGGTGAGGAGATGGTCCTTGAACGCCGGGATGGTGAATCCTCACAGGCATGGGCTGGAATTAGACGGCTTCGATTTAAAGACCGGGAAAAAGTGCAGCCAATTGCTGACTCAAGGAAGCAGTTTGCCAGGAACCAAGACAGTTGCAACGGAGGCATAAAGGCACGTTCCAGGTTAACCCTGGACCAAAACCCTTACAGAGAGTGGACTGGGTGTTCCAGACCTCCTAAGATACTACAAGAGACAGGGGGTGCCCAATGCTACATCCCTTATATTGTCTGGACATCCAATTGATAAAACATATATGATGAAAAGTATTAAGTAAAATACTTCAATAATAATAATATTAAATACTTGGTTATTTAGTTAAACCTTTGGCCAAAGGCGTCAAAAGCCTGCATACCAACGTCAAGGTATAACCAAAATAATGCAGGTCCTACACTACACTACACTGTGAACCCTTCCTTTTACCTCTCTAAGAGGGGAAGAACCATTATAGGTCTTGTTCCTGCAGCAAGGGAAAATACCTCCCAAGTTAAAAAGGTGAAGGAGGAGGAGTGAGCTCTGGGGGGAGGTGCCACAGCCTCCAATTGACTGCTACAAGTCAGACATTGATTAACACACATTCCCAGCTAGCTCAAACTCCCACACCCACCACATGATGAATATATATGTAACCCTTGTTTCCCCCCCCCCCCCCTAGACTCATCTAGTGTATCTAGGGTGCGTGAGGGCAGATTACATGCGTATGGGTGGTGCATACCTGTGAGGAACAGGAGGGCCTGAGCTTCCCGCCTTGTTATTGGGGAGACAGGACCAGGCTTCTGGGGTGGTAGCCTCCATGCTTTTAGTGGTGCAGCGCCTCCATCTTCTACACTCCCAGAAATATGGGGTAGGACCTGTATAGAAGAACCCTTTTGGTCCCAGGGTAAATACTCCACACTCGTACAACAGTCTTGGTATAAAAGGATAGTCTCTTTATTGATCAGGGTAGCAACCCCCAAATGTAGCGGCGTCCAGCAGCCTTAACAACAACAGCAATGTCCTGCTAATTACTCCACTCCCCTTCATAGGTCATTCCTCCTCTCCTTCCCTCCAGGTCTCTCAGCCGACAGGATGGTCTAGGCTGGGGCCTCAATACCCCATGGTCCACCTCCGAGGTTATCCTCGGGGTGGGGAATGGATTCTCCCCATCACCCCAGCCTGGGGGTGAGGGGCATTGGTCCACCGGGTCTATAACCCTATCAGCTCTACTCAAAGTGGCTGAGTCTCTCCTCTCTTCTCTCTGCTCCTGTGCGTCAGCACAGGGGAGACCGCTCTGTCTCCTGCAACTCCTCGGACAGAACAGCAGAACAACAGAACCAACAACTCCAACTCCAACTCCAACTGCAACTCCCGCCAAACTCCGGGAACTGGCTACTAAATATAGAGTCAGCCCCACCTCTCGTGATGTCAGCAGAACCTCCCCTCTGTCTCGCGCCTGCAGCAGAGGCAGGGGCCTGCGTCTACCACTCAGGGCAGGGCTCTGAAGGGGGAAAACTCATGATGACTACTGGTGCCTGCCCTTAACAGGACTTACCACAGTAGGAGGAAGATAGGTATAGCCTGTGCTGTTTACAGAGGGCTACAATCTCCCTATGGTGGAATCCAATGGTCCCCACTTGGACCTAGTTTTAGCAGACCCATCCTGCGGCGAACAACCTGGGAAACAGCACACATGATACATTGTCATCATACATTGCATAATGAGGTAGTGCAATATTAATACAACCAGGTACTCCCAACATCGAGAACCCTACCGATAATGCTTTGGATCAGGCTTGCGTACCCTCCGCCCATTGTGATCCGTGATAGTCACAGCGAACGACTGAACCGGCCCATGCTCAGGCCTATAGGTTACACCATGCATGTATATACATCTCCCTATGCAGACTAACTCACTTATTTTATCCTCATTGTGATACCCTCCCTGACCGAACTTGGTCCGAAGATATTCTTGGACTGCCTCCCTAAGCCAACAGTCTCGGTTCTCTTCAATTTCCCTCATGATGGGCTCAGGCACGTAGGGATACTCATACCCGTGGGACTGCCGGTATCTAGCAACTATGGCCCGGTCAGCTCGACTTAGTTTGGTGAGGCTGCGGTGCCCCGCCCTGCTTGGCAGTACCCAAAACACAGGCTCTTCCGGAGCTACTTCATCATATAAGATACTGGGGCCTCGAGGTACAACCAGTTTCTGTTCTATCTCCCTGTACCGATGATCCAACTCATCTACCACCTCTTGTTGAGTGAAAGAACCAGCCGCCCACCAATGGTCTACAATGTTATTCTTAATTAACAGGAACCGCGTACGGTCCATCCCCTCGTGGTATCCGGTAAATAGGGGTGCCCACCATTTGTCCCGGTGCTCGTACTCTGCGGACTGACTAGTACGTTCTACCTCAGACTCTACCGGAGACGATACACCCGACGTACCCGCATCAGTAGATCGCGAGCAATCTCTCCTTCCCTTGGCATTATAATACACTGTAGGATTCATCTTGTGAACCACTTTGCTGGTAGGCCCAGCCTCTACTGGAGTGTGGGACCTACGGGCCCTCCCTCTAGCTGCAGGAGAAAACGGCACAGGGTTAGACACAGGTATAACACATGAATACGGTATCTCCCCATCCGATCCCTCATCACTCAACTCCCAATCCCGCAAGTCCTTGGAATATTTGGGAAATTTACATAACTTATCCCTGGTAGGTCCCGGTGGCACCACTCGTGACGGGGCAGGGGCAGTGGCCGGGGCAATGGAGCTATGGGCTGGGGCTGGGGGAACGTCCAACTCAATGTCCAGCAAACGGGCAATCCCGCGACCAGGGGACCTTTTCTTAGACGTGCTCTCTGCCATTCTTCTGGCTTCCCTGGAGGGGCCTCGACTCTGTAGGGTAGCCAGGGTAATGGCTGCATCGATGCTTCGTGAGGAGAACACTCCTCCAGGCCGTTTCTTTCCGGTGGAACCGGAAACGACGTCATCAGGGGTGCCCGCAGAATCTCCACCCGCTCCGTGGTCACGCACCGGAAGTGCGTCGAGGACCGGCATGGACGGTGGCTGAGCATCCGGGGCACGGCCGAACAAGTGGGCCTCAAGCCTCTCCTTCTCGTCCGTCGTGGTTGCGGTCTGCGCCTGGCGAGAGTAAGGGGGTGGTGGAGTCTCCTTACCGCTCCGCTGCTTCTTGATGATGTCGGGCTCCTCTTGGGTCATCTCGGTCTCTGTCTCTGTCGCACTGGGAGTCACCACGGCCATGGGACTGCTACGGGCCTCCGGCCGCATCAGCGCTCGCCGTCGGAAAGTTTCCGGACTCGTCTGCTCCCTTTTGATGCCTTTGGGGTGGTTCGCCGGTAGGCGCATCGCCACCAATGTCACTCCAAACTCTTCCTCTGAGGATATAAATATTGGTTCCTCCGCTAGGGAGTCACCCGGTTCTTCGGCGATACAACCAGTGGGTATAGGCACAAAGTAGTCTCGCTCTGGTACCTCCGCTGCGGTCGCGCTCTTCTCCGTCGATAGCTCGCTCAGTTTGATAGCGGGCTGGACCTTAGTTTCTCCCGCTTGGGTGTAACGGGGAACCAGGGCAGTCTTGTCTTTGCCTTCCGCCACCTCCGTCAATGTTCCCTGAGAGGCACCTCGCGGCGTCGCGATCACAGGCCACGGCTCGTTCGGCCAAAGGTAAAACGTGCCACATTGGGGGCATCGGGCCTTGGTGCTTGGTATCCCGCAGTCGACGCATAAACACCGCAGGTATTCGTGCTCAGCTACCTCCACTACCAGTAAGCCTCCCGGTAGCTGGTAAATTGAAGTATGCATCTCGGACATGATTCGCTCAGGGTTGGAACAGCTCAGTGTCTCAGCTCCTTGCTCCTCGAATGCCAGACAAAAGTGAAGCTCTTCGCCCAGGCTTCCGGTCCCTCCCTTCGTTGGGGAGGACGCTTCTGATTGGTTCTCCTTGTGCCCACTCCTTCTGGTGGAATCCAGAGGCGGGACCTTTTCTTCTTCAGTGTGACGTGGCCTGGCTTTCTGACCAGTCACGGCACAGGTGGGTGGGCTTTCGCGCCGCTCCGCACCTCTTGCAAGGAATCTGGGTTTGGCGCCAGATTCTTGCACATTTCCAGCCACATTGATCTCACTGTCTCTTTGCCCCTTTCACGTGCTTGCTCCAGGATTGGCGGGAACCGCCATTTTAGATCGTCTCTCTTGCTCCGCGGAGCACATGTCGGGTCGGGCGCCATCTTGGATGAGTCCTCCAAATGCACATGTGCCCTACTCTCAATGTCTAGTGGGTATCTCGTACCTAAACACTGACTGACCTCCAAATGTGTGCTCTGCATTCTGTTTCTCACTAATATGAGGTGACTTTACCCCAGGCTCAGCGGAACTCCTCTCCTCCATTCACTGTACTCGGCGTCTACAGTGCAAGTGCTCTGTGGTGCGTTTGTGTGGGTGATAGCTAGGGTACCTCTCTTTCTTAGGTACGGGCGTCTCCTACTTTTGGCCACTCATAGCGCGGGCCCTGGGCCATGGTCCCTGGACTAGTGAACAGGCTGACCCCCCCAGTTATATTGCACTCAGCCTATAAATTCCTAATGATTCAACAGTAGGTGTCCCAGAGTTGCATTGTTAGTGCAAAACACCAAGGAGGTAAGTACAATGAAAAAATGAAAATAATAAAATGTTATTAAACTCTTCTATCAAAAAAACCACTCTAATAAAATATTAAAAATCTTGCCTCTATTGTTAACACAGTGTGTGCTGTTTACTCCATTAGTGTCCAGTAGTGCTTTTGTCAGAGAAAAACTCTAGATACCAAATTGACTCCAGGTGCTAGTACAGTATATGCAGAGGTTAGTAAATACCCTAATCATGGGTGTACATTTCAATCTTGGTTTCACTTTCGGAAACAAAATGTTCATGTGTATGATGCTACACTTTGCAACAGTTCACAGTGCATTGATGTCTGTGATACAAACACAGCAACAGTTAATACTGTATGTTAAGCAGTGCTGTTAAAGTTATACACTTGTGAATCCTGTAGGTAAATGTTACTCAATGACATGGAGTGTATCAATAATTTTTGCACTCTCATAGTGCCTTTCAATGTATAAGGATCACTGTCTACCACCATAGATAGCAAGTCATATAAGTGTAGCCAGGTCACCCTTTGCCCCCTGCGACCCCCTCGGGAGCCTCCGTGGGCACAAGCAATGCTGGGTACTGCCGGAGGCCAGCGGCAGACCCGACGGCCATCCCAAGGGTGGGGGCCGTTGCAGGGAGCGGTGCGCTGTCTCCGCGAGCGGGCCGGTTGCCGGGGACGCGATCGGGCCGTTGCTAAGGCCGCGGTCGCGTCTCTAAGGTCCCGGCGGCCGGCGAGGAGAGCGCCACCATTACGCAACCACTCGCGCAGTACAGCTGTCAGAGGCAGGGAAAGACGCGCGAGGGCCAGAACAGAGTAGGGAAAGGTTGAGGAAGCTCCCTATAGCTCGCGCATGCGCAGGAAAGGCGGCCCCAATGCCAGGATAGGCTCTATGGGACTACAACTCCCATGGAACATAGCGAGGGAGGCACCAGGTGCCTCATAGGAGCCAATAGGGCTGCAGGATTGTGCTGGAGGAAAGGATACATTTCGCGGGCTTGCACCACGCTAGTCAGTCAGCGGAGGGACCCTGTGAAGGAAGGAGGTAGGGTACAGGAGAGAGGGACTCCCCTGTATTAGGCCAGCACCCCCTTGGTCCAGGATAGCTCAGCTCCCCAGTAAGGTGAGTGTTGCCAGGGGCAGCCCTCAGGTTAGGGACCCTGCCACTTACATTAGTGGGAGCTGGGAGAAGGAAGTCTGCAGTTAGAGAGTTGGAGTCAGGGAGCTGTTAGGGAAGTAGGGTGTAGGGAGCGAGTGCAGCTTCTGCCCCATATAGGTACCTACACTCCAGGTAGACTCCAACTCCCCACTAGTTGGGTGGGTAACTGTTGAGGAAGGTGATAGAGGGTTGGAGCTAGGGAGCTGTGAGGGAAGAAGGGTGCGGGGAGTGAGAGCAGCTCCTGCACCCCATAGGTACCCACACCCCAGGTAGGCCCCAACCCCCCCCACTAGTGTAGTGGGTTAAGTACTGAGGGAGGCCCAAGATAGGGACGCTGCCCTTAGTGTTGTTAGAGTGCTGCCTTGTCAGGGTCACAGCGAGCAGTGCTGTGAGGACTGATAGGCAGGCACCTTGTTGCACAGCACGTTGGCTGCAGCCTCCAGTGAGTTACAGCTTGCTGCGGTAGGCGCTGGGACTAGTCAGAGAGTAGTGGGTCTGGAGAGGGGCTATAGCTGTTCTAGTCACCTTGAGGTAGCGCTAGGGGTAGGATGCCTGAAGGGATAGCCTGTTAACGAGGTCAGGAATTCTGGAGAGGATCTGCACTAGGCTAGCCAACAGTAGGTAGACGCCCAAGTACTGCATGGAAGAGTACTCTAGTCCATTCCAGATCAATTACCGAAGGGACTTGGGTAGTTGGGGGAGTGGGACAGGTCATTACCCCTGCAGGCCCTAGGAGTTCCCCAAGCCACTACAGGTTGCTGTACTACAGGGACAGGCCCTAAGTTAGGGTTCCTGTCACATTAGTACCACTTATATAGATAGGGACACAGCGGCTGCTGCTGTTCCTGTGGAAGCGGTTGGACCCACGTTGGGGTCCACAGAGACGATTCCAGAGTGGGACCGCCCTAGCGGTCCGCACGTGCAAGGAGTTCGGTTGGAGGATCAGACGGACTCATCACACGTCTGACCCTTTGAGAAGTTTGTTGCTGACCCGAGCACCGGAGTGCTCGGCAGGTATAATACCATCACATGTGCACAAACAGGCCTAGAGGTTCTTAGTGACTGCGCAGTCACCCATTGACTATCTCTGTAGGAGTACGGGACATTGGGTGGGGTTCTTGGGACACTGGGTGGGATCACCTAGTGTTTGGGAATCGTCCTGCGAGATGTCACTGTTAGTGTCTCACCGTGAGAGAGACACCGGTTATCATTATTATTCGTTAGTAAAGTCCTTAGTTATATAATCACTGTGTGTGTGGTTTCTGATTGGGTTCCTATGTAGGGTCATTCTACACTTCCATAGAATCCTACACAGGTGGAGGCGCTGAAAGAAGATTCGTTCCAGAGGATTCACCCCAGGCTCTCATTAGCGGAGGCTCAGACCTCCTGTGAGCCTACAGGTATACGCACCACACCGGTAACACCGCATGTTCTACTCACCCACACTATATATGCGATTGGGTGGGGTGGAATACCCGTTACATAAGCAAACATAAACATATGTGCAAGGTCTGTTTCAGACACAAGCCTATCTTGAATAGTTCTAAAGCGGCTCTAATGGATAGACGTTAGTTGCGGCTCAGAAACACAGCCAATCCACCTCTGCATATACTAGCACCTGGAGTCAATTTGGTATCTAGAGTTTTTTCTGACACAAGCACTATTGGACACTAATGGAGTAAACAGCACACACTGTGTTAACAATAGAGGCAAGATTTTTAATATTTTATTAGAGTGGTTTTTTTTGATAGAAGAGTTTAATAAAATTTTATTATTTTCATTTTTTCATTGTACTTACCTCCTTGGTGTTTTGCACTAACAATGCAACTCTGGGACACCTACTGTTGAATCATTAGGAATTTATAGGCTGAGTGCAATATAATGGGAACCTTTTTGGTGATCACCTCTTGATCACTTTTTTGTAAATATATCTGTTCTTTCCCACTGCACCACCATCTTAATTATATACTTATGAACATTAAGGTTGAGCAGGGATGACCCCCTTCCCTATCTAAAATGACCCCCCCAGTTGCCTCACGCTATCTGCCTCAAGGGACTCGGGCAGCTATAACTAATCACCCCTCCTACGCCACCTCCTAAGGGCGCCCAAGGTGTACTGTGCGAGAGACTACGCTCCCCTGACTACCCTCGGTATATGCAATTGCGCCCTTCCTTCTCCAGCACTTGCACGGAGAGTGCATCCTACTCTTCCCGTTCCGCCTCGCTGTAAGCCTGGCCTGTTCTGGCATCTCAGCAGCTCGCCTCCAAATGTAACCCTTGTTCCCCCCCCCTAGACTCATCTAGTGTATCTAGGGTGCGTGAGGGCAGATTACATGCGTATGGGTGGTGCATACCTGTGAGGAACAGGAGGGCCTGAGCTTCCCGCATTGTTATTGGGGAGATAGGACCAGGCTTCTGGGGTGGTAGCCTCCATGCTTTCTTAGTGGTGCAGTGCCTCCATCTTCTACATTCCCAGAAATATGGGGTAGGACCTGTATAGAATAACCCTTTTGGTCCCAGGGTAAATACTCCACACTCGTACAACAGTCTTGGTATAAAAGGATAGTCTCTTTATTGATCAGGGTAGCAACCCCCAAATGTAGCGGTGTCCAGCAGCCTCAACAACAACAGCAATGTCCTGCTAATTACTCCACTCTCCTTCATAGGTCATTCCTCCTCTCCTTCCCTCCAGGTCTCTCAGCCGACAGGATGGTCTAGGCTGGGGCCTCAATACCCCACGGCCCACCTCCGAGGTTATCCTCGGGGTGGGCAATGGATTCTCCCCATCACCCCAGCATGGGGGTGAGGGGCATTGGTCCACCAGGTCTATAACCCTATTAGCTCTACTCAAAGTGGCTGAGTCTCTCCTCTCTTCTCTCTGCTCCTGTGCGTCGGCACAGGGGAGACCGCTCTGTCTCCTGCAACTCCTCGGACAGAGCAGCAGAACAACAGAACCAACAACTCCAACTCCAACTGCAACTGCAACTGCAACTCCCGCCAAACTCCGGGAGCTGGCTACTAAATATAGAGTCAGCCCCACCTCTCGTGATGTCAGCAGAACCTCCCCTCTGTCTCGCGCCTGCAGCAGAGGCAGGGGCCTGCGTCTACTACTCAGGGCATGGCTCTGAAGGGGGAAAACCCATGATGACTACTGGTGCCTGCCCTTAACAGGACTTACCACAGTAGGAGGAAGATAGGTATAGCTTGTGCTGTTTACAGGGGGCTACATATATTTATGTCAACCAGAGAGCTACTGAGCGTGGCAATGGTATACAACAAGAGACAGGGGGTGCCCAATGCTACATCCAATTGACAAAACATATATGATGAAAAGGATTAAGTGAAATACTTCAATAATAATAATATTAAATACTTGGTTATTTAGTTAACCCTTTGGCCAAAGACGTAAAAAGCCTGCATACCAACGTCAAGGTATTACCAAAATAATGCAGGTTCTACACTACACTACACTGTGAACCCTTCCTTTTACCTCTGTAAGAGGGGAAGAACCATTATAGGTCTTATTCCTGCAGCAAGTGAAATGACCTCCCAAGTTAAAAAGGTGAAGGAGGAGGAGTGAGCTCTGGGGGGAGGTGCCACAGCCTCCAATTGACTGCTACCATTCAGACATTGATTAACACACATTCCCAGCTAGCTCAAACTCCCACACCCACCACATGATGAATATATATTTATGTCAACCAGAGAGCTACTGAGCGTGGCAATGGTATACAACAAGAGACAGGGGGTGGCCAATGCTACATCCAATAGACAAAACATATATGATGAAACGTATTAAGTAAAACACTTCAATAATAATAATATTAAATACTTGGTTATTTATTTAACCCTTTGGCCAAAGGCATCATAAGCCTGCATACCAACGTCAAGGTATAACCAAAATAATGCAGATCCTACACTGAGATACTACAATGCAACTAGAATATGCCATTTAATGCATTGGTCAATGCCAAAATGAAAAAAGATATGGGTAGATATTGAAAAACAGGAAGCGCAATGTGACAGTATGAGTCCCGGCAGCAAAGAGGTCTTCTAACAGCCCTCTCATCCAGTTCTACCATCCTCTTAGGTGGTATGGGATTTAGGGCTCTATGCAGTAAGCGCCGAAAAAGTGCAATCACCAAGTGTTCCCTATCGGCATGATTTTGGCGATTTGCCCTCGTAGTATTCAGTAAGGGCCGAGTCCCTGTCGAATCCCTGGCAAATCACTGCGAAAGCAAAACGCCCATGAGCCGGTGATAAAAAAAGCCTGGCTCCCGATAGCCTGGCAATAGGCCGTTTCTGCCGATATGTGTTTGCTGCAGAGAGAGATCCGTCACTCTCTCTGCGCAAACATCGGCACATTAAAAATCTTTCTTTACAATTTTTACTCATAGTGTAGATGTGCAGGGGGTCTCCGGAGCTGAACCGCATTGGTTTCAGGTCCGGAGATCCCCTGCTTCCCGAGATACAGGCCCCTTTATGAGGTGCCGGTATCCCTCTGCATTTAAAGTCCCGATCACGTGACCGCGGAATGTAAACAAAGCAGAGGGATACCGGCACCCCATAAAGGGGCCTGTATCTCGGGAAGCAGGGGGTCCCCGGACCTAAAACCAAAGCGGTTCAGCTCCGGAGACCCTCTGCACATCTACACTATGAGTAAAACATACATATAAATAAGATGAAAAAAAGGGGATAACCGGCGCCAAAAAAGGGTAAATACCAGACCAATGAAAAGTGTGACAGTCCAAATGCAGTCCTTGGGATGATGAAATGTGATGATTCTCACCTCAGCAGGATATATGTGGAAAAAGAAAAAAACAGATAATAGTGCAGTAAATCAACACAGGGGGGGTGCACAGGTACTAACAATACGAAACATACAAGACATACAAACGTAAAACACTAGCACGGCCTAAATATTAATAAAAAGCAAATTTATTAAGGTGTGGAAGGTGCATAAACCGCATCCGGAGGGGTAAAATTACAACCCTACTCACAAGATGCTGGAAAGGTATAAGCAACGAACTGGTGCATGCAGCTTGGCTCTCAAGATGGCAACCGGAGCACTTTGCCTGGCGTCCACACGTGACCGGGATGAAAGACAGATGACTCAGATGACGGGGCCTCTGGGCGGACGTGACGTCTCCTCCGCTGTAGTTCCACCACAGGCTCACAGGACTCCAGTCCTCCAGTCCTCCTCAGCAACCGCGATGCCGCCGCAAATCGGTTTTAGCACTTTTGAAGACTGCAGATTTTTCCTTTTGGGACTGCAGACTTCACCACAACCTGGAACACTCTAAAAACTTGAAACTTCCCGACGCATTTCGTACGCATGCGCGTACTTCTTCAAGGGATGTGCTTGTCTTGTAGTCTCTATGGTATATATACCATCAGTCCAAAGTTCTTATTGGTTAATTGGATAGTTGGTATTAACCCCATATAGGGCTAATAGACAGCAGCACATAGAAAACGGCCTATGCTAATCAACATACAGAACAAACATACAACATTAAATGGGAAAACAGAAAAATTAGGAAAAAACGTTAAAAACATTTAGAAGAACATTAAAAATGCATAAAATGATTACAAATCTACAGAGGCAGAGCAATGAATTAATGACTTAAAACAGATGATTATAAAAAGGCTTTGAGTTCAAAGTCGATATTCATTCCTTTCGGGGAGAGAGTTTTTAGTTCATATATCCAGTAAGCCTCACGTATACTGGCCTGCTGGAGTCTACTCCCCCCTCTGGGATTAACATCAACCTGCTCAATTGCCTGACAGATGAGACCCTTGGGATTTTTATCATGGTACAGAGAAAAATGATGCGAGACACTATGTGTCACTAAGCCCCTCTTAATGTTGTAGATATGCTCATAGACACGTCTCTGGAATGTTCTCCCTGTTCTGCCCACATATTGCAAGCCACAAGGGCATTGCAATAAATATATAACATATATGGAGTGGCAGTTAATGAACTTATATATAGGGTAACTCCTACAGTATTAGTGACGTTAGATGTAAATTTTTTAGAGTTTTTACTAAAAGAACATGCTACGCACTTTGCACAGGTGAAGAAACCTTTTAAATTCCCTCCTAGTTTCTGGTTTTTTTGGTTCACCGGACAACTGGGAGCTAGTTTGGATTTCAAGTTATTAGCCTTTGAAAATATAATATTAGCTTTTTTTTGGAAGGATATCTGCCAATACTTCATCTTGTAATAAAATAGGCCAATATTTATTTATAATTTGTTTAATTTTTGGCGCCATCTCATTGTATTGAGTGATGAACGCTACCTGATTGTGACATCTATTTAGTGTTTCCTTCTTTTTAGCATCGTATTGAAGTAAAGTGTCAACAGGGACACTTTACTTCAATACGATGCTAAAAAGAAGGAAACACTAAATAGATGTCACAATCAAGTAGCGTTCATCACTCAATACAATGAGATGGCGCCAAAAATTAAACAAATTATAAATAAATATTGGCCTATTTTATTACAAGATGAAGTATTGGCAGATATCCTTCCAAAAAAAGCTAATATTATATTTTCAAAGGCTAATAACTTGAAATCCAAACTAGCTCCCAGTTGTCCGGTGAACCAAAAAAAACAGAAACTAGGAGGGAATTTAAAAGGTTTCTTCACCTGTGCAAAGTGCGTAGCATGTTCTTTTAGTAAAAACTCTAAAAAATTTACATCTAACGTCACTAATAGGAGTTACCCTATATATAAGTTCATTAACTGCCACTCCATATATGTTATATATTTATTGCAATGCCCTTGTGGCTTGCAATATGTGGGCAGAACAGGGAGAACATTCCAGAGACGTGTCTATGAGCATATCTACAACATTAAGAGGGGCTTAGTGACACATAGTGTCTCGCATCATTTTTCTCTGTACCATGATAAAAAATCCCAAGGGTCTCATCTGTCAGGCAATTGAGCAGGTTGATGTTAATCCCAGAGGGGGGAGTAGACTCCAGCAGGCCAGTATACGTGAGGCTTACTGGATATATGAACTAAAAACTCTCTCCCCGAAAGGAATGAATATCGACTTTGAACTCAAAGCCTTTTTATAATCATCTGTTTTAAGTCATTAATTCATTGCTCTGCCTCTGTAGATTTGTAATCATTTTATGCATTTTTAATGTTCTTCTAAATGTTTTTAACGTTTTTTCCTAATTTTTCTGTTTTCCCATTTAATGTTGTATGTTTGTTCTGTATGTTGATTAGCATAGGCCGTTTTCTATGTGCTGCTGTCTATTAGCCCTATATGGGGTTAATACCAACTATCCAATTAACCAATAAAAACTTTGGACTGATGGTATATATACCATAGAGACTACAAGACAAGCACATCCCTTGAAGAAGTACGCGCATGCGTACGAAACGCGTCGGGAAGTTTCGAGTTTTTAGAGTGTTCCAGGTTGTGGTGAAGTCTGCAGTCCCAAAATGAAAAATCTGCAGTCTTCAAAAGTGCTAAAACCGATTTGCGGCGGCATCGCGGTTGCTGAGGAGGACTGGAGGACTGGAGTCCTGTGAGCCTGTGGTGGAACTACAGCGGAGGAGACGTCACGTCCGCCCAGAGCCCCAGTCATCTGAGTCATCTGTCTTTCATCCCAGTCACGTGTGGACGCCAGGCAAAGTGCTCCGGTCGCCATCTTGAGAGCCAAGCTGCATGCACCAGTTCGTTGCTTATACCTTTCCAGCATCTTGTGAGTAGGGTTGTAATTTTACCCCTCCGGATGCGGTTTATGCACCTTCCACACCTTAATAAATTTGCTTTTTATTAATATTTAGGCCGTGCTAGTGTTTTACGTTTGTATGTCTTGTATGTTTCGTATTGTTAGTACCTGTGCACCCCCCCTGTGTTGATTTACTGCACTATTATCTGTTTTTTTCTTTTTCCACATATATCCTGCTGAGGTGAGAATCATCACATTTCATCATCCCAAGGACTGCATTTGGACTGTCACACTTTTCATTGGTCTGGTATTTACCCTTTTTTGGCGCCGGTTATCCCCTTTTTTTCATCTTGTCACCCTGACTGGTTGTACCACCAGTCCTTCACCTGGCTGCCTGAACATTTTATTTGATATTATTAGCGCTGTTTTGCACCTATCTTTTTTCTGTGATACATATAAATAAACAATCATTCCTTACCTTAGCGGCTATCTGCTATTGTAATTAAGCAGCCGTAATGTATTTTTAATAATATTGTGCAGGAGTAGGGGGTCCCCTGAGCTGAACCACATTGATTTGTGGCTCAGGGACCACCTGCTTCCCGAGTTACAGGCGCCGGTAAGGGGCATCGGGTGCCAGTGTCGCCGCATCTTTATAGAGCCCACGTCACGTCTTGGACGCTATAAAGATGGCGGCGACACTGGAACCGATGCCCCAAACCGGGGCCTGTAACTCGGGAAGCAGGGGGTCCCTGAGCCACAAATCAATGCGGTTCAGCTCAGGGGACCCCCTGCTTCCGCACAATATTATTAAAATACATTAATGCTGCTTCATTACCATAGCGGATAGCCTCAAAGGCAATGAAGGGGTTAAGGCATAATAGCATGTTTATTGGGGACAATTGCCCCCAATAAACATTGCAATACACAACATACACCCCCTGTGCCCCAACAACCCCTATACCCCCATTACATATATCTCATTTTTGGGATGCACAGCAATGATACTGGAGGCCGGCGGGGGCCCACGGGTGTTCCCCGCAGGCCTGCAGTACCAATTCTGTGCCCCCCCAAAAAAATACAACAACACAAATACTTTACAATAAATACACCCCCCCTAAAACATACAATACAGTAATGGGCAAAATTACTATTATCTACAAATGGATAATAGTGCATTTGTCCATTTAAAATACATAAAGAACAATAAATACAATAAATACATATACTGTAGCACTCACCCATGTCCGGCTGCCACGATGAACGCCATCCTCATCTTCATCCTGCCCATGCCCCCTCCGATGCTGCAAAACAAAAACAAGAATAAAAACATCCAATGTAATGTCCCCTAACCACTTAATTACCAAAGCGGTTATTAACTGCTACAGGCATTAAGGGATTAACCCACCCTCAACAACCACTTGGGAGGCCTACATACCCTCCCCCACAAACCCCCCACCCCGTGAGGCATAACAACCTTCACCCACTACCCAGCCGGGAGGACTAGCCACATACTGCTGCGGCCAAGTTTATTCGAGCATTTGCCCGTTCTTGGCCGCAGCAGTAGCTTGGCGCGCGCCCGAGTGTGACGGGCGCGCGCCGAAGCAGCGGAAGAGCGCCCTCCGATCGGGGCGCTCTCCCTACCGCTGCCGGGTCCGCCGGGTCCCCCGGAACCCCCTGCCGCCGTCCCGCAGATCGCGGGACACCAGGGCTCCCTCGGGGAGCCCTGTACGCGCGTGCAGGGGGCGCAGGCTCCCGAAGACGCGTGACCGCGCGTCTATGACGCGCGGCACGCCGAGGGGCGGCCACTAGCAAGCCGGGAAATCTCCCGGCTTGCGGTACCGACCACACTGCAATAAAGTGTGTCGGTACTGTACCCTTGGGGCCAATAACCCCTCCCCCCACCCCCAGTACCCACAATAAAAACAATACACTGCCCCACAATAAACATCATTCTATTTATTAAATACATTACCCACCCCCCTGTGCCCCCCCATAAATACATAGACAGACATACATAGACAGACTTTACTTGCAGAAAAAAAAATATATTCTTTGCAGTGGAATATTTCTTTCACTTCCGGCAGGGTGACTCAACACTCAGCAATTGGCTTTGAGTTACCTTTTACACAGTTCAGCAACCCCTTTTTACCCGGTAGGGCAATTTTACACTCAGCACTTATTTGCTGAAAATTCCCCTGCTTCAGCACAGTCGCATCAATATTCACACTTTTCTGCATATACTCCATTCACAGCTGGTAGTCCTATGCGGTGTGGCAGCCTTTACTTCCAGAATCAGTACCGCTCGTGGGTCACTTTTTGACCATGTCCGAGGTCTAAACCGTTACATAAAACACAAAAATAGGAGCGCATGGAAAGAAAACCAGAAAAACCGAAATTAGTACATAAATCTTTATAATATAAAACATAAAATACCACAACAAATTGTGTCAAAATGACTTCCCCCTGAAGAAGTGTCATCTGACACGAAACACGTAGGTGACGTCATACGTAGCGAGTTACGTCTGTGACGACGGACTTCTGCGCTGCTGCCCTGAGACATCACGAGGACGCCATTGGGGAGTTTTTCGAGTCCCCAGGTCTGTTTTACACCATCTTGGCAGCCCTAGTACCCTCTTTTCTTTGTACCAACTAGAAAACACTCCTTGTGTGATTGTGAGTGTTTGTATCCCAACCGTTGTGTGTGTCACGGGCATTTTTTTGATCTATGTGGTCCAAGTCTTAATGTACTGTAGTGTTATGTGGCCTTCATTTTGACACAATTTGTTGTGGTATTTTATGTTTTATATGATAAAGATTTATGTACTAATTTTGGTTTTTCTGGTTTTCTTTCCATGCGTTCCTATTTTTGTGTTTTATGTGCTGAGTATGCCCCGCTAATCACGGGAGATTAGGAGCTGCAGGGGAGACTTGAAAGTCGAGGGAGAGCATTTGGAGGGACAGCACGCTTAAAAAAAAACTTTTTTGCCTTTCTAACCATTCCCTGAGATCTATTACATACTGAAGCACAGAAGCATCAGTAGCAGTGGTCTCCCCTTCCATCCCTTACGGAATAGGTCAAGCGGTCCCTGGACCCTGCGGCCAAAAAGAAAGCTCAAAGGGGTAGAAGCCAGTGGACTCTTGCGGTACCTCTCGGTATGTAAACAGCAAATGATGCAGATGAGTCTACCAGTCTTTCCCTTCAGCCTCTATAAATGCCTGAAGCATCTGCTCAGGGTACCATTGAACCGCTCACACAGTCCGTTTGTCTAGGGGGGGTAAGGGGTCGTGCACTGGTGGGTCCCCCCGCACGAATCCCAGAGACAGTGAAGCAATTCAGACATGAATTGCGACACTCGATCAGTTAGAAACTCACAAGGAAATCCTACTCTAGAAAAAAAATCACAATCAATGTGATACTGTGATACTGTGCTAGCTTTAATGGAGGACAGTGTTACAGCCTCGGGGTACCTGGTGGCAAAGTCCACCACCGTGAGTATGTAGCGCTTTCCTGTCCAGCTACGGATCTTCAGGAGTCCCACTATGTCCATAGCTACTCTCTGAAAGGGTTCCCCAATTACTGGTAGGGGGTTCAGGGGAGCCTTCACACGGTCACCTGCCTTGCCTACTAGCTGGCAGGCATAACAGGTTCGTTTGGCAAAAGTCTGCCACTGCCATGGATGCCCCCATCTAGTAGAAATGCTGCAATAGACAGGCTCTCGTGTGAATGATCCCCAGATGCCCTGCTAGTGGAATGTAGTGGGCTACCTGCAGTAACTGCAGCCTATACTCCCTGGGTAGCACTAACTGTCTTCTACCAGTCCACACTCTGTCTGGAGCATTAGGAGCTTGCTCCCTGTGTACAAAAGCTCACGGTGCCAGAGGTACCAGTCCAACCCACTCTCGGAGGCAGACTCGGATGCCCGGAGTCTCATGCCCACTAAGTCGGGATCGCACTGCACAACCTCTCTGAACCATGCCCCCAGCTCCGGCCACCCACCCTCTGTCACTAAGTCAGGGGAGGGGAAAACAGGTAAGTTGGAAGGAGGGTCAGTAATCTGTATTGACTCTGTCTGGCTTACCTGCCTGGTCTCTGCAGAGATCTCTGGAGCTGCTGGATCCAAATGCAGGGGAATGGCGAGATCCTCAGTGTGCAGGGGTACCAATGGTTCTCCTGCCTGGGCAAGAGCCCTGGTTTGTCTCCAGTTGTTGGGTGCCACCGGAGCAGCATACTCAGCAAATGAGCAGATGAGGTGCCGCATGTTGTTACAGAGTAGCACCTCAGTATCCAACCAAGGCAGAACACCTACATCACTCATATCTCCACTGGCACCCCAGTCAAGAAACACCCAGGCAACCTGAATTGACCGAAGTCCCCCGTCAGGCATGGTGACCTGCATCCCTGTTCCTGGGAGAAGATCCTCTGGATTGACGATGTCAGGACTCACCAGTGTAACAGAAGCACCGGAGTCGAACAGGCTGCCTGCCTGGTGAGCTCCGATGGTCACTGGCCGCAAATGCTTTCTCCTCACATCATTTGACTGCAACCCTACAGTTGCAATCTGATGCCCGTCTGCTGTCTCTGCTGTGCTACTTGCTGAGGGGTTAGAAATCTCTGTCTGGATGTGATGGTTCAGGGGATTCCTGCTCCCCATGTGTCCCCGTCACCGCTGTTTCTCCTGCCTCTGACCTTTCCCCCTTGCCTCCTTGTTCATCTCTCCCTTCCTCCTCCCGCATCTGTCCCTCTGCGGCTTGCCCTGACGCACTCCCGGTAACCACGCGCGTTCCCCGCAAGATGCACGCATGTCCTCAGGCTCCCGATCCCCTCCGTGGTGCTCATTGCTCGCGGTGTCCCACTGTTTCCCCTCCAGTCTCCTTACCTCCTTCAGTCCCTCCTCCGGTTCCCTCGCCTCCCTCGGCGGGCGCCCCCGCGGCACAACGCTCTGCATGCCTCCTGACACAGCCTGTGCATGCGCACCCTAACCTTACAGAGGGCGTGCGCACACGTTCCTCTTGTAGGCTTCCCAGACCTCTGGCTCCGCCCCCCATGCTGTGCAAGCCATTTCCCTCTCTGATTTACCTGTCTCCTCCCTCTCTCCTTCTCACCTATCCCTGCTGCCTCTCACTTTACCCTCTGCTCCTCCTCTCTCTCCCATTGGTGTTCCCTCCTTTATAACCCCTGTCTATCCACTTACTCTTTGCTCTGCATAGCTTCTTGTGACCCCTGTGTGTGCAGTCCTATGCTCGGCTCTCCTGTCTCTTTCAGCGTTTGTTCCTGTCCCTGCTTACCTTTGGATCTCCCTGACTTGGACTCTGCTTGTACTGGATTACCCTGCTCTCTCCTGCCCTTGAACCCTGCATTCGGATACGACTTCGCTGTCTTCTGTTACCCCTGGACTCTGGCTTACGGACATCACCATCCTCCTCTCTATCTCCCCTGGACTCTGGCACACGGACATCACTATCCAAACTCTGAAACCCAAGGCGTTGCAAGTATATCTTAACCCTTTTTCTACAGGCCCGGCAACGCACTACCACACTCCGGGCACGCCCTCACTGCTGTGGGTGTGTGTTAAAACCCTTCCCACCTCAGTACTGGGGACTGGCCAGGTCTGCGGGCATACAGGTGTTACATTATGCAGAGCCCAATAAATGCAGACCCCCCTGAGGTGGGTCAAGGTGTTTCCTTGGAACATTTACAATTCGTCAGCAACCTACTGACCACTGTTTCGCAACAACTTGCTAATCTGTCTGTTCAGGAAACCCCACTGGCTCCGTCACCTCCTGTCTCTGTGACCTACATTAACTCTGGGCCACGTATACCGCCTCCCAACCGGTATGATGGGGACCCTCTCGCTTGCCGCGGATTCCTAAACCAATGCGAGGTTCAATTTGAAATGTCTCCCACTCTGTTTCCTACCGGCCATTCCAAGGTGGCTTACATTTATGCCTTACTCACTGGCGATGCCCTCGCTTGGGCTTCTCCCCTCTGGGAGCACAAATCTGAATTAACCCAGGATTATCCTAAATTTAGGCGTGAATTTCAAGAAGTGTTTGACACTCCCCCACGCCGGGAGCCGCTTTTTTCTATTTCATATCTCACAGGCTCGAAGATCTGCTGCCAAGTACGCGATAGAGTTTCGTACCCTCGCCGCCGAGACTCAATGGAACGATGAGGCACTTGCCACCACATACTGGCACGGTCTGTCCGACACCTTGAAAGATGATCTCGCAACTCACGCCCGGCCATCCTCTCTGGAAGAACTGATCACTCTCAGCATATGTATGGATCAACGTACCCAGGAACGACGTCCTGACCGATACTGTTCCCGTTCTCTCTCTTCCTCGATTGTCTCCAACAGGTCTTCTCCTTCGCCCTTCCTGGCATTGGACACCCCAGAACAGATGCAAATTGGTAGCCAACAACCTCGGGCTGCGGAGAGAATGCGACACCGTCAGAAGGGACTTTGTTTCTATTGTGGTTCCCCAGAACATCGTCTCCTTAACTGTCCACTGAAGCCAGGAAACGGGAACACCCAGTAAAGGTAGAGGGGCTTCTACTGGGTACTATCTCTTCTTGCCCCTCTCTCCCTAAGGATCTCCCAAAGAAATTCATGCTTCCTGTAACGCTGGCGGGCCCTGACCTTCTATTAGAAGTAAAAGCTTTCATTGACTCTGTATCTGGCGGTAACTTCTTGGATCATACCTTCGCCTATGAGAACCAAATTCCTCTGGTCAACAGAAAAACACCCATTTGTCTTGAAGCTATCGATGGGCGTCCGCTTCAGCCAGCCTTCATCATCTGGGAGTCCATCCCTCTTACTTTGACCTTGGCGGACGGTCATAAAGAGGTAATAGTTTTTGATATCTTCCATTCTCCTACCGTTCAGGTTATCCTCGGATTGTAGGTTCAGGTTATCCTCGGCTGTAACTCCACAATCCGCGCATTGATTGGACCGGCGCCTTACCTATCCAATGGCCTTCCTTACCTGAACTAGTTTCTATTACGCTTCCTGCTGCTGTGCTCGCAGTTTTGGATTCCGTTCCTGCCAACCTGTCGATCATTCTGACCGTGTATCACGAGTTCCTGGATGTGTTCAACAAAATACAAGCTGAAGTACTGCCTCCCCATCGTCCCTACGATTGTCCGATTGATTTAATTCCAGGTACCGTCCTCCTGAAGTCGAAATCATATCCTTTATCCATTCCTGAAACTGAGGCTACTGCTGCGGCCGAGTTTATTCGAGCATTTGCCCGTTCTCGGCCGCAGCAGTAACCTGGCGCGCGCCGGAGGGTGCCGGGCGCGCGCCGAAGCAGCGGAAGAGCGCCCTCCGATCGGGGCGCTCTCCCTCCCGCTGCCGGGTCCACCGGGTCCCCCGGAACCCCCTGCCGCCGTCCCCCACATCGCGGGACACCAGGGCTCCCTCGGGGAGCCCTGGACGCGCGTGCAGGGGGCGCAGGCACCCGATGACGCGTGACCGCACATCGGTGATGCGCGGCACGCTGAGGGAGTGCGGCTAGCACGCCGGGGCATCCCCCGGCTTGCGATGCTAGCCGTGCTCGGATTAAACGTGTCGGTAGTGTATCACATCTTACATCCAAGAAAATTTGGAGAAAGGATTCATCCGCAATTCTACCACCCCCGCTGGGGCAGGCTTCTTCTTCGTGAAGAAGAAGGATGGATCTCTAAGAACTTGTATCGATTTTCACGGACTCAACAAAATCATGGTAAAAAAACGATATCCTCTTCCCCTAATTTCTGAACTTTTCGATCGTCTTCAAGGAGCCTCTATCTTCTCCAAACTCGATTTAAGAGGGGCTTATAATCTCATTCGTATAAGGGAAGGGGATGAATGGAAAGTTGCCCTCAGAGATCCTCTCCCCAAGAGAAACTCCAGCCCTGTGATTTTTTTCTCGGAAATTCTCGTCTCCCGAGAGAAATTATGATGTTGGGAATCGGGAGTTATTGGCCATTAAATTTGCTCTTCAGGAGTGGAGGCATCTTCTCAAAGGTAGCAAGGAGCCTATTGCCATCCTTACCGATCACAAAAATTTACTGTACTGCACCGACACACTTTATTCGAGCAAATACCCAGTATGTACCTGGCAGATACCTGGAATGCGCCGCTCCTCACCTCTGACAAGCCCCGTTGTGTTTGCCTTCCCAGCATGGGTTCATGCCTGGCTGACGGGCGGCTGATCTGTTAAATGATAATGATTAGGATTTAATAGGCTGCAATGCTTCGCGTGTCTACCAGATGGCATAAATTCATGAATTGTAATGCAGTATATATATATATACTGTGCAGTATTGCAGCCAGCGGGAATAAAATGCTTCAATCCCTGCCTGGAAAATAACCCAATGCACTCGGGCAGAAAACAGTCACAAACCTCAATACACCCGGGTATACCCGAATTCGTGGGACTAGCCGAGCTCGAATAAAGTGTGTCGCCAGTGTATATCGAGGGGGCTCGACGATTAGGATCTCGTCAGGCTCGTTGGTCTCTTTTTTTTTCCCGTTTCAACTATACCATTTCTTATATTCCTGGTACCAAAAATATCAAACCAGACGCTCTCTCTCGCCAGTTCGCCACGGAGAACGAATCTAATGAGTCCACTGAATCTATTCTCCCCGCCAGGTGCATAATCTCTGCCAATAATTTTGATGTTTTGGATTAAATCAACAAGGCCCAGCTTCACATTCCTAGGAGACTCGGTACCAGAGGGACGCTTATACGCAGCTCCACGTTTTCGCCACAAAATTTTACTTTGGGGACATTCTTCTAGATCGGCCGGCCATCCAGGCTTCAAGAGGACAGTGGATCTTATCAAACGGACGTTTTGGTGGCCTAGGATGAACAAGGACATTTTTGATTTCACCAGTCCTTGTCCGGTATGTGCCCAGAGTAAATCCGCTCATCACAAACCTTCTGGCCTTCTCATGCCTCTTCCCATTCTGGAGCAACCTTGGAAGCACATCTCTATGGACTTAATTGTCGAGCTTCCCAATTCTAAAGGAATGAATACCATTCTTGTTGTTGTAGACAGATTTTCGAAGCATTCACACTTTATTCCCCTCAAGGCCTCCCTAATTCTGCTACTTTGGCCGATATTTTTTCTAAGGAAATTTTCAGATTGCACGTCCTGTTTCGATTGTTTCTGACAGAGGTTCTCAATTCATCTCTAAATTCTGGCGTGCGTTTTCTCAGAGACTTGGGATTTCCCTTCTTTTTTCGTCTTGATATCACCCTCAGACCAATGGTCAGACAGAAAGAATGAATCAGACCTTAGAGCTGTATCTCAGATGATTCATCTCCGAATCTCAGGACAACTGGGTGGATCTATTACTGTGGGCTGAATTTGCTATCAACTCTCTTAAAAATGAATCTACGCAGGAGTCCCCTTTCTTTGTCAATTTCGAATTTCACCCTAGCACTCTTCCCCTCTCCTCCCTCCCTTCTGGTGTTCCCACAGCGGATTCTCATGTTTCTACTCTCCAGAACTCTTGGAGGAAGATCCTTAAGACTCTACAAACTGCCGTCTCAAGACAAAAAACAAAGGCAGATCGACGTCGTCAACCGGGCCCTTCGTTCAAACCCGGAGACAGAGTGTGGTTGTCCTCAAAAAATATAAGGCTCAAGACCCCGTCTCTGAAATTGTCCCAGAGATTCTTGGGTCCCTTCAAGATATTGGAGAAGATCAATCTGGTTGCATACCGTTTGGCACTTCCTCCCACCATGAGGATTCCTTCTGTATCTCATGTGTTCTTACTCAAACCATTTATTCAGAGCTCTCACTTCCTAGACCATTCCCGAAAACCCAACCCGGTGACCATTCACGGACAGCAGGAATATGAAGTTCATTCCATAATTGACTCCCATTGGTCCAGAAATAACCTACAGTTCCTCGTTCATTGGAAGGGGTATGGCCCAGAGGAGCGTTCATGGATTTCTTCTCGTCACATTCATGCTCCCAAACTCCTCTGGCAATTCCATCGGAGATTTCCTCAGAAGCCATGGCAGGATCGCCCGGAGATCGATCCTCAAGGGGGGATACTGTGACGGTTCATGGGATTCCTGCTCGCCCATGTGTCCCCGTCACCGCTGTTTCCCCTGCCTCTGACCTTTCCCCCTTGCCTCCTTGTTTGTCTCTCCCTTCCTCCTCCCGCATCTGTCCCTCTGCAGCATGCCCTAACGCGCTCCCGGTGGCCACACGCATTCCCCGCAGGACGCGCGCATGTCCTCAGGCTCCCGATCCCCTCCCCGGCGCTCATTGCTTGCGGCGTCCTTCTGTTTCCCCTCCGGTCTCCTTACCTCCTTTAGTCCCTCTTCCGGTTCCCTCTCCTCGATCGGCGGGTGCCCCCGCAGCACAACGCTCCGCGCCTCCTGACACAGCCTGTGCACGCGCACCCTAACCTTACAGAGGAAGCGCGCAAAAGTTCCTCTTGTAGGCTTTCACAGACCTCTGGCTCCGCCCCCCATGCTGTGTATGCCATTTCCCTCTCGATTTTCCTGTCTCCTCCCTCTCTCCTTCACACCTATCCCTTCTGCCTCTCACTTTACCCTCTGCCCCTCCTCTCTCTCCCTCTGGCATCCTTCCTGACATTTTCAGTGACCATGCAATAGTGTACTGTGTAAGGAAAATTAAAACCGCCCCTATCAAGCCCTAAAGTTCTCCTCATTAGAACATTTAGAAACTTTAACCCACAACAATTTCTGGCTGACCTTACAAACTGCCCTTGGCACAGAATCGATTTAATTCCTGACCCTGATTCTGCGCTCGACTATTTCCAATCCGAGTTCTTAAAACTCTGTGATACCCATGCTCCACTACGCAGAATAAGGGTACGGGGTGCCCACCTTCCATGGGTTACACCTGACCTTATAATACTCTACCAGTTCAGGGATGCCTTGTGGAAAAGCCACAAAATAACTGGCACTACCAAGGATCTCAATCACTACAGATGCCTGCGGAACGTGTGCACAAGGCAAACAAGGCACGCAAAAGCACAATATTACTCTGACAATCTCCTCCAGAACACATCAAACCCAGCTAACTTCTGGAAGGTTATCAACAACATATTCCAGCCTTCTAACCACCAACAGCCAAGTAATATCACTAAGGGCGATATTACTCTGACAAACCCCACCGACATTGCAAATGCATTCAATGATTACTTTGTGGGGTGTGCTACTAACTTATTAGCAAAACGCAACCCAAACCACAAACCTGAATCTCATCCTGGGAGTACCCCTATAGCCCCACCCCCTCCCAACATTGCCCACAATTTTCAATTTGGCCCAGTTTCCGAAGAGGAGATTACACAAGCGCTTCTCAAATTAAAACTAAGCAGCCAATGTGGACCTGACTTACTGTACTACAATCTAGGTTCCTAAGACTTGGTGCCCCAGCAATTGCCAAACCAATTGCTTCCATAGTCAACTCTATCCTGTCTACTGGCCATATCCCTAAGACCTGGAAAGCTGCCAGAGTTGTCCCAATCTTCAAAAGTGGGGACAAAAACACTGTCTCAAACTACAGACCAATCTCCCTTCTCCCAATCCTATCCAAAGTCATGGGAAAATGTGTCCACTCCCAATTAAGCGATTACTATAACAAGACAAATTTTCCTAGCCAATTCCAATCTGGCTTTTGCCCCAAACACTCTACCATAACTACCCTGCTAAAAGTTTGCAATGAAATCCAGTGTGGAATGGAACGGGGTCAACTCACTGGTGCAGTATTCCTAGATTTTGCAAAGGCTTTTGATACTGTTGATCATGCTATCTTGCTCAACAAACTCCAGAGCTCTGGAATAGGGAAGCATGCTTTAAACTGGTTTCAGTCCTACCTATCAGGTAGATCCCAACATGTGTCCATCTCTGGCACTAACTCTAACCCCCTGGCTATCACCTGTGGCGTCCCGCAAGGCTCTGTTCTGGGGCCCCTACTCTTCTCAGTGTTCATCAATGATCTTCCCACAGCTTGTCAGGAAGCCTCAATACACATGTTTACAGATGACACAATCCTATATGCACACAGTCATAGCTTCTCTGACCTTCAACACATACTTCAGTCTGACTTTTTCAGACTCGAAAACTGGATTTCCCAAAACAAACTGTTTTTAAACACTGACAAAGTGAAAAAACAAGATTCTGCGTTCATATATAGTAGTTAGATAATTGGTGATGTGACCCTTAAAAAGTGAATACAACCTTATAATGATGGGGTTTTGTGCAGCTGTTCTGGTGGAAGGCTCAGCACTCCAAGCTAGTACAAAATAGAAGAAAGAGAACAGCGCAAAAAAAACCTCATAGTGTAGTATATTATATAATTATATTATATAATAGTATTTTTTGTTTTTGTGGTTCTTATTGTTGCACATCATCACTATGGCTTGGTCTTTATCAAGCTGTAGGGAAAAAAGGGCAGCACTATTTGATTCTATGTTCAGAGATGAGATAAATGTATTTGAAGATGAATTTCTACCTGACATTCCTACCGAAACCCATTTTAAACAGTTAGAGAATTTACTACTGACTGAAACCAAACAGTGGCTGGAACGTAACACCATACAAAGATATCTAGATTGCGGGAGAGTACCCCGGGGGCTACGTTTCCAGAAGAATCCCACATTTGGAAGGGATAATATTCAATTCATGAAAGAATGGGATAGAATTCAGGAGGAATGTTCAAGAGAATTAATGAGGCTGATCATTTTTGAGCGTAGTAGATCAATTGCTGCCCTAGAGAAAGAAATAGGCAAAAAAATCCTAATTTTGGAGCCTTTAGTTATAAATACTGACTGCTCCAAACTGGAATGTGAACTAAAAATGACCTTAAAGTCATCAACGGAGGAGATTATGCTTAATAAGCAAAAGAAATTTTATCGTGACAAACACGACTATGATAATGGTCAACAGAAAGACTGGAATAGGTCAGAAAGAGAAAAGGGCAATGTCTTTAATGGCCAAAATCCCCCTAACAAATTTCAAGTCATACAACATCAAAAGAAAAAAAGAGAAAATAGTCTCCATTATGAAGGAGAAAGGGGGAAAAAAAGAACAACCAAAAGATAATTGGAAACCCTATAAAAACTATTCCAAAAAAACACAAGACAAACAATATAGGAGTTATAATAAAAGGAGAAATAGCTCTAACAACAGATCAGAGTTCTCTCTTAAGGAGTCACATGGTAAAGATACACACCAGAAAGATATGAACAGAAAAGGGCCAATTCACCCCCTAGGAAAAACTCTGAACAGCAATCTCCAAAAAAGTCCCTTTTCTGGAGGAACTCAAATTACGGTATTTGGGCCCAACAGAAAAGGGGAGCATATTAAGAGAGAAAGAGAAAAAGAATCTAGAGACTCCCAGATCTCAGAAAAGACACCACTCACCAGAAGAGGAACAAGAGGAGGGGGTAAACCAAAGCAAAGAAGGGAATCAAATTAGCGAATAACGAATCTTTTAAAGGCATTTTCAATTTATCCAAAATAGATTTGACCTTATGTCAGAAGTTGGTCCTAAGTAAAGGTCTTAAGTTCTCCCAATCTAGTGGACCAAACGGGTTTCAGTTATTTACTGATTTGCACAAATTTACTAGGAACCTGACACTGAAGAGACATTTCCTCAAAAGAGAAATGTCAACCGATTCTAATGAATTGGTTTTAGATTCAGATTCACTTGATGAAGAAAATCACCTGACATTATGCCAACACAGTAATTTCAAGCCACCCTCCAGGTTTTACCCTGCGCATAGCAAAGGGAGTTTTATTGATTCGCTTTTTAATGTAGTGAACAATGAGTTCACATCACTGGTAAAGAATTTTAAGTCATCTGATATTTTACATAACCTTAGCTATAAGGAACATTTAGCATTAAAAGAATTACAGGATAGGAAAGATCTGATCATAAGGCAAGCAGATAAGGGTGGAGGGGTAGTTCTCCAGAATCGTGAGGACTACGAAACTGAGGCAATGCGTATACTGAATGATTCTGTTAATTATGGTAGACTCAGTCAAGATCCTACTAAACGCTTTGTCTCCGAACTACAGAGCCTTCTCAATGAAGCCGTGGAGTCCACAGTTTTAAATAAATTCGAATATCAATTTTTAAATGTTTTATCTCCCACTATTCCAGTATAGTATCATCTTCCCAAGATACACAAGACATCAATCGATCCACCGGGTAGACATATAATCTCCGGAATTGGGTCCTTAACATCAAATTTGTCACAGTACGTAGATTTTTTTTCTACAAAAATATGTGAAATTACTGCCATCGTACATTAAAGATACCACTGCCATTTTGAATCTGGTCAAAACAATAAAATGGCAAGATGGTTACAGATGGGCAACATTTGATGTTCAATCCCTTTATACATGCATTCCCCATGATAAAGGGATTGACGCAATTAAGGAGACTTTATTAAAAGATATAGAACTCCACCCATTAAATTGTGATTTTATTATCGATGCCATCAGTTTTATTTTGTCACACAACTATTTTCTATTTTTAAATCAGTTTTATATACAGTTGTGTGGCACTGCCATGGGGACGCGTTTTGCCCCTAGTTATGCCAACATATACATGGGGATATGGGAGGATAACTTTATATGGCATAATAACCCATTTGCGGATAGGGTTATTGTTTGGCAGAGATATATCGATGATGTCCTGTGCATCTGGGAGGGAGATGAGGATACTCTGGAATTGTTTAAGGTCTATCTGAATAAAAATGATTTTAACTTAAAATTTACTTCTGAAACCAATCCAAATCAGATAGACTTCCTAGACCTCAGTCTGGTATCTAGGACTGGTGAAAATATCAATACCAAAACATTTTTTTAAAAAGTGGACACCAACAGCTTTTTATTATCATCCAGCAATCATAAAAGATCCTGGATTGATAATATACCATTAAGTCAGTTTATGCGTATTAAACGTAATTGTAGTCTTCAAACTGACTTTGAATCTCAATCGACTTCTCTCTTTGAGAGGTTTATTGAATGACGATACGACAAGGCCCTGTTGTTCAGTTCTTTGGAAAAAGTGGATAAGATGGAGAGGGATTCTTTATTGATTCCGGAAAAACAAACAAATAATGAAGATGCAAGTGACAAACTTAAAGTACCATTTATTACAGAATTTAGTTCAGTTAGCACTAGCATCCAAAAGAATTAATAAAAACTGGAATATTCTATGTAAAGATCCGATTCTGGGTCCCTCTCTTCATCGAAAACCAAGCTTTATTTACCGTAGGGCTAAGACCCTTAAACACTATTTAGCACCAAGTGACATTGGGAGTCCAATTATTACACCTTTGGAGATCCCCTGGATGCCTTGTAAACCCAACGGTAATTTCAGCTGTGGAAGATGCAAGGCCTGCAAAATGTTAAATACAGACCGCAAAACATTTCAATCAAACAGCACCAAAGAAAAAATCACTGTTAAAGATTGCATATCATGCAAATCAACTTATGTAGTCTATCTGCTACAATGCCCCTGTGGGTATCAGTATGTTGGGCGAACCAAAAGATTCTTGAGAGTGAGGATTCTAGAACACGCCAGGAACATCAGAATAGGGTTTGAACAACATAGCGTGTCCAGACATTTCAAGTCCAAACATAACTGTGATCCCTCATTATTAAGCTATTTAGGCATCCAAATTGTTACGTCAGGGAGACGCGGTGGAGATAGAGCACTTCTTCTAGAGCACTTTATTTCTAGAGCACTTATTTTTAAAGCATTTTGTTTACCTTGTGTTACTATAATAAAATTGTTATTTTTAATGTTATATGTTATGCCGTCCCCTCATATCTCCAGGTGAAGGGCCGCCTGTCTTGATTTTGATCCAGCACTGGACAGGTTATGTCCCTCCAGGTGATTTGGGTTGAGTTAATCTAGTGCGGCCAATCACGGGAGACCTGAGGGTACAAGAAGCGCCCCGGAACTTCCTCCAAAAAAGACCCTGAAGAAGTTTTTCGAAACGAAACGCGTAGGAGAGGGTGCGTTCCATTATTCTCTATACCCATTGTGGTATTTCCCCTTTACACCGCTGAGTTTGGGACTTGCTGCCGGTTCGGTGTTACCCAGCGCGACGCGACTTCGATACCAAGAGACGCCATCTGATGACGTCAGACGCTAACGTGGACTAATCCGGAAGTAGAGGACCTCCTCTGAACAGACGGCGACGGCGGTGATACCGCTAGGGACCGAGAGGGAACTCCAACAACGAGCTGGCCTCCACGACCCTGTGCCCCTGCCATTAGAGGAAGGATTTCCAAGTCCTGCATCGCGATCGTGACTTGCTGTGTACAGATGGGTAACATGTCCCAAACATGTCATGCTGTGTAAATATTAATTTGATGTACGTGCAATACTCACCCCTTACTTATAAATTGTTTTTTTAAATATACTACACTATGAGGTTTTTTTTGCGCTGTTCTCTTTCTTCTATTTTAAACACTGACAAGACTGGAACAATGGTATTTGGGACCAAGACTACATTTTTAAAGCTTCCAGCGACTGAGCTCCAGATTATAACCAACACTAACACAACCCTAACTCCTGTTACTAGTTTTAAATACCTGGGCATATGGTTTGACTCCCACTTAACATTCGGGATGCACATTAATACCCTGACAACCAAGACCTATGCCAAACTAGGGGTACTCTACAGGAACAAATCCTCCCTAAGTCTCCTGGTCAGAAAACGTATCGCACAGCAGATGCTAATGCCAATTATTGACTATGGAGACATAGTATATGGCTCGGCACCTCAAACACACCTTAGCAAACTTGACACCCTCTACAACTCTATTTGTCGTTTTGTTCTCCAATGCAACTATAACACACATCACTGCGAAATGCTCAAAGAACTAGATTGGTCATCACTCGAGTCTAGGCGCAAAGTTCACCTTTCCTGTCTTGCCTTCAAATTCTTTATGGGCAAGCTACCCAGCTACCTGAACAAGCTCCTCACCCCTACCACATGCAGCACCTATCACCTGAGATCAGACTCCAAAAGACTGTTCATGATCCCAAGGCTCAACAAAGTATCCGGCCGCTCCTCCTTCTCTTACCGTGCACCCCAAAACTGGAACAACCTACCGGAGACTCTTACATCCACCACCAATCTAAGTTCTTTCAAATCAAAGGCTGTCACACATTTTAATGTGGTCTGTAGTTGTTTCATACGCCCATAATACAAATTACCTTTAACTGTGCATGCAATGTCTTGTATATAATGTACACCCATTAAGTAACTGTATTTGTAAACATGTATTATTTGTCTTAACTCTGTGCCCAGGACATACTTGAGAATGAGAGGTAACTCTCAATGTATTACTTCCTGGTAAAATATTTTATAAATAAATAAATAAATTGGTGTTCCCTCCTTTATAACCCCTGTCTGTCCACTTACTCTTTGCTCTACATAGCTTCTTGTGACCCCTGTGTGTGCAGTCCTATGCTCGGCTCTCCTGTCTCTTTCAGCGTTTGTTCCTGTACCTGCTTACCTTTGGATCTCCCTGGCTTGAACTCTGCTTGTACTGGATTACCCTGCTCTCTCCTGCCCTTGAACTCTGCATTCGGATACAACTTCGCTGTCTTCTGTTACGCCTGGACTCTGGCTTACGGACATCACCATCCTGCTCTCTATCTCCCCTGGACTCTGGCACATGGAAATCACTATCCAAACTCTGAAACCCAAGGCGTTGCAAGTATATCTTAACCCTTTTTCTACAGGCCCGGCAACGCACTACCACACTCCGGGCACACCCTCACTGCTGTGGGTGTGTGTTAAAACCCTTTGCCACCTCAGTACTGGGGACTGGCCAGGTCTGCGGGCATACAGGCGTTACACTGGGGCTGCTGCTGTACTTGCTGGACGGCTGCATCTCTGTGTGTGCCAGTCCCACGATGAGCCTGATGAAGGATTACCATATCCAAAACGCTTAGCTCATGCAGAGACCTGGACCTGGAGCTTTTAGACTGCACAAGGACACCATAGCTGGTGCCTTTACTTCGGGATTGCAGTCCTGTGTACCGGACGCAGGTGTGGCGGGGGAGGATTAATCAGGCCTAAAATAAAAGTTATACCCGGCTAATTAATCCTGACCCGCAGTGGGAATGATGAGTTTAAACTGGTTTGCTATGCATCACTGTGTTTGCCCTGTCTCAGACGTTTTTATCCCCCATTTGCAAGCCATTCCCTGCCTGCTATGTTAAAAGACAAAATGCATTGCTTGTTATACCCTCTCACAGACACATGATGGCGTAGGAGCGCCCAACCCTAGTGCTGATTGAGAAAGCGTGGCAAAGGTTTAAAGGGCTATCTATGAGATGGGTATCCATTACTTGCGATTAGAATCTCAAGTACTTTACCGATACAATGTATCCGCCGCTCGTTAACTCTGTAACTTGAAAGGCGGAAAGGCAATTGACGTGAGAACTGTGTCAATTGCCGTGAGAACCGGGTGAACTTGCGGTCTCGAAGCCGGCATTTCAATTAGAAATGCTAACTCGAGAACGCAAGCACCCAGCAACCTGATTTTTAGGGTGCAAGTACAGTTAAACTCTACATGCACATAAATTACAGTTGTAACACAAACAGAACATTATGTTTTAATAAAGGGTGTAAAAACTGCAGATTTAAAATGTAAGGCAGGATGTATTCTGTAAGCCCGGGAGGGAATTCCTCGGACATACAGATGTGAGATGGGTGAATGAGCTGGGGGTATTTTCATGAATGCACTTCAAAGAGGTCACGCTGATCTAGCGCCCCTCAGTCTAAAGAAGTGTCAGGGATGAAAAGACCCAGAGACCCATAATGTATACAGGTCCGGCTTTCTGATGTATAACAGATGCCGGGTTATTGACACCTCTGGCCACATCTCTGACTCAGAGGTGCCAAGGTATGGGTGTATCCCGGGTATGCTAAGTGGCATGGGTGTCAACCTGACCCATGCACTTTGCACACCAGAACGCCTTTTTGCCCGGTCTTATGAACTGTGGGCAACACGGCTATTGGTGGGTTAAATTGTTCACACAAGGGGATTGGGTCCACATGTTAAAGATAGCCTTGGCCAGTCTATAACTGCGGCTCCCGAGGTATCCCCAGTGTGATTCGTGATTTTCGATCCATGATGTAAAGACACAAGGCTTTGTTCCAGCAAAGCGGCAACCGGTCCCGGAGAGAAGGGGTTAATAACACAGTAACCAATGATTTGCCCCAAACTACGGAATTCGTTAGCCCTGGTGACTCTTGAATAAATTCTAACGAATTTTAACGAAATTCTTTGAGGTGGCTGAGATATTAGATCAGCAACTTGCGATCTGGCCACAGGACCTTTAAATCAAGACTGCATTTCTTGTGCTTGCAGGCAAAGGACAATTTATTTTGTTCCCTTATCCCAGTTAGTGTTGTTTTAAGTGTATTCTGCAGATGTCGTGTGTTTGTCTATTAAGGAAATAAATCACAATTTATTTTGCAACTTGTTCTGTTCAATCGAGTACCCAGAAATATAAATGTGTTGGTAAAGTTCATGTCCATCGGGGAGCAGGAGCACACTGCACCGGAGAGCGGGAGGCTGGCGGCGTGGTCCTAGAGCAGCTATTTACATGAGTCACACTGTTAATCACTTTTATCTTAAACTTTTATTTGTGGCGCTGTCTTCCATTATATACCCACTTGGAGGCAACACGGGTGAAAGACACAGAAGAGAAACTATGTGATTTGCTGCATGGAAGGAGCAGCATAGGAATAAAGATACCTTTACAGAGATCCGGTACCACATATGGCCGTGTGAGTACATATATTGATTATTCCCTTATTATCCATATGTGATTTCATTGCTGTAGGAGGACATGTGCAGAGGTATGCAATGGAGACTGTTTTAAGGTGAAATTAAATATGGCTTTTATTGCGCCTGTTTCTTTAACACAAGAAAACATCCAAATGTACTGTATGAAAATAAGGGGTCAAACAAAGCTTCTGTTCCACTTGGGAGTATTTCTAATTAAACCTATGCAGTCCACAACTCCCTTTAGATTAGCATGTCCCCCAGCCCCAAACATATATCTTGATATGTGCAGATATACAAAAAATCTCAGAAAAGAAAGTCTTATCTGTCTCTGTAGGGAAAGGCTTCTTTGTTCTCCAGGTTTAGAAGTTCTTTCCCCTGTGTCTTGCTCGCAGCGTACAATCTCTGGGACAGGCTCAAGACGTCTATCTCCTTGTTCAGCTCACAGGTGTGCTAAGGAGTCTCACTTCCTGCCTCAGAGGCAGGCTTTTTTAACACCTCTAATCAGCCAGCTGCTGGTCAATTAACCAGCACACTGCTGGATTAGAGGCAAGTTTTCTGAACAGGGTAAGTCCCCTGTTACAATTGCCTTATGTTTTATTTATTTATTATCAATATTTTATTGTGATATTGGTTTGCGCCCCCCTGTCTCTTTCTTTTGCATATCTCATACGAGGATCGTGGGGAGATCCTCCTGGGGCTGAGCAGCATACCTGGATCTGATTTGTTGGTTTGGTATTTTCTAGACCGTGTTTACATTTACCTGTCATTTTGTGCTATTGTTGTGTTAAGGGAGCGCCCCAGTTTACCTATACCAGTTCCACGGTGGCGACTGGCCTCGCAGCTGGAGTGTGTTGCGCCTGAGGGGGATTGCTGGAATGGTGCCACTCTGGACATTCTAGCCGGATGTGCCCAGTCTGATGGCACAGGTAGCACTGCTTCTCGTGCCTGAATTCTGCAGGCTTGGGTGAACTCTGCAGTTGCTTTGGGTTTCCAGTGGGGAGCACTGGTATTGAACTCTGTGCCTGAGCCTGGGTGGCTCCATTCTGGACAGGTGCCTTCTTGCCTGACAGCTCACTGTGACGAGAACAGGGGTAATCAGGCCTAAATAAAGGTGTTATGCCCGGCTGATTAACCCCAACTCGCATTGTGAATGAAGGGGTTAAAAATATTTGCACTGCACTGCTGTCTTTGCCCTGTCCCAGCCAAATTAACCCCAATTTGCAGGCTATTCCCTGCCTGCTGTAATGGAAGTGAATGTAATGCCTGCTATATTCTATTGCGACACAAGATGGAGTATTGAGCACCACAGACAGTCCTGTGTATGGGAGGTCTGCTGTACTAGATGGGTATCCATTTCAAGTGCTTGACTCTGTAACCGCAAAGCAATTGAATAATTGGCTTGCGGTTAGATTTCAAGTGTTTTTACCGATACAATGTATCTGTACCTCGTTTGCCTGCAGAACTTGAAAGGCAGTAAGTCAATGGCCGTGGGAAGTAGGTCAATTAACGTGGGAACTTGGGTTCCCACCAGTAAGCCTGTTCAATAAAGCAAGCTAACTTGTGAACGGAGGCACCCAGCACCCTGGTTTTTGGTGTGCAAGCATAAGGTAGTAAAATACGAACATACATATATAAATTAAAGTAGTGGTACACCGGGAACATGGAGTTTTAATAAAGTGTATAAAACTGTAAATTTAAAATGTACAGTCAGGAACAGTTTTTTCTGTAAGCACGGGAAAAATCCTGTGACATGTAAATGTGCTAGGGGTGAAAGAGCTGAGGGTATTTTCTTTCCTGTACTTCAAAGAGGTCCAGCTGAGTCGGTGACCCTCGGTGTAAAGAAGTGACAGGGATGAAAAGCCTCAGGGCACCATAATGTATACATGGCCGGAATCCTAATAAGTGGCAGATCCCGAACCATTGACACCTTTGGGCCAAACCCCAGACTAAGGAGCACCAACCAAAGGGTGTATCCCAGGTATGCTAAGTCGCATGAGTGTCAAGCCGACACATGCGCTTTGCAAACCGGAAAGCCTTTTTGCCCGGTTTTGCAAACTGCGGCCAAAGCGGCCATTGGTGGGGGAAATATTCCCATGGAGGAGATTGGGTGCACATGTTAAGGATACCCTTGAACAGTCTATAACTGTTCCCACCGGACTATCCCCATGGTGTTCAAGAGAAATCAAGAAACCATACATGATGTAACTACGCTCACGTAGGACTTCGTGCAAAAGCACAGCGGTAACGGTTCCAGTACGCAAGGGGTTAATACCATCGCAACCAAGAATTTACCCCAAACTGCGGAATTCGTTAGCCCTGAGGACACCCGAACGAATGTCTATGAACTTCTACGAAATACTTTGATTTGGCCAAGATATTAGATCGGCAAGTTGTGATCCAGCCACGGGACCTTTAAACTAAGACTGCATTTCTTGAGAAGCTGCAATCAACTGCAACGTCTGCTCAAAGGTGACCCCCTCTCCCCATACGGCGAGATGGGAGGTAAAATCTGTGGTAGGGAGACTGGTAGCAATTGGGGTTATTACGGCTGCACTCCCGAGCTCATGCTCACCCTGTGGTTCCTCTTCTTCCCCATTCTCCTCCTCCGCCTCCACTTCCTCCAGGTCTGGAAGAACCTCCAAGACCCTGGCCGAAATGGTGGCCCCTGCATCGGCAGGTGAAGCTATGCCTGCTTCATGGTGCTCAAGATCCTCCTCCAGCTGAGTGTTTGTATGACCAGTGATCGGTAGTCCATACCCCCCACACCGGGCTTTCGATTCTGGGATGTTTCCAGGTCCGGAACCAACCTAAATGTTTATCCATGTTCGCCATATTCGCCATGTTCGCCTGGTGGCACTAAACTTAAAGTGACAAGAGAAACCTGCGATTTTCCTGCTTTGTGTAACGTTTGTAAGTCACTACTTGTTTTGAGAGCTCTCAATCTACGAATTCCTCTTTATGCTATAAACCCCTGCAGGACTTTATAGCATAACGCTCAATGATCCCACTTCTACCACCAGTAAATAAGCCTGTCACATTTACATTTACACATTTTTACTGGGATCATTCATTGAGCAAAACAAGGTAGAGAAATAAATTGTAATTTATTCGGCATCAATTCGCTTACACACAGTGAAACACAGAATACAGACAAAAAGACACACTTACTTTGGGGCTGGGGTTGAAAACTAGACTTTTCTAGGTGTCGGGAACTCTTTGGGAGAGTTTTACCCTGACCGGGACTTTGCCCGGAATCTCCTGGAACCCAAAACTACATAAAATTCCATACGCCTGTAACGCTCGTTCTGCCCACAAACCTGACAAGACCCCGGTACTGAGGTGGAGAAGGGACAACCCACACACCCGCAGCAACAGGGGCGAGCCCGGAGTGTGGTATGGAGCGAAGCCGGGTCTTGGGCTGTGGAGAAAGATTAGTGGGGTACTTGCCGGACCTTGGGTTCCAGAGGGTAGCGTAGTCGAGTCTGTAAGCCAGTGGTCTGGGAGTAGAGGGAGCCGCGTAGTGAGTGTCCGTTTTCCGAGTCCGAGGAGAAGAGAGGTAAGCGTAGTCGTGTGTCCATTTGCCGAGTCTGAGGGGTGGAGAGGGAAGCGTAGTTGAGTCCGAAGACAGAGGTCCAAATCCAGAGAGGGTACGTAGCCAGGCCAGGTCAGGAACAAGGAGACTAGAAAACACAAGAGAGCCAAGAGACAACCAGACAGCACAGAGCTACAGAAGATTATGCTGAGCGCTGACTGAACATGGGGACAGGAACTAAAAAAAAAACAGAGGCCAATGGGAGAGGGAGAGGAGCGGGGGCACGTACCCAGAGCAGCAAGGATAGGACAAGAGACCAGGGGGAAGAGTTATGGCTGATTGCGCTGCTGGCGTACTTTGCGCGGTGTCCCGCGATGGCTGGGGGTGGGGACAGATGCAGGAGTACGCCCACAAGAAGCGCAGGTCCGCGCGCGTCAGCCCGACAGCATTACGACAGCATTACGTGGGGAAGGAGGATGGATCTGCCTGCGCTGGAGCGGGAGGGAAGACAGAGGCAGTGGCGGCTGCGGGAACCAGGGTGAGTGAGGAGGAGGCACGTAGTGCAGGACGTGCCCCCCGATCCCTTACAACGCCACTGCAACATTCTCTTCTGAGAACTTGGTTCCTCCTGACCGCGAGTCAGCCCAAATCACCTGGAACTCAAATCGGCATAAAATCCCAGCCTCAACCACTACGTTCGATTCTGATAACTTGGGCCCAAAATGCTGGACTTAGTCTCTGGCGGGCAGTCTTTTCAGGCTTGAAATCGAAACCGGCTGCTGTGCTATTACAAACTAAGCATCTTTGAAAAGCCCGCCTGCGCTCTTTCGGCTCTGACTCAAGGGGAACACACAATTTGATTGGCTCAAGGCTTCTTATAGTATTCTCTGCTTCATTCATAAAATAGAAACAGACCGGACAGCCAATCAGCGCGTGGAACATTCTTAAGCAGCCAATCAGAGCCAAGCCGAGTAGAAAAGCTGAGTTGGCGGGAAATTTGATATAGCCAAGGGACATGCGCACGCCTGCCACATCTTCCCCCAGCTATACCAATGCCACCAGCTGGGCATGCGCCCCATGGTCCGTCAGAACAAGTGACATCCCGGAGGACTGCGATTGATCTCCGTACCTAGTACCCTGCCTTTCCCCGCTAACCAAATGTTGTTCACACCTCTGGCTGCTTTGAACAACGATGTCCAGCTATGTGGAACTCTAGGTGAAGGTCTTGGGGTACAGGGAACAGGAAAATGTTGTAATTTTATTTATGTCTGCCTTTTTTTCCCTCACACTTTCCCTCTAACTCAGTTTGGACTCTTGGAGTCCTCCCAATCTTATATACGGTTGGGCACCCACAAACCATATACTGTTTGTGGGTTACCTTGGCATTAGCTGGGGTACCCCCCTTAACCTAGGGATTCCCTCAGCTAAAGGAATACATATTTATCCCTGTGCCTCATTCTCCTTTCTGAGCTGTGCTGAAGCAGGGTACCCTAGTGGTGAGTCGCGCTTACGTTTTCAAGGGAAAGTATTGCTGGGACAATGTGCCTACATGTATCCGAGAATCAGGCATGATTCCTGGGTACATTTATTGGGGAACCGGTAACTCTGGACCCCAACCTCCTAGGCACATTCTGTCAATGGATCCTCCGCAAAAAAAAAAAACCTTGAAAATCATACACTAGCAATCCCTGCTTGATTGCATGCCCAGAAAGGGGAAAACACAAAAATTGATTTTAATACACAGTATAATGCAGTAATACAATGTTACTGGGCCCAAGAGCTAACTATCTTGGACACTTATACATGGAGCAGGGGTGACCAAACGGGCTTGAATGTTATTATGTAGCCTGGTTACCCCCTCCCATCACAGTCCTATTCTCTTTCCCACCCCTCCCCCATTCTGTCACTTCCTCATCCTCACTCCCCTCTTCATTCTCTCACTACCCCCCTCATTCTATCACTCTCCCCTCAGCCTCACTCCCCCATCTCCTCATCCTCTCACTCCCCCCGTCTCATCTTCTCACTTCCCCCTCATCCTCACTCTGCCTCCACATACTCTCACTCCCCCTTTCAATCCCCTCCTTTCATCCTCTCACTCCCCCTTTCAATCTCATCCTCTCACTCCCCGTCTCTTTAGATTCACTCCCCTTCTCCTCCGCACTCCCTCCCCCTCTCCTCCTCACTTCCTCCACCTTATGCTGAGGACCCACTGCGGTTTGTGGCGCGCACGGCCGCTTGCGTGTCACTCACCTGCCCATCATGTCCTCCCGAGCCTGCCCCAGTCCCTCCTCACTGCAAGGCTCACTACGCACTGTGACACGTCAGCCACCAGGGGATGTAAGAGGATTGTGATCCCGAGCGGTAACGCTTCGCGTGGTGCACTGGTGAGCCTATCAGCACCGAGGGCTGGAGCTGTCAGAGCTTCCCCAACTCCAAAAGGTAGGGGGGGGAAGTGTGTGTATGTATGTGTGTGTAAATAAGTGTATATATGTGTGTTTCGCACAGCCCAAGGGGTGGGGGGTGGGGGACGGGGGGACTTTACAGCACTTTACAGCACAATCAATCTGCTGTCTTGTATTACCTGCCCCTCCTCCCTCTCCTGTGGACCCACAACCTCCTCCACCCCTCTCCCTGGGCTCAATGGCCGCGCCCCTGACCCGTTTTGGCCACGCCCCCCACACCCAAAAAGTTCACTACAGACTGCATATCGCGGTGCAGTTACTTGCACGCGCCTAAGGCAAGCAAGACGGCCATGCGGGCGCGTGCAGCGGGTCCTCAGCCTTAGGCTGCGGCCAGGCAGGGAACGGGCTCGCTGGCGCTCGTGCGCTGCGCACTGCTCGGCCAGGCGATTCGTGACCGGCTACGACATCACAGAGCTGGTTCGCCCTCATTGGGTGAACCGCTCACGTGACATGCTTGCGAGTAGCAACATTAAATTTGCTTGCTCTAAGCGCCGAGGGCGCAGGTGCTTGCCCGCCCGCTCAGTGCCACCCTGGCCGAGGCCTTTTCCTCTCCCTCCTCCCCCCTCCTTATCCTCTCAACTCCCCCTCATCCTTTCTCTCCCCCCTCTTCTTCATCCAACTAAAAATGCCTACCTGGCTGACTGGCTGGCTGCAGTCTTGATGTGGTGCAGGGGAGGACATTCACTTCTGGGTCAGACCGCTGGGGCATGCTCCTCTCCGGCCGTACTCTTCCTTTGTTCCAGCTGCCATGGTCTGCTTCCCGCCATCCTTCTCCCAGCACCCGCTATCCTAATCCACCCATTGTTGTCTTCCTCTGCTCCGCTGCCCCCAAAAATGTGGCACCCTAGGCGACCGCTTGTTGCCTAGGGCTTGCACCAATTTTGTTCTTTGGCACAAGTATTTGTAAATTTAAAAGCTGTTCAAATTATTTTAACTTACAGTATGAAACAATTTGTTCCTCTCTCACTTGCCCTTTCAAGATCCCTAGAGAAAGTAAAGAGATTCATTTTGTGCCCTGTGGAGAGAATAGAATGCCTTTCTACTGTAGATTTTGGTAAGAGAAACAAAGAGATGGGTTTTGTTGTCTGAAGTGGAGGGTAGAGAAAGTGGATTTAGAGGGTCAGGGTAGAGAAAGGAGGGCATGGATTTGGAATACAGACAGGAGAATGAATTTAGTGCAACTAAAATATGATACATATTGTGTCACTTTGCCATGTACCTCAAAATGGAAGAGCATCCAAATATGCTGTATCCCTTGATCTCTCATTAAATATGTTCTGCCGTATTCTTCTATTTACATGATTAACTCACCTTATTTTCATGAAGCTACTGTACTTTAGCCTATAGATCATTTAGAAATGTGTAATGGCTTACATCATGTTTTGCCTAAAGTTAAATAGGAGTCCCTCATCTTTGCATATCTCTTGCAACATATTGACTTTTCATCATGTGTCTGTGTAAGAGATGTGTGCAGAGGTATGCAATGAAGACCGTTTTTAAGGTGAAATTAAAATAAGGCTTTATTGCACCTGTCCCTTTTAACACAGCAAAACATATGAAAACAACAAACGCCTATCCCTGTTTAAGGGCTAACTTATTTCCTCAGTCCCTTTCTCCAGGGCTGGAGGGATACTCCCATTACCACCCTATTCCCCAAAGTCTCAAGAGATACCTTAAAGCAGGTGGCCCTTCATGTCAGTCTCTGGTAGGTTCCTGGGTCCCCTGTGTCCAAGAATATAGGTCTTTTGGTGTCTTGATCTCAGCAGAGTCTTTCTGCTCATGACCCTTTTCCTCTTGTCAGCACCCTTGTGTACTGAGGAAAATCTCCTTCCTGTTTTTGGGAACAGGCTTTTTCATAGAGTCGTCATTAGGCAGGTCAAGTGGTTGATTGCAGGTGTGCAATTAACCACCACACTGCTGAATTAGAGGCAAGCCTGTTAACAGGGATAAGACCCTGTTACATACCTCCCCTGCTTGTGGGAAGCTCGGGCTTACCATGGCCAAAGCCCATCCTTCCACTCTCATTCGAGATATCTCTGTGATTTGAATGAGAGTGGCTGGAGGAAGAGAACCCTCAGTCCCGCTGGGATTGGAGCCCTTTCTCCAGTTTGTGTCTCCTCCCGAAGGTGCTTGAGATCAGCACTCCTTAGTCGCTCGAGGGGAATTTTTTCCAAGTAAAGTCTTTTTACCGAGTGCGCGCGCATGAGATTTCACTTGCGTCGGGCACTCCTCTTTTTGTAGGCAGATTGTATGGCGACGGTTGCAGAGCGTTTGAGAGTAACCCGAGTTTTTTTCTCTTGAAGCTGTCCTTCTGCACTCTTTCCACTCCATGGGGTTGCCAGTTCAGCTTCTTTGGGATTGAGTTGCAATTCCACCTCCAGAGAATGTCCCATCTTTTCAGCTTCATCCACTAAGGATTCTTCTGGTTTTGATTCTGCACGTATACCTTTCTGTTTTGCCTGTTGGCCAGCTGAAGGTTTTTCTAGTGCTTGCTTAGGTGGTTCAGACTTTGCAACCTTGTTTTTCAGATGAGCGGTTCTCCCAGCTCTCACTGTATCCTTTTTCCTTTGTTTTTTTGTGGCTGTGGGATACCGACGCTTGGTCAGGGTCAATACTTGTCCTTGTAGTACTGTAATCTCATCTGCGAGAGATCCCTGTTTTTTGAGTGCGTTTTGCAAGTCTGTTCTCAGGGAATTTATCTGCGCACTTTGCTTTCTCTGAGTTTGTATCAGTGTCTCCTTCATATTCTGGAGCTCTGTAATATTTGTCGTCAAGGTTGCCGCTGCGTCTGTTTTCTCCTTGGTGTACTGACTCAAGGGGATGGAACAGACTCTCTGTCTCTCCAGCTCTTGTTCCAGTTTCTGGGCCTTCTACCACTCCCTCTCATACAGAGTCACCTGGTATTGAAGCTCCGCCTCCAACGATGCTCTGGTGACATGCAGCGTGGCCTTTAGCTCCTCATACTGCTCTGTGGGGACACACAGGGTATTCAGACGTTCCTGCAGCGTTTGTACCTCTTTAGCAGCCTGCAGATTTTCTTCCTGCAGAGTTCGCTGCTTCTCCTCTATATTCTGGAGGTGTGTATGCAGACCTTGTAGTTGGTTCTGCAGTCGGTGCTCTGCTTCAACCTTTTCACCTTCCAGAAGTTTCTTTATTTTTTCCAACTCGTGGAGCTTTTCATTCTTTCCATTGACGTGGTCTGTCAACTCAGAATTTTCTTTTTTTATTCTTTGAAATTTTCTCTTTTTCCAAACTCTGTAATTTTCAGGGCCTCTTTGTAGTCCGTCTTCCATTTTCGCACCTCTGCTTGGAGACCGACTGTCTCCTGGCGTGAGACTTCCATCTCTAGGTTGAGGGTCTGAAGTTCCTTCTGAGAGGCTTTGAGATCTATATTAAGATTGATAATAGTTTTTTAGAATTGTCCAGCTCCTCAGCGAGACTGTGGAGTTCCTTTTTGGAGACTTCCAGTTTTGTCCGGCAGCTGCCGATCTTGTGGTGTGAGGTATCCAGTGCTGTGTGGAGATTATGAACCTCTTTCTGGGATATGTCCACCTCTGCCCGGACACTGTTGACCTCCTGGTGTGAGGCATTCAGTTCTATGCGGAGAGCGTGAACCTCATTCTGAGAGACTTCCACCTCTCTATGGCACTTGCGAACTTCTTGCTGAAAGACTGTAATCTCCTTCAGTGCCTCCTCATATTTCTGCTTCAGAATAGCAATCAGTCTATCAGATTTGCTCTGTTTTTCATCCATGGCGGTAATAGTAAGGTTTGCTATATCTAGATCTGTCCTTAGATCCTCCAAGTCGGTCCCGGATTCAGAATACAGTGTGAGAACAGTCTTCTGTAGCTCAGCATTATCTTCCCCCTCCATTTTCAATTGTTCCCGGAGCAGATCACAGTCACGCCTGGCAATTTTCAGGGCATCTTCAGGGCTGGTCAAGGGATCGTCACTCATTGGTTCCGACTCCGCTTCCCTGGTATGGTTGGTTGAGGGTTTTTCACTACTAGCACCGGACAGACACTTCTTTGGGGTACACGACTTCTGCCTTGGGCCCTCTGGATATTCGGTCATCCGTGGGACGAATTCTCCATTTTTTCTAGGCTGCAGGGCATCTCGGACCCCCTTTTACTTCGTGGGATCTGCAGATGTGTCTGTTCTTTACACGGTAAGTGAAGACCCTTTTTTCTTTTTCTGCCTTTTTGTTTTTGATGACTCCGTCCCATCAGGGATATTGGGGTCTCCGTCTTTATTTGAAATTTCAGCAGCTTCACTGTATTCGCCATGTTTTCCTTGCAGTTGCGTTAGGTGGCGTAAATATTCAGCGATCTGCTGTTCCCGCTCTTCCTCCTGCCGATCACATTCGTCATCATAGAGAGCGGTCTTTTCGGTTCGTACCGAGTTTAGGCACCCCCCCCATTCTTGGGGTGTTCTGTGGGTGTGAATCGGTTCGGTTCCCCATAAGAGATGTCTTCCTCCTTATCGGACTGGAAGGGCCACTCTTCCGTGCAGTAGGGTTCATTACAGGAACGCCGCATCTTGTCCTCCATTTTGGGGCTATCAGGTGTATTTTTATTCCTGACCTCAGGAGGCGCTATTGCAGCTGTTATCACTGTGTTTGCTAGAACCCCAAATTGTGGTAGTTCTACAGGTGTGCATATTTTGGGTAAGTTTTACAATATTAGCAGTATTGTGCATGCATTCACTCTCATCGTCTGAATAAGACCTGAAGGGACACTGCTCTGTGTGGTGGGGTGGTGGGGTTTTTTACACCAGGAACACATTTTCTTCCCCATTTTTGCACAGTCTGTATTTGACTTCAGCTGGGCGGTCATTTTAAATTCCCAGAATCAGTACCTTGTGTCGGTCACCGTCTGTAAAGGTTTCCCTGCTTCAGCACAGTCTTGCATCAATTTTCACACTTTTCTGCATATACTCCATTCACAGCTGTTAGTCCTATGCGGTGTGGCAGCCTTTACTTCCAGAATCAGTACCGTTTGTGGGTCACTGTCTGTATTCACTGCTTCAGCGCATTTTTTTTTTAAAAGAAAACAATAAACAAAGCCTAGCTCCTCTGGAGCGCTAACTCACTTCTTGAACCCTGACTACGGCTGGAAGGCAAAGCCCCTTTTTCAACAACCATATTACACATTATTGTGATAGGCAAGTAAGTTTTACCTGCTTCAGCAGTTTCTCTCTCTCTCTCCTCTTGGGATTGGGGAAAAGAGTCCATCTGTGGTTTTGTGGCTTTCTTCAGTGCAGTGTAGATTTCCTGCCTGGATGTGTATCCCTTTAATTCTGGTCCCTGCTGCATGAGATTCTTTGCTTTGTTGCTCAGGCTGTTTGCAGGAACTATATGCAGGAAAATAAGCACAACATTTTTCACATGCAGTGCAGTTTTGCTGCCTGGGTGTGTTTCTTTGGTTTTGTTGCTCAGACTGTTTGCAGGAACTATTCAGGGAAAAGCATAAACATTTTCACAGGCAGTCTCCGGGGCCCCTTTGACCTTCAAGGGTCACCTCTCATCCCAACTTCTGACACCATATGTAAGAGATGTGTGCAGAGGTATGCAATGGAGACCGTTTTTAAGGTGAAATTAAAATAAGGCTTTATTGCACCTGTCCCTTTTAACACAGCAAAACATATGAAAACAACAAACGCCTATCCCTGTTTAAGGGCTAACTTATTTCCCCAGTCCCTTTCTCCAGGGCTGGAGGGATACTCCCATTACCACCCTATTCCCCAAAGTCTCAAGAGATACCTTAAAGCAGGTGGCCCTTCATGTCAGTCTCTGGTAGGTTCCTGGGTCCCCTGTGTCCAAGAATATAGGTCTTTTGGTGTCTTGATCTCAGCAGAGTCTTTCTGCTCATGACCCTTTTCCTCTTGTCAGCACCCTTGTGTACTGAGGAAAATCTCCTTCCTGTTTTTGGGAACAGGCTTTTTCACAGAGCCGTCATTAAGCAGGTCAAGTGGTTGATTGCAGGTGTTACAGTCTGCTTTCTGCTGAGTTACAAAAAGTTTTTTTGTTAACTTCGGTGCTCCAAGCGTCATATAGAAACTGCAACTCTATTTTGGTCTATGAATGTAAATGTGTTTCCTTAAAGCAATATCTTGCGTGCGTAAAACACTGCCATACACCATCTGTCAGAAATCACATATTATTCGTTTATTTGTAAAGTATAGAACACTCATGAATAAGGCTTCCTACTTTCAAATGCCAAAAAAAAAACCTTTTGCCGAGTTACTGTAGACAACTTTTTCAATGTTATACTGAATGAATACATCTCTGAAATTGCTGATCCATGTACTCATCTGAGGAATCTTTTTGCTTACTAATTTCATATACAGTAAACTTCCTTTCGTTTTGATTTGATTCCTTTTTAGCCATTATCCATGCTTCTTCGCTGACTCAATATTTTTTTGCTACACATAAAGAGTGATTGATTTAATGTCAAACTTGAAAGTGCAAATGAATGGGCTCCACACAGTGCTGTTCAGTAGTTTTGCATCATGTTTTGTTAAGTTGCAATTCAGCATTATTATATTAATATTATAATTACTTGAATAAAATCAAGAAAAAATCACTGGCGTGTATTGTTAGTTTTGATGCTTAATAATGCTTTGATATGATCATCTTGCTCCTTTTTTTTTTTTTTTTTACTCTGGAGGAATTGGACACTACAATAAGTTTTTGTCAACACTATCAGGTACATTTATTCTAATTATATTGGCAGAAGGTAACACAATGTGGTTACCAAAGTGATTTGAAAGGCGCTTCTACCCACGTGAATAATGAAGTGTTAATAGTGATGCAAGTATTCTGTAGATCTGTGAGACAAATTTTCCATATACTGTGACATAAAATATATTAAATAATCACATAAATGATGAGGTGAAAAATTATATTATTGTGACACTAGAGTGTTGGGTGATTGACAAAATCTCAACCTCTGATGGGAATTGTTTGGGATTCCCTTTTGATATGCAGACTCGTCCAAGACCCAAAGGGACCGTTATGTCAGAATCACCACCAAAAAAGAGAATGAAAAATATATTTCACAACTGTGTGAAAGTTCTGAAGGGATGGGGGTCTTTGCTCCTTCAGAGGATCTACTTACAGTGTAACTGTATTTAGTAAGCAGAGAATGTGGTATTATAGTTTCAGGATCGGATGTGATGTTAGAAAGGAAGAAAGGAAGAAAACTGGCAGAGCACTGCTGCAGATATCCAGAAAGTAGTAGAAAGGAGGGTGCGTATCCCATAAAAAAGTTATTTATTGGTCATGGAAAAAAGGGGCAAAGGAAAGCCCCACCAACGTTTCACGCTTCACAGAGCGCTTTCTCATGGTATACATATCACAACTTTATTAACATATATAGGCACAGAATAACATAACCAACCAATACTCACAGCCCAAGTGTGGTCCGCCCTCTCTAATTGCTAATGATCTCCTGATGTGTGTATACATCTTGTGTATGTGCACAGGGCTGATGATGACTAGCCCCGCCCCTAGCTACCAATCCGGAGGCATATGAGGTCTAACAACCCCCAGTGGTACGCGCTTGTGCAATAACCAACTGAGGGAAAGTCCTCTATGTCAATGGAGGCCGTGGGACGCGGGGAAAGTACGTCATCAAAATGCTCTAAGTGCGCACGTCACTGGGGCTCCGAGTGTGCACGCATCCACACTACCCAGACAGTGATCCCTTCCCGCACCCGGAGCAGACACAGTGAGCCACGGACCATAGGCGGAGTGCGCTTGCGCAATACCAGCCAAAAACGCCAAGGGCTCACAGAATACCCCGAATGCGGGGTGGGAGAATGACGGGAGTGCAAGATCACGCTCAACATGGAATATAACCACATAATGTACTGTGAATAAAAAACATAACACTATTAAAACTGATGAACTTTAAAAATATATGTATTAACAAAGAAACATATTTGTAAAGACCCCCCTGTTTTAATCTGTTGTGACTGATGTCAATCAACCAGAAGGGGTCAAATGAAGATATCACTTGACATATGTATAGTCAAACCAAAAACCCTAATCTATTAGGGAGCTGAGGGTAGGTAAACTGAGTGGATAGAGGGTGGCAAATGTTGATCATAAAATTGGATGGAGAAACTTTATGTGATATAATAGTGAGATATTATCTTGAAAAGTTCATCCATAAATATATACTCATGATTGCTTAACATCCAAATCCACTAAATAACCCTAGCTAGTACATCCAACTATTTATACATAACAAGTGTATAGATAATCTACATGTAAAAACAGGAAAAAATGCTCTATAAGAACTTCAAGGAACATCTTAAAGCTTGTTTTGTAAACACAGAACAAGAGGTGATACAAGATAAGGAATATACAGGGCAACATATTAAAAAGGGCAACACATTAGAAAGATAGCATCTTCACAAAAGAACCATATTGAAAAGGCCTCATATTAAAGAACATATTGAGAAAAGGGACACATTCAAAGCAGTGATGTTTAAACAGTAAACATAAAGTAAATTTAATTAAATTGAATTGAATTAAATGACTACATGCTGGACTAACTCAAAACAACAAACTGTTAAATCAGAAGTGATCAAAAGCCAATTAGAGTACATATTTTCACATATAATGTGAAAATACAGTCCATGTATAAAGGTTCAGTTCATAAGGAACTCAATGTTTAAAAGACATTCACTATGAGATCATGACCCCTATTCTAACAGGACCTAACTATTGGGCAAAGGGTGGTTTAATTGTCCAAAAAAGGACCCAGATCCCAATCGGTATTAAGGCCAAAGGGTACCCTTGTCTTGATAGTGAATATCCAAAAGAGTTCTCGTCGATTCAATGCATTCAATTTATCACCACCTCTAATGGAGCAAGAAACTTGCTCGATTCCCATGATGAAGAGTGAGTTAACCGCTTGCTACATGTTTTCCTGTTCAGGACTTTATTAAGACATTTGGTACATTCTAGGGTGTTATCATGCTCAATTTTCCTGGTATTACTATTTGCATTAGCGTCACTCATTAGTGAGCTCATCATCCAGGATTTGCAACCCAGTACCTGTCTTCTATCAAGCTTATGTCTAGGGGTCCCCCCACAAGTATCTGGTTATTCATTTATTTACCCATCTTACTGTTTTGGTCTTTAGCATTACGCACTCACATGGTCTGTCAGATGTGATGTTGGAGTATGATCTCAGGGAGAAACGGAGAAGAAAACGATGGTGCAGACCAATCTGACAATTTTTATCTCTATATTAAAGATGCAATATGTACTTACATTATGTACATATAGTACAGGCACAAAATAAGTGTTGGACGCGTGTGGCCGCCACACGCCGCAGAGGGTGAAATTTGCGCCGTTCCCAGTCTCTCAGAGGTGTTTCATGGTAGCTGGGGGATCCTCCGGCTTGGCGTCCAGCATCACTTCCGGCTGGATAGACGTCACATCCGGTTCGTCGGATCCGGAAGATAGAATGAAGTGGTGGATGGGTAAGTCCTCCTGGCACAACCTGCTATCGTGTCAACAGGCAATAGCACTACATGTTTCGCTGAACTGGTCAGCTTCATCAGGAACTCCTGGCGAAAGTTTGAGTAAAATATAATCTTTACTACTCTACAATTAGGATCTTGAGTCAGAGGTCCCCTATCTGAGAAAAAAGCGTTGACGCCAAAGGCCTTGAGGGTAGGCTTAATCCTTTACTAGTCACTGCATGAGGCACACAATTTACTACTAGCCCGACTTTGGCGCAAAAAAACTTTGGATTTATTATAAATGACTAGAAGATAATACATAAATTCAACACTCGGGGAAAGATACGTAAAAGGGGCAAAACTACTCACGAAAAAGAGCTTTGGCCACAGTCCTCCCAGTATGTTACCTTAGCTAAGCAATCCTGGGATATTTTAAGACTTTGTGAGTGGCTCAAATAGACTCAACAGTCCATATAACCCACCCCAGTCCTTCGGTACCTTCCCAGCAATTCAACCGAACAAAGTACTGGACAGTTACTGGTTGCCTCCTGGCTACCTAGTAGGGACCGCCATACACTTCAGCTGGATGCCCCAAACGTTACCTCTGTAAGCCACCAGAGTTGGTCTTTCCAGGCAGCGCTCTTCTGAACAATGATGAGTCGCCTCCAGACGGTGAAAGGATCGTGACATTTGGGTCTTTCTCTCTGATGAGATTCACCCCCATCATCAAGCATACAAACCAGCTTCCATGACGCTGCTCACAATGGCCGCAGTATCCATGTGGCGCTGAGATGCTCATAGGGGCTAGCACACAGACCCCTGTCAGCTCTTCATACAGGCACCTGCATCTTCTCTCAGCAGCGTCTCTCTTCTGCATCAGTTCTGCCTGCTTACATTAGCTGAATTTCCCTTTCACAAAATGAGAACACCAGGTGTAGACAAAGGTGGAGTCCAGTTTGGCACTTAAGCTATTTGAGAAAAACAATGCTTACGCTTTGGAATAAGTATTTTCCCGCAGAGGAGCGTCTCACATCCCAACTACTTTAATACTCCACGTGGCCTGCATACAGGCCAGCAATGACTTATCATGTGCCTATCACTCAGCCATTTGATGCTAGTTCCGCTACACAAATAAAATGCAAGCAGCACAGATGTCCCTTAACCCTTCTCAATTCCCCAACAAAGGGCACAGAAAAAGTACATTGGTAACACACATGACTTGGGGCTACTTGCCCATACAAGGGGCTCTCCTTCCAAGGCATACAATGCCTAATAATTGCAGTGTTCACAGTGATTAAGAGTCAATATTTAGGAACATTCCATGTTAACCCAAATTTCCACAATCTGACGGACAGATCAGTATCACTGCTATCATGTGTTGAAACAGACACAATAAAATACATTGGAAATATATATATATATATATATAAAACCATAATACTGAGTTAAGTTATGGTGAGTAAAAAAAGTGACAAAAACCCTCCACAGGAAAGCAAATATGCAAATATAACTGTATGCTCATCTGCATGTCTTAGGCAGGTCTGCAACCCCACCTTTCCCCATTATCACCCAGCATACAGCACTTCCACTGCAGCAAGGGATTCTGGGAAATGACATGCAAATGAGCACACGGTGTCACTTTTTGCCTCAAAAACCATTTTTAACATGGTTCCCTATATATATATATACAGCTGAACCCCGTTATAGCGCGACCCGTTATAACGCAAATGCGTTTTTTTTTACATTTTTTTTGCACACTGCACACACTGCACACACTGCACACACTGCACACACTGCACACACTCTCACTACACACACACTCACTGCACACACTCTCACTGCACAAACACTCACTGCACACACACTCACTGCACACACTCAATGTACACACTCTCACTGCACACACTCACTGCACACACTCTCACTGCACACTGCACACACTCCCAGCGCACACTGCACACACTCTCACTGCACACTGTACACTGCACACACTCTACACTGCACACTGCACACACTCTCACTGCACACACTCGCACTGCATAATGCTCACAGCACACTCTCACTGCACACTGCTCACAGCACACTCACAGCACACAGCACTCACAGCACACAACACTCACAGCACACAGCACTCACAGCATTCAGCTCTCACAGCACACAGCACTCACAGCACACTCTCAACACACAGCACTCACAGCACACTCTCACAGCACACAGCACTCACAGCACACTCTCACAGCACACAGCACTCACAGCACACTCTCACCGCACACTACACCACACCTCCCACTCCACCTCCCAACCTTTGGTGTCGGCTGCTGAGATCATAGCGGAGCTGGCATCAGGAGAAGGGGGGGGGGGGTGTCGGGGGAAATAGCAGTAGTATTAGCTTTATATCGTTCTTACTCCTAGAAAATGTAGTGATCCTCCAGACTCCAAAACATTCCTTATATAAGGTGAGGTATTCTATTGTCAGGTAATGCTCAAGTGCTATTTAAAAGGAGTGATTCTGTTCTTGATTTAAAGAGAGGGTAATTCTTCTGAAAAAATTGGCAAAGCATTAACACTTTGGGTGCTGGAGGGGCCAAAGCACCAGCGTGGATGCCCCCTCCAGCAAAGCGTGGTCACACGACTGCATAACCCAGAAACGGGTGCAGAAGGTGTTCTGCATTCCCATGGAGCAATCTCCCCTAGAAAACGAACCCTCTGTGGGCATAACTTGGCCACTACATAATGGCACCTCATGAATGCCACAACACCCCATGACGTAGTGAGTACTTCTTGGGGCACCCACAGGGTTAAGTTAGGATGCACAAAGCTCAATCATATTCAGTAAGCCCGTGTACAGCACTGGGTTATATAACTTTCATGAACAAGGTCCTTATCTAACCAATGAGAGTGCTGCTGGCATCTGAGGCACACGGAGTAGCTCAGTAGAGCAAATTATATGGAAGTAGACTTGCGGTGAGGTTGGTGTTGGTGACAAAAAAAGAGGGGGATAGCATTGCAGTATGTGAGATAGCAGTATTTATTTATTAGTGTCTCAACCAAAATGATGCTAAAAATATCACCACATTTATTATAGAAAATATAAAATTCTAGTAGAAAACACCTTTTTTATTAGATAAATCTGGGGGGATGGGGTTGTACCTGAATTATCCTAGTTTTGCAAGGCAGAGAGAACCCAGAAAGAGGATGATCAGGATAGAAAGGTGTGTGTGTGTCCAGTACAAATGGAGGGAGACAAAAGGAAGACTGCAAGAGATAATCACAGCACACAGCACTCACAGCACACTCTCACAGCACACAGCACTCACAGCACACTCTCACAGCACACAGCACACTCTCACAGCACACTCTCACAGCACACAGCACTCACAGCACACAGCACTCACAGCACACAGCACTCACAGCACACTCTCACAGCACACAGCACTCACAGCACACTCTCAAAGCACACAGCACTCACAGCACACTCTCACAGCACACAACACTCACAGCACACAGCACTCACAGCACACAGCACTCACAGCACACTCTCAAAGCACACAGCACTCACAGCACACTCTCACAGCACACAGCACTCACAGCACACAGCACTCACAGCACACTCTCACAGCACACAGCACTCACAGCACACTCTCACAGCACACAGCACTCACAGCACACTCTCACAGCACACAGCACTCACAGCACACTCTCAAAGCACACAGCACTCACAGCACACTCTCACAGCACACAGCACTCACAGCACACTCTCACAGCACACGGCACTCACAGCACACAGCACTCACAGCACACAGCACTCACAGCCATAACCGTCCGCAGGAGGGGGCAAGGGGGGGCGCTTGCCCCCCCCCTGGATCCAGGGCCGCAAACAGGGGGGGCACAGGGGAGACAAAGGGTACTGCTTCCCGGGCCCCTGGGTCAGGCCGGGCCCCCTGCGCGGCCGGGCACCAGTTAATTAAATAAATTTTAAAAAAAAAAGTTTAAAAAATGGCGCAGATTCCCCGCGGCCCCGGCGCGCATGCATATATACATATACATATATATATTTATTAAGGTTATGGTGGGTAAAAAAAAGTGACTAAAACCCTCCACAGTAAAGCATAAAGCAACTGTAAATATTCCTGTATATTCATTTGCATGTGTGGGAGGGGGGGGGGAGGGGAGAGAGAGTGTCTGTGACACCACAAGTGTATATATACAGTAGAGGCAACTCTTATTCGAACAAAAACCAGCGGCAATTCCCCAAAAAACCCAGGAAACACCCAGGTACATTCTGAATACATGCCTTAAACTTTCCTTAAACTAGCCCCAGCATTTCTGCATTGATTAATGGCCTATCACATTAACAGCGGGGGTCCCTTGCAGTCCCATTCAAACTAAATAGGACTGCCAGGGATCCCTGCTGTGTTAATCCTATGGGTCGTTAGTCAATGCAGAAATACCTTAAACGTGCCTCAAACTAGCCCAGAACATACCCAGCACATACCCAGAATGTAACCCGGCTAGTGTACGGCAAATGTTAGAATAAACGTTGCCTCTACTGTATATATATATACTGTATACAGTGTTCGACAATTAATGATAACCACACGCCCGTGGCGTGTGGATTTAGGCCGCTGGCGAGTGGAATTAGGCCGCTGCTGCGGCTCTATGAATTCCCCTGCTCGCGGCAAATTTTTTTTTTTTAATAAATAAGTCATCTCCCTCCCTGATTGGCCTGACGCGAGGAAGAGGGCAAGCTGGCAGCTCTGGGTCAGCCCCTCCCCTCCCCCTGCACCCGATACCAGCTTGCTGCCCGGGGCGGGATGTAGGCTGGGAGGGGGGGTCCCCGGATGTAGGCTGGGAGGGGGGGGGGTCCCAGATGTAGGCTGGGAGGGGGGGTCCCCGCAGCTGCTGCCCAGGGCTGGAAGACAAGGTAGGCGCTTCCCCTCTGTCCCACGCTCCTTTGGCACCCGCGCGGGCAGGGTAATAGAAGCGGGGAAGAAGGGAAGCAGCCTGGCGGGAGGTAGAGGGAGGGGGGTGCGCATGTGCGCACATGCTGGAGGGGGGGAAGGGGTTTTGGCAAAGTTCCCGGCCACGTTTCCCATCGGGGAGGTTGGTGTGGCCGTGCGGCTGTTCCCTGCTGGCCTCCGATCCCCCCCGCATCTAATGCCGACCTCCTGTATGGCTGCCTGACCTCCCCAAAATGGCTGCCTGACCCCCCTCCTGGCTGCACCGTGCGCCTGACCGGCTGTCCCCCCGATCATCCTGATGGCCCCCCGACCCCCCAGATGGCACTCCAATCCTCCCGCTGGCCCCCTAACCCCCCCAGCTGGCCCCCCGACCACCCCGATCCTCGAGCTGGCCCCCCGATCCTCCCGCTGGCCCCCGACCACCCCGATCCTCGCGCTGGCCCCCCGATCCTCCCGCTGGCCCCCCGATCCTCCCGCTGCCCCCCCGATCCTCCCGCTGGCCACCCGATTCTCCAGCTGGCCCCCTATCCTACCGCTGGCCCCCGATCCTCCTGCAACTCCTGCCTGTTCCCCTGGCATGTGGAGCAGCATGTGGAGGACAAGCAGGCCCTGGAGGAACAGGTAGGCCCCCTCCCTTCCAATAAATACCAACCCAGTCACCCACCCAGTGAGTGTGTCTGTGAGTGTGGGTGGGTGTGTGTGAGTGTGTGTGTTTGTATTTCTGTGTGTGTTTGTATGTGTGTCTGTGAGTGTGGGTGTCTGAGTGTGGGTGTCTGTGGGTGTGTGTGTCTGAGTGTCTGTGAGTGTGGGTGTCTGTGAGTGTGGGGGTGTGTGTGTCTGAGTGTGGGTGTGTGTGTCTGTGAGTGTGTCTGCGTTTGTCTGTGTGTGTGCCTGTGAGTGAGTGTGTGTGTCTGTGAGTGTATGTGTCTGTGTGTGTTTGTGTCTGAGTGTATGTGAGTGTTTGTGTGTGTGCGCTGGAGTCTGTGAGTGTATGTGTCTGTGAGTGTTTGTCTGTGAGTGTGTCACAGTCTCACACCCTCCCTGTGTCACCCTCACCCTTTCGCCCTCACCCTCTTCATGTCACCCTCACCCTCTTCCTGTCGCCCTCTCCCTATGTCACCCTCACCCTTTCCGTCGCCCTCGCCCTTTCCCTGTCACCCTCTCCGTCGCCCTCACCCTTTCCGTCGTCCTCGCCCTTTCCCTGATGCCCTCGCCCTGTCACCCTCTCTCTGTCTTTGTCTCTCATTCTCTCTGTGTGTCTCTCTCTCTTTCTCTGTGTGTCTCTCTTTCTCTGTGTGTCTCTTTCTCTGTGTGTCTCTCTTTCTCTGTGTGTCCCTCTTTCTCTGTGTCTCATATATCTCTTTCTCTCATATCTCTCTGTCTCTCATATCTCTGTGTGTGTGTGTGTGTGTGTCTCTCTCTCTCTGTGTCTCTCTCTCTCTCTGTGTCTCTCTCTCTGTGTGTCTCTCTCTCTGCGTCTCTCTGTCTCTGTCTCTCTCTCTCTGTCTCTCTCACACTCTGGATCTCTTATTTACCCTATATATCTTAACTGCCCTATACTACACCGAAATAACCTACACTGCTTTATTCCAGATCTGACTCAAGCTTCACACGGAAGACATCGGAACCCCCCCTAACCCAGAAGACAGGTAGGGAACACCTCCCCTCCAATGTATAACATTGCGGGAATGAGGGTACAGTACCTGGACATTGAGGGACTGCGGATCAGGTAAGATCCCAGGCGGGATTGCTGCTTTAGATATTGTGACGCGGGGACGTCCAGACACTGGTTAAGAGGTTCAGGAAACTAGTCATTCACACCTGGCTTTTATTTCTAGATCTGACATACACACACACACACACACACACACACACACGCACGCACGCACGCACGCACGCACGCACCCACACACACACACACACACACGTAACAAGGACTAATTGTAGTATAATGTAATACAATAAATTCATTTATGTCAAAAACGAATGTTGTTCTGACTAGGAATTTATTAAATGTATTTTATTTATATATTTTATTTTAAAGCGGGGTTGGGGGTGGGACTGGGGGCGGGACTAGGGGCAGGACTTTGGTTGGGCGAGTAGATTTTTGGGTGATTTGTCGAACACTGTATATATATATATACTGCACCGACACACTTTATTCGAGCAAATACCCGGTATGTACCTGGCAAATACCTGGAATGCGCCGCTCCTCACCTCTGACAAGCCCCGTTGCATTTGCCTTCCCAGCCTGGGTTCATGCCTGGCTGACGGGCGGCTGATCTGTTAAATGATAATGATTAGGATTTAATAGGCTGCAATGCTTCGCGTGTCTACCAGATGGCATAAATTCATGAATTGTAATGCAGTATATATATATATACTGTGCAGTATTGCAGCCAGCAGAAATAAAATGCTTCAATCCCTGCTTGGAAAATACCTCAATGCACTCGGGCAGAAAACAGTCACAAACCTCAATACACCCGGGTATACCCGAATTCGTGGGACTAGCCAAGCTCGAATAAAGTGTGTCGCCAGTATATATATATATATATATATATATATATATATATATATACAGTGGTCGACAAATCAACCAAAAATCTACTCGCCACCTAGTCCCGCCCCCAGCCCCGCTTTAAAAAAATTGAATAACATTCGTTTTTGACATAATTTTATTCATTGTATTACATTATACTACAAGTAGTCCTTGTTACGTGTGTGTGTAAATGTCGGATTTAGAAAAAAAAGCCAGATGTGAATGACTAGTTTCCTGCACCCTTTAACCAGTGTCTGGATGCCCCCGCTTAACAATAAATAAAGCAGCAATCCCACCTGGGATCTTACCTGATCTGGGTGACTGACTGGGTGGGGGGGTGGGGTGACTGGGTTGGGGTGTGGGGTGACTGACTGGGTGACTGGGTGGGGGGTTGGGATGACTGACTGACTGGGTGGGGGGGTACTTCTGGTGTCACACACACACGCGCGCGCATGAGGGGCGTAAAGTGCAGGGGAACTGCAGCAGAGGAGTAGAAAGGGTGCTGCTGCAGGGAGGCTCTGTGCAGCCATGGGGGGGGGGGGGGGTGATCAGTACCTAGGCACCCTGGGGGTGGTGGTATGTGGGCAGCCAGGGAGGGGGTCTCAGAAGGCTGTGGGGGGCTATGGCTCCTGGGTGGAGCAGTGAGGGAGGGGATCCCTGCAGCCGAGGTCTCTCGCCTTCCTGGCATTAGCTGGAGCTGGCTGGATTCTCTCTCTCCCTGAAGCTGAGGGGGTGGGGGGGGGGAGCTTCCTCTTCCTCTCCAGCAGGCGAGGGGGGGGGGGGGCGTTGGCTTCCTCTTCCTGCTGCAGCTTCTCCTCTGTCCCTGGCTGCCGGTACAGGAAGGAGGGGGTGGGAGAGATTAGTCTCTGTGCTGCAGATTCTCCTCAACCTGCCGGTGTAGTGCGGTGGGCAGCACAGGACAGATGGGCTGCGAGGGGGAATACACACACAAACTCGCGGTGTCCCTGTAGGCCAGCCACGCGGCGCACAGATTGGGAACCACAGAGCTAGAGAGATTTTTTTTTTTGGTGCATGGGATTTTTTTTTGCAGAGCAGGGGAAATCTACTGGCCACGAGCCAATTTCCACTCACCAGGTGCGAGTGGGGGAACGGGGTTGTCGAGCACTGTATATATACTCACACATATATACATACATATATACAGTTAGGTCCGGAAATAATTGGACACTGTTACAAGTTTTGTTATTTCGGCTGTGTACCAAAATAAATTCAAGTTGCAGTTAAATAATGAATATGGGCTTAAAGTGCAGTCTATCAGCTTTAATTTGAGGGTATTCACATCCAAATTGGAGGAAGGGTTTAAGAATTACATCTCTTTAATATGTATCCCCCTCTTTATCAAGGGACCAAAAGTAATTGGACAATTGACTCAAAAGCTGTTTCATGGACAGGTGTGGGCAATTCCTTCGTTATTTCATCTTCAATTAAGCATGTAAAAGGTCTGGAGTTGATTCCAGGTGTGGCATTCACATTTGGAAGCTGTTGCTGTGAACCCACAACATGTGGTCAAAGGAGCTCTCAATGCAGGTGAAACAGGGCATCCTTAGGCTGCAAAAAAAAAAAGAAAATCCATCAGAGAGATAGCAGGAACATTAGGAGTGGCCAAATCAACAGTTTGGTACATTCTGAGAAAAAAAGAACGCACTGGTGAGCTCTGCAACACAAAAAGGCCTGGACGTCCATGGATGACAACATTGGTGGATGATCGTAGGATCCTTTCCATGGTAAAGAAAAACCCCTTCACAACATCCAGCCAAGTGAAGAACACTCTCCAGGTGGTAGGCATATCATTATCCAAGTCTACCATAAAGAGAAGACTTCACGAGAGCAAATACAGAGGGTTCACCACAAGGTGCAAACCATTCATAAGCCTCAAGAATAGAAAGGCCAAATTATACTTTGCCAAACAATATCTAAAAATGCCAGCCCAGTTCTGGAACAGTATTCTTTGGACAGATGAAACTAAGATCAACCTGTACCAGAATGATGGGAAGAAAAAAATATGGAGAAGACTTGGAAAGGCTCATGATCCGAAGCATACCACATCATCTGGAAAACACGATGGAGGCAGTGTGATGGCATGGGCATGCATAGCTTACAATGGCACTTTGTCACTAGTGTTTATTGATGATGTGATAGAAGACAGAAGCAGCCGGATGAATTCTGAAGTGTATAGTGATATATTGCCTGCTCAGATTCAACCAAATTCAGCTAAGTTGATTGGACGGAGCTTCACTTTACAGATGGACAAAGACCCAAAACACACTGCGAAAGCAACCCCAGAGTTTTTTAAGGCAAAGAAGTGGAATATTCTGAGGTCGCCGAGTCAATCACCTGATCTCAACCCGATTGAGCATGCATTTCACTTGCTGAAGACAAAACTTAAGGCAGAAAGACCTACGAACAAACAACAACTTAAGACAGCTGCAGTAAAGGCCTGGCAAAGCATCACAAAGGAGGAAACCCAGCGTTTGGTGATGTCCATGCGTTCCAGACTTCAAGCAGTCATTGTCTGCAAAGGATTCTCGACAAAATATTAAAAATGAACATTTTATTTATGATTGTGTTCATTTGTCCAATTACATTTGAGCCTCTGAAATAAGGGGACTGTGTATGAAAATGGTTGCAATTCCTAAATGTTTCATACGATATTTTTTTGCAACCCCTTGAATTAAAGCTGAAAGTCTGCACCTCTATTGCATCTCGGTTGTTTCATTTCAAATCCATTGTGGTGGCGTACAGAGCCAAAATTATGAAAATGTTGTCAGTGTCCAATTATTTACAGAACTAACTCTGTGTGTGTGTGTGTGTCTCTCTCTCTCTCTCTCTCTCTCTGTATATATATATATATATATATATATATATATATATATATAAAAAAAATACACGGGCAAACCCCCTATGCCCAACATTAACCCTAGGGTTACTCACAGTAACCCGGACTAGAAGGAACAGCAGGACAGGGCTTAACTTGTCTTTTTAGAAGCCCTACTGCCCCTTTCCTCTCATTCCCATCTAAATCATAACAGTACATCATACCTTTCAGTTTACTTAAACGTGGGGGACCTGTGTGTGGGTTAATGTAAAGTTGTTACTTGCAGCTAAATTTCCAATGATTTAGAAATGTATCTCTGTGCTTAGTCTGATTAGTCACTTTTTAGTGCAGACACTTTCACAGATACAGTTTAAATCAAACATATGCTGCCTATGATTCAGATACTAATTTATCTATCTAATATTGCTAATGACTGTAATGGATACATTCAATTTAGGTACATGAGTCAACTAGACTGTCTTGTTGGTTCAGTAATAATTTGATCAGAATTGTTTTCTCTCCCATGATTAAACTATTAGGGCCATATATTTAGAGGCTAATCTTTCAATGTGAGGTACTGACAATCTTGTCTTCCTCCTTTGTCATTCTCCACTGCCTCCTTTTTGTTTATCTTGCATTGTCCCTCACTACTGTTTCATTTCCCTATTGCTGCGACAAGTATTTTTGCACATCTCATAATGCCATGTTTATAGAGCACAGTGGGGGGACAGGAAGCAGAGTTTCCACATGTACAACTAAGCTAGCCTAGGATAATAGAATGAGCAGAGTTGCAGAGACCAGGAGATGAGTAGTACAGTAACTCTGTGTAACTAGGAAATAAGTGGGAGGTGGGAGGAAATGCCTAAAAATACTGTACATGTAGATAGGAAACATAAAGAAAAAAATTCCATTTAAAATTAGTTTGAAAATACATTACTGAGTCCACAGGTGTCATTTTCATTAATCAAAACAAAAAGGCATTTTATTGTTCACTTTGTTTGTGATATCAAACAATGATGATTATTATTATTATTATTTTTTAAAGAAATATGGTCTTGATATTGTTTCAACATTTTTCGTGGCAATTCCCCCCCCCCCCCCCCCCCAAAGGCACATTTATTTACCAACACAGTTTTAGTGATCGTAATCTCAACAGCATTTGCCACAAAAACTAATCATTGTGTATGTTACAGAAAAGGCATGATATATAAAAGATTTTACAAATTTGTTGTAATGAAAATGTATGTATTGTGTAGGTAAGCAATACATTAATAATTTGCATTTATATGATATATCACTTTTTAATATGAAGTTATTACCAGAAAAAGTTAAACATTTGCAAATAACCATATCAAGCAGAATTAGAAAATTTATTGGCTTATTTCCTTTCTTCAAATAATTTTTCCCTTTAATATTACACAGCATCAGTAACAAGTGAAATTGCATGTGATCTTATGAAGCGTTTGAGGAACATCTCTGGAGCAGTACGTTATGGCAAGTATCACAAACACGAACAGGTTTCGGGTAGGATGGTAGAGAAAGTTCATTACTGGAGCAGCTGTTGCAAAAGATGTCTCCACAGTTTCTGCAATGATGCTAAAAGAGATAAAAAGAAAATAGCTGAGCCCCAAAAAAGCCAGACATAATTAGCTATGAATATCAAGCTTTGCATTTAGGTTTTTTTTTTTAATGCCAATTCCTGTTATTAACATGTGTTAATTTATAAGAGAAAATGGTCCTTCTGCATTGTACTTTAACTTACCATAAAAAGAAAACACACTGTAACCAGTTTAAACAAGCTTGGTAAAGAGAGTTATATCAAAGTTGATTCATGTTAACAAAGAAACAAAATCTATAATACTTTTTTATGTTCTGCACATTTACACTTACTGTGTTAAAGGATCAATTCATACAATATCCTGCATGTGTTTTTTTTTTAAAGTGAAACTTCTTTAGTGACACCTAGTCAATTTTGATGGAACAAAACTCCATCATGGAGACGAAAATTTGAAACGGAAATGACGTCACGTAACGGCCGCCGCTCCCCCCACATGGCCGCTGACGTGAAACTTCCTTAGTGAAACAGATGTGAGGTGCAAGTGATGAGGCCAACACTTACCTCCATGCCCACATTCGGGAGTGGGAAGATATAGGAAGAGCGCTGAGTGCGCGCGAACACACACGCGCGTTACCGTGCCCTGTCGCCTCCTGCTCTGATCCGGTAACGGGGGGGGGGCTTGAGTGCGCTGCGTTCCCCGCAGCACAACCAGAGGGGGGGAGGAAGAGCGCTGAGCGCGCGCGTGCACACACACGCGCGTTACCAGGGCCCCGTACCTCCGGGGGGCTGGCTGCAGCAGGACAAACAGCCGTGTCCGCAGCTCTGCCGGGGGGGAGAGAGTGGGGGCTGCTCCGGCCATGTACCTTCACGGGGGGGGCTGCTCGGGAGACTCAGACAGAGCCGCCCGTGTCCGCAGCTCCACAGGGGGTGGGGGGAGTCAGGAGAGAGGAGAGAGGAAGGACACATAGAGAAATACACACACACACACACAAACAAAGAGAGACACATACACTGACTGACACACATACACACACTGACTGACACGCATACACACTGACTGACATGCATACATACACACACTGACTGACACGCATACATACACACACTGACTGACTGACTGACTGACTGACTGACTGACTGACACACACACACACACACACACACACACACACACACACTGACTGACTCACACACATACACTGACTGACATATACTGTACACACACACACACACCCTGTGATGTGCCGAACACCGTCCCCCGAGTGACGTGCCTATCCCCTCCAGTGAGCTGCCGAGCACCCCCACATATCCCCATACCTCCCCCGGGAGGCTGGCTGCAGCAGGACACAAAGCCTGCAGCTCCATCGGGAGGGAAGGGGGGGGGCACAGACAGAGCCCACAGTGTCCGCAGCTCCACCGGGGGTAGTCAGGAGAGGGGAGGGGACACAGGACACAGAGAGAAACACACACAACAGAGAGAGAGAGAGAGAGAGAGAAACACACACACACAGACACAGACATACGGAATTCAGTGACTATAAATAGACGTGCAAATAGCTAAAGCACGCGGTCAAACTTCTTTGTATTTTGGAACTGAAATTGTTTTTTGATTTTTAATTAAAAACATCACCATCACAAATACAATTTCTGTGACAAAACACAAAGAAGTTTCACTTAAAATGCGTGTGCTCGAGGCGCATGCGCGACGGCTGACTGAATGGAAGTGTGAGTTGACAGCTCCGTTCAAAGCCAGCGACTAATTAAATAAATAAAGCATGCAAGTGCCTAAAAGCAACACCAAAAACATACCAAAGCTTGCCTAATCACGCTAAGATGTCAAGGGCGACAAGATCGAAGAGGACCTCCTTGGTTTTAACCGACTATTTCGCAAAAGGAAACTCGGCACGCGCCAAAAATCTTGAGGGGCCGGAGCGAAGCGGCACTGAATCGGAGGAGGAAGAAGAGGGAGACGACCGCAATAGAGATAACCAAGTGATGATTAGGAGAGATATGCGGGAGTTTTGTATGGACATAAAGCGGTGCCTACAATCGGAGTTAGCTGCACTAAGGGCAGATATCAGTGGAATAGGGGAGAGGACTGACTCCCTGGAAAAAAAGCTAGACTCCACCATTACAGCCCTGCACAAGACTGACAAGCAAATGGCACAGATGAAGGAAACTGTCAGGGATCTCACAGATAGGCAAGAAGATGCCGATAACCGAGACCGCCGGAACAACGTGAGGATCAGGGGGGTGCAAGAGGCGGAGAATGACCCGGAGGACTTCGTGGGAAGATGGCTGCAACATCTAATGCTAGATAGACCGGAACAAGACCTCCACATAGACCACTGTCACAGGGCTCTGCGGTCACAGCCGCAGCAAGGAGACCCCCCTCGGGACATAATAGCAAGATTCCACTTCTGTAAAGTGAAGGAGGCTTTCTGCCAGATGACCCGGAGTGATGTAGAATTTGAGGGGTACAAGATACAGGTGTTTCAGGACATATCTCCCACTTTTTTACTTAAAAGGAGACAGCTGGCCCCCATTACCAAGGTGCTACGGGATGAGGGGATCCGGTATCGATGGCTGTACCCGTTTGGGCTTGTGGTGATCAAGAACGAAGCGGCCAACACTCTGCGCAGGCTGGAGGAGGGTGAGAATTTCCTCACCAAATTGGGGCTCTAAAGCAAGATTCCGGAGGAGATAGCTGCGGGGAGACCAGCCCCTGACCCAGCTTGGAAAGAAGCCAGGAAATCAGACAAGAATTTGCAACCCTGGAGCCCAAAGTAAAGTAAAGACAAGACCCTATATACAGAAGAAGTTCGATCTTGCCTGTTTCGGCTGTTTCTGCTGTTGATCTAAAGTTGCTCTAAAGTTGTGAGCCAAGTTTGTGACACGTTGAAACGCTACCCCTTAGACCTCTTGGTACTAGCGGCGCTTCTCCGGGACTGGCGGCTATCTTGGATCAGCTCCCACTACACAAAGAGACCTGGGAGGGGCCAGATGACGTCGTGGAGGGGGAGCCAGCGCCTCTCGCGAGAAAATCTGGAAGGAGGAGACCGGACACCTCCAAGATGGTGGCGGACGTGGACAAAAGGTGCGGAGAATTACAGAGGCATCGCGGGATCAAGGTTCAGGTGACGCGGGCATCCAACGAGACCTACAGGAGGAAAAGCTGCCCAACAGATGAAGACCGGCAGGGACTCTCAGCGGGCGAGGAGGAGGCTGGGGGAGACCCTCGAACGTGGGGGAATCATGGGTTAAGGAATAGCTAAGCAAGGTTTAGCCTATAGAGGGGAAAGAAAGTGGCGCTAACACAATAAACAATAAAGAAAAACAAAAAACTGTTAAAACATCACTAACAATAAAACATACCGCCCCCCCTCACCCCCCCCCCCCCAAAAAAAGAAGAAAAAAAAAGGAGGCACACTCTAGAGCGAGGGAACAAGTTGGCCCATGGAGGGGATAAAGTAAGATATAACACAGATCCCTTGGACTCACACGACGGGTTGGGAGTTAGGGCCCATGAGCTGAGATTGGAAGTGTACCCAAGACGCAACTATATAACTCACCCCACATAAGGACGGTGGGAGGGCCGAGCTGGGAGGTCAGGAGTAGGTGGCCCAAGGAATGAGACTGGGATCTCCAAGAAGGGGTAGGGATCGGGGGCTGTGGGGGGCTAACATTTTGAGCTGAGGGGATAGGGGTTGGGAGAATAGGCGTAAGAGGAAGAGGGAGCTCTCGCTAGGGACCTAGGGGGTAATATTATACATAGTTAGAGAAGGGGGGTCTAGCTGGTTATAAGGTAAAGATGTGATATTTTAGGGAAGACAGGGGGGGGGGGGAAAGGTAGTAGGGTTAGGGGTAGGAAGGGTCGGATTTAACTTAATGGAATCTTATATACAGGGCAGACCGCCTTAGGCAACAACGAGCTGAAGGATCATGAAAACCCCCCGGGGTATCGGCTGAGGTTGGGGAGAGGTCTGGGGTGGACAGTGCGTAAGGTCACGGGGTTCCGGATGCTACTTTCCCCAAAGGTTATAAAGGGATTAGGGTTGTTTCTCAATAGGTATTCTAAAGGGCCATGCTGTTCTAGGTTCTAGGTGTTGAGACAGGAGTTACATTGTTTAACAGGTTTTACACAAAATGCAGTAACCCGGCGCCCCAATAGACAACAATACCCCAGTCCAAATGTCAGTCCATATGGTAGGTTGAAAGTTCTTTATATAATTCTTGTTGTGGAAGAAGTGATGGTTCAGTTGCAGATTATTGCTTCTGTGCTCCTCCTATAATGCAATAAACAAAAGAGAAAAGACCATTGCGCAGCCACACGAACCACTGAACGCCTCCAAAAAAGGATTTATAATAATAAACTTACAAACATGTTGTGTCAGTGTTCCTTTGAGAGAATCTGTGCTTTAACCAACTTCTTTTTTCGGATATCACGAACCCCACGTGTTTTCCTTTAAATGTCAGTTCACTCTTCTGTTCTCTCACAGCAGCTCCCCTTAGGGGTATACCCCGTGTGTTCCCGGAAAGGAAATAACAAGGGAAATGTTGGTGCAGATTTGATAAAATTTAATGACAATAAAATAATAAAAACAGCCAAATGCTTACTTACATAAGCCAGGCTGTGAAAAGACAGCTGACAATGTGCCGTCCGCAGCTTGATACAGTCTGGGGCAATGGTCCCTGTGGTAACTACACTCTCACTCCTCACAGCAGTGGACCACTGATGAAGTGACCGCATTGCGTCACGAAACGCGTTTGGAGAGGGAGGAGCTGGAGCGGGCACGTCCGTCAGTAGCTAGGAGATCAGCTGGGAAAGATTTGGCGGCAGCGTGACGTCATCAAACTGCGCTGAGAGAGGCGTTTGCCTCGTTGAGCAGGGAGCAGAAACAACACGCAAGTACTGGTTGCAACACTTCAAGCTACACAAGCTGCACTAGCACACGAGAACCGGGAAGGGGGGCGTTAACAGGCAGCTGCGCAGAGTCTGACGCCAACACCGGGGTTTGTGAGGAGTGAGAGTGTAGTTACCACAGGGACCATTGCCCCAGACTGTATCAAGCTGCGGACGGCACATTGTCAGCTGTCTTTTCACAGCCTGGCTTATGTAAGTAAGCATTTGGCTGTTTTTATTATTTTATTGTCATTAAATTTTATCAAATCTGCACCATCATTTCCCTTGTTATTTCCTTTCTGGGAACACACGGGGTATACCCCTAAGGGGAGCTGCTGTGAGAGAACAGAAGAGTGAACTGACATTTAAAGGAAAACACGTGGGGTTCGTGATATCCGAAAAAAGAAGTTGGTTAAAGCACAGATTCTCTCAAAGGAACACTGACACAACATGTTTGTAAGTTTATTATTATAAATCCTTTTTTGGAGGCGTTCAGTGGTTCGTGTGGCTGCGCAATGGTCTTTTCTCTTTTGTTTATTGCATTATAGGAGGAGCACAGAAGCAATAATCTGCAACTGAACCATCACTTCTTCCACAACAAGAATTATATAAAGAACTTTCAACCTACCATATGGACTGACATTTGGACTGGGGTATTGTTGTCTATTGGGGCGCCGGGTTACTGCATTTTGTGTAAAATTGTTGGATATACGTATTTGTGGGAAATTCGTTAGGCAGGGACCCTGTGGCAGCCTTCACATAAGTATAAGTTGTTTATTTATTCATTGTAAAATACACATTAACGGTCTTAGCGCTGAGCTTTAGGGTTCATTCACATTACAAGCAAATTGTTTAACAGGTAGCAGATGTTTTCTGAAAGACAATTACAAGTGGACGCCGGCTGGGACTGCGGTCTGGCCGTTGTCGTGCGTCTGCACACTCGGGTCGGGGCTAATGCCCAGGATCCCGAGAAAGTCCTTGGGAGGGGAAGGAGTTGAGTCTCCCAACTGGTGGGAGGAGGTTCGGGGAGGGCTCAGCTCGATTCCCACAACCCAAAGGCTAGGGAGGAGCAATGGTCATGGACCATTGAATTCCTTCCCACCCTGTTCATTTTTCCTTGTATGTCTTCTGTACCCTTTGTGTCCCCCTGTCCAGGTCCCTTCCTCTGCCTAGGTGGTGCAACGTCGAGGCTTGGTGAACTACTGAACACTGCGGGGCGGCGGAGACTCTCCAGCAACAAACCAACACTTTCCGTAGAGACGCAGCTGACGAGAGGTGAGAACACGCACCCACCATGACGCCGACTTTTTTCTCACATAATGCCAAAGGGTTAAATTGCCCCCTGCAAAAGGAAGGTGGCTCTCACTGATTACAAGAGGAAAGGAGCAGATGTTGTACTAATTCAGGAGACCCACTTTAGCACCACCAGCTTCCCGAAATATTTTGACAAGCAATTCAAGCAGGTGTTTCTGTCTTCTGCAAAGGAGAAGAAACGCGGGGTTGCGATACTTATACACAACAGAGTGGGACTGGTGGTGGACGCAATAAAGAAAGACAAGGAAGGCAGGTTCCTCTTGTTTACAGGGTCCATAAATCTTCAGCCAATAACAATTGCTGTGGTGTATGCACCAAACAGACATGACTCGGCCTTTTATACAGCAATATTCAAAGCCATCCAAAAACACGCTAAAGGCGCCATGATAGTAGGAGGTGACTTTAATACAGTACTGAACGTGGCCCTAGACAGATCAGGTTCTCCCAGGATTGGATCAATATCTAGGCCTAAGGCCCTGAAACAGGGGCTAAGGGAGGTGCAGCTGGTCGATGTCTGGAGGGAGTTACACCCGTTAGACAAGAACTTTACCTTTTACTCACACCCACATGACTCCTTTCGCAGAATCGATTACTTCTTTGTCTCTAGTAGATTGGTCCTGTAGATCTCCCATTCTGGGATCCACGATATTTCGTGGTCAGATCATGCACCCATAGAGCTAAGCTGCACACAGATAGGGCTGGACAGACCTGGAGCAAACTGGAAACTGAATGAGTCCTTATTAAAAATACCCGAATTGCTGGAGACGGTGGGAGGGGAAATTAAACATTCCGTGAAAGTGTTCGTTCCCATATAACCCTCTAGGAGGCACATAAAGCAACACTACGAGGGGTTCTAATTAGTGTGGTGGCCAGAAGAAAGAGAGAGAGGAACGCAAACATTTTGGAAAGTCAGAATGAGCTAAGGGAGCTCTGGGACCAGCATAAGAGATCTACTGATTCGGCTGCTCTCCAAAAAATTACAGATGCTCAGATTAAGTTAAATCTGCTCCTGACCTCTCAGGCCGAGAAATCGTTAAGCTGGTCAAAGAGGAAATTCTTTGAAAAAGCAAACAAGCCAGATACCTTGCTGGCCAATCTGATCAACTCTAAAGTTAAGAACTATAATATTCAAGCCATCAGATTACAAATCGGGCATACTCTCTGCCAACCCTAAAAATATTGTAGACGAATTCAAGAAATTCTATGAAAAATTATATGATGGAGGGAAGGTGACCCGTTCCTCTGGTACCAAGAAATCCCTGACGGATTTCTTGAAGGGCGCGAATCTGCTGGGTCTGAGTGAGGAGGATAGAGAGGTAATGGGAAGGGATTTCACAATGGAGGAGGTATCTGAGGTTATCAAAAACCTGAAACCCTCTAAAGCCCCGGGTCCCGACAGATTCTCGAATCTTTATTACAAAAAAATTAAGAAGCAGCTGACTCCGTATCTCCTCCGCATGTTCAATCAAGTCTTGGGTGGTACCCCCTTTCCCCAGCACATGCTCCAAGCGTCCATCTCTAACATTCACAAACAGGGTAAGGACCCACAGGACTGTAGGAGCTACAGGCCAATATCCCTCATTAATCCGGACATTAAAATCTATGCTAAATTACTGGCCAATAGATTTGGTCTCATCCTGCCCAGACTTGGTGCACCCAGATCAAGTCGGGTTTATCCCGAGTCGACAGGCAGTTGATAATACCCAGCGAATTATTGATCTGTCAGAAATAGCCAATACAAGATCCATACCAGTTATGGCGCTCAGTCTGGACGCGGAAAAGGCGTTTGACAGGATAGACTGACCATATTTGGAGGCCATGCTTGGAGCATTCGGGCTTGGTGCAAAGTTGACAAAAGCTATCTTTCCTTCTATGCGGCTCCATTGGCTAGGGTTACCCATCAGGGATTCTCTTCCGACCCCTTCCAAATTAAGAGCGGAACAAGGCAGGGCTGCACGCTCTCCCCCCTCCTCTTTGCATTGTATTTGGAGCCCCTGGCGGCTCAGATACGCGATAGCAAAGATATCACAGGTATTGTCATTGGAAGCCAGTCGCATAAGGTGGCACTGTATGCGGATGACGTTTTCCTGACAATATCTAAACCTCTTACCTCTCTACCGAACCTGTTCGACTTGTTGGGGAGATTCAATAGGATCTCCGGATTCAAAATCAACCAATCTAAATAAGACGCTATGAACATAAATGTACCCAAACCTCTGGAGAAACTGATCACTCTCAACTTCAATTTCAACTAGCAGCAGAAGCAAATCAAATACCTAGGCGTTAATGTAACCATGGTATCCAAATTGCTGTATCAGGCAAACTACCCCAAATTGATGCACACCCTGAGTGGGGAAATTAGGAGATGGGACACTTACAAAATTTCTTGGATAGGGAAGATCCACTGCGTCAAGATGAATCTGTTCCCGCGCCTTCTCTACCTGTACCAAACCCTCCCGGTGCCTTTAAGGTTGAAGGATACCCTCTCGCTCCAATCTGAGATAGATAAATTTATCTGGGGAGGGAAGAAGGCGAGAGTGGGAAAGCAGATAATGCGCAGGCAGACAGGGGCAGGTGGGTTAGCGGTACCTTGCTTGTCGTCCTATTACAAGGCAGCCCAATTATGCCAAATTGTGCAATGGCACACTAATCCGGACTCGAAAAGATGGGTCGCTTTGGAAGGGGAACTATGCTCCCCTGTAGAGCTGGAGCATTTAACTTGGCTCCCCAAAAAGGTGCGGTTAGGCGCCAAAATGCCGCTATCCTCGATGACCAACTCGCTATCGGTGTGGGAGGCCACCAGGCTCAAATGCAAATTGACCCATAAATTATCAGGAATGACCCCACTATGGGGAAACCCATCGTTTGCTCCAGGTCTGTCACGGGCGGAATTTTCTATCTGTAAACACAAACACATTAATAGGCTAGTGGATTTGGAGGGCAGAAGAAGAATACAAACTTTTGATCTACTTAAATCTGACAAAAATATCCCCAATGCCGAGTTCTTTAGATACCTCCAGATCAGAGCATTTTATCAGACATACAGTATCAGCCCCAAACCCAATTAACGAACTTTGAAAAGCTCTGTCGATCAGGGACATCCACAAAGAGACTTATATCGCAGATGTACAAGGAGGTGACCAGTTTTGGTTCAACGGAAAAGTCAGGGTATGATTAAATGGGAGACTGACCTAGGGGAGGAACTGGATTTAGAGGAGTGGACGAAAATTGTCTTGGCAGCTTCCAAAAGCTCCATATGCACGACCTTAAGGGAAAACGCATATAAAGTTATGATGCGGTGGTACCACACCCCCATAAAATTTGCCAAATTTCTGCCAAGTTACTCCCCATTGTGTCCAAGACAATGTGGACAGCAAGCAGACCTGTTGCACATGCTGTGGTTTTGTCCCAAAATCGCCCCAGTCTGGGACTCAATTAAAGATTGGCTAGACAGAATCCTAGACACGCAAATCCCGCTAGATCCATGGTTGTTTCTCCTCAATAGGCCGCATCCGGGCCTCTCCAAAAAAAAGAATAAGTTAGTGGCGCACTTTGCGACGGCGGAACGCAGGGATATCGCAGCACGCTGGAGACAGAATGAGATTCCCCTGATTGCTAAAATTCGGAATAAAATTTGGACAGTTTGCCAGATGGAGAAATTGACAAGTTTGGTCAATGACACTGGCGCAAATTACCTAAAAGTTTGGTCGCCCTGGTTGGCCCAGACAGATATACCGGGGGTGGAAAGGTCCACGATTTGGCAATAATAGGGGCAAGTAAATTCTCCCTTGATGACATTGCGCTGGTTAGGGAGCCGCAGACAAAGTTAGACAAAACCATATGAACGAGACACGGGTGGCGCCTGGAGGGAATCCGACCGCCTCAGAAACAGTGATCCAGTGGACACGGAGCATCCAACGGAACCACGGCAAGAGGACCCCCCCCCCATTACCCCTCCCCCACCACCCCCTTTTCTCCCCTGGTTTGGTGGTTTGTGTTTTTGTCTGTTTGTCTGTCTACCCTGTTCGTCTTGTCTTCACCGGTTGAGAGTGCTTATACATGGATGACTACTACCAGGTTGTAACTGTTCTTTAATGCAAATGTATGCCATGTATGTACACCATGTAAGTAATCAATAAAATTCAAGTTGGAAAAAAAATGCGAGTGCTCGGCACACACAAATGTTTGTTTTTCTAAATAAATCAGTTCTGTTGTATTAGATAATACTTACTACATTTTTTTTAAATTAAACTCAATGCCATTTTTAATGAGTTTTAATACACTGATCATGCGTTGATTTCTATAGCAGGTTTTAACACTTCCTGGCAGTGCGCTGCTTTCCTCTTTTCTACTACTAATAGACTTCTGCATCAGCGGCTTGGCACAACACTACGGACTCTCCAAGACTTAAGGAGTGGGTAAGATCTCTTCAAGATATTTTATGTGATTTATTGACATGGATGAGTACCAGTATGTGTTATATTTCCTCCAATGAGGTTGCATCAAGGTGATATCTAGCATTATTGATTGTTTCCTTCAGGAGAAGTTATATTGATTATTTACTGGTCACTCACATATCACACTTTATTATATACCCACTCCATACTAGAGTCTTATGCATGAGCCCTATATTTGAATTATTATTGATGTCATTATGTGAAGATTTCACCGTCTCTGGAGCACACACTTTCTATATACATTGAACTACATAAACAGTATATGTCACGCAGAACTAGGCACAGGAAGTGTTTCTTCATAAGTGTATACATAAAATATTTTTATATGGGGCATCTATAATAATAATAATAATAATAATAACATGTTCTTGTATAGCGCTGCTAGTTGTACACAGTGCTTTACAGAGACATTTTGCAGGCACAGGTCCCTGCCTCGTGGAGCTTACAATCTATGTTTTTATTTTTGGTGCCTGGGGCACAGGGAGATAGGGTGACTTGCCCAAGGTCACAAGGAGCCGGCACCGGGAATTGAACCAGGCTTCCCTGCAACAATCTCAGTGTCAGTCAGTGTCTTTACTCACTGAGCCACTCCTTCTCCCCTATCCTATAACAACTCTATTAAATGATGCCGCTTTGTTCTACAATGTAATTACAAGACACACCTTTGCAAAATCCTCCAAGAACAAGATTGGATATCCCTTGAGTCAAGGCGCAAACAACATTTTTCCTGTCTTTCCTTCAAATATTTTCTGGCCAAGCAACCCGCATATCTGAACAAGCTCCTCACCCCTACCATACGCAGGACTTATCACCTGAGATCTGACACAAAAGGACCTGCTGCTAGGAACTTTGGAAGGCAAAAGAAGACGCTCAGGCAGACAGTAGAGCTGCACGAAGGTGGGCATGCTCCACGGAGAATAGACAGAGGATCAATAAAATTCAGGACTAAACTTTCCAAAAAAGCAAAATATAAGGTGCCAATAACTCCTAAAGAACTAGACATGAGACCTAAACTAAAAATAGGAGGATCTACCCAGGTCTATCAGTTCATTGAAAGGAAAGAGCGAGGCTCAGAGGCCCTGCCATGTGGCAATATGGAGGTTGAAAAATTTATTCAAATGGACGGGTCTTCCTCATCACAATTAGAAAATCCAACTCCGGTAACAACAAAAAAGATGCACGTTTTCTTTAAAGATTTTAAGTTTCCCACCAAGCTGAACTACAAAAAGTGGTTGCTGAACTAAGGCTTTTGAGATGGGGATGGAGGAAGTGGAATCAGGCCAAAGCAACCTGGAACAGAATGTCTCTCTACCTTGGAAGAGTCTATTGTAGATATTTTAGAAAAGGACCTGGCGAATCCCGGAGGACCTGGAGAATCGGGCCAAGAGAAATCTCCAGATCAGAGGGATCTCTGAGGACCAAGACCATAACACCATAAAAACCTAATGGACTTTTTTCAAACCATCCTGTAAGATACAATAAGCTTCAAATCTTTCCTGACTTATCAACCCTGACATTGGCAAAGAGAAAAATCCTTAAAGCCATAAACATAATCCTAAGGGAGAACAAAATCCCACATAAATGGGGCTTCCCCTTCCGTCTCATCATAATGAAAAAAACGATTTCACTTATCCATCAAGACAGCGGAAGAGGGACGAATCCTGCTCAGCCAATGGGACCTGGTACCTAAAGAAGAACAGATGACCCCCCAGCCGATCCACTCAGATCATATAAAATAAAAAGGTAACAGGAGCAAATTGTTTGTAGCTGTTCTCAAGGAGCCTAGACACAACATTCAAATTCCAACCTCTGCTTTCTGTATTCACCAATATTTTACTAATATATCTACAAAGCAACCATGTATTTACATTGTTAACTATTGTACAGTAAAATGCCGTCCCTTTCTTGTTGAAGGTGAGCAATGTGGGGTTTAAAGTTATACCGTGACCCCTTTCCAAACCCCCTATGCCTACAGCACAAGTTAAAGTATACTCAATTATGACACACCTGTTATTTAAAGTTTTTTCTGTTTTTTTTGTAATATGTCTTCGCTATGGCTCAAGGTGCAATGTCAACTGAATTCCAGATATCCACCTGTGTTCTAGCTCATCTTATTTCTCACTTAAATAAAAAATATAAAATAATCCTTAAAATAATCCTCACAAAGGCGCATGCGCGGCAGCGGAGGGAATGGCAGCTTAACTAATTAGCTCCGTTCCCCCCGGCTTGAAATCAGCACCAAATAGACAAAAATCAACACCAACGGTGATAAATAGATTCACTGAGGCGCATAGGAATACCCAGTGATGGCAGCGACCCGAGCAAGGTCAAAACAACCCCCCCCCCCCCCGCGGTCCTTACAGACTTCTACCCCAGGGGGGGAAGAGTGGGAAGGAATGAGACCGGCGGAGCAGTAATGGCGGGAGGCTCAGGGGTCGGAGGGGACCCGAGACCAGCGCACAGTCACCAGAGCAGATTTGAAAGAATTCTGCAGTGAAATGAAAGCCTTCTTCCGCAGGGAGATAGAACAGCTGAGGAAAGAACTAAACGCGGTGGGGGAGAGGACCGACGGCTTAGAAAAGCACATGGATGCAGTAACCAGGGCAGTGCAGAGGAATGAAAAAGAAACGCAAAACTTAAAGACATGGTCCTCAATATCGCCAATAAGCAGGAGAACACAGAAAACAGGGACCGGAGGAACAATATCCGCCGCCGAGGGGTCCCTGAGGAAATCGTAGATGCAGAGGAATTTACATCAAGATGGCTGACCCACCTACTGCCAGATAAAATGGAGGCTGATCTGCACCTAGGTCGTTGCCACCGTGCCCTAAGATCCAGACCGCAACTAGGGAATCCCCCACGCGATATTATTATGAGATTCCACTTTTACAGAATAAAAGAAGAGGTGTGCCAAATCACAAGAAACTCTAAAACAGTGGAATTTGAGGGCATCAAACTCTTAGTGTTTCAAGATATCTCCCCCAGAACTTTAATAAAAAGAAAGGATATGGCCCCCATCACCAAACTACTAAGAGAGAAAGGAGTGCGGTACCGCTGGGTGTTTCCGTTCGGCCTGGCGGTTTTGAAGAACGGAGTGGCACACACCCTAAAACATCCAGACGACGGGGACCTGTTCCTGAAGAAAATAGGGATATGCAAAGAAGCAGAAGATCCCACTCACCTGCCAGCTGGACAAGAACCTGCCCCGGAGCCCGTCTGGAGAGAAGTGAGGGCATCATCAAACTCTCCAAAAGCCACGGCTGCAAATGGAAACAGCCCGAACCATTAAAGAACCAATTAAAGTTTTAAAGGAGCCCTGCCAGTTGTGTTTAAAGTTGGAGTACTTACACTGAAGTTATGTGTTCACCAGTTGCAGTTCCAGATCTGACCATAATGGAGGATGGCGCCCGGCGAGACAAAGCAGCCTTTACAGGATACAACATGGTGGCCCCTGCAGACGGAACACCAGGAACATCACCCTACCACAAGCAGAAGCCGGAAGATGTGGAACCGAGCCAAGATGACAGCGCAGAAGTAATGGTCGTCGGCGGAGATGCTGGGGGGTTGAGGGGCTCTCCAACGAACCGGGAGGTGGACGGCCCGACCTGGGGCTGCGCTATCCGACCTGGTGCTGCGCTACCCTTGTGTCACGATGACCCCAGATGAAGTCCGGTGGGACGAACCATGTTGGGCCTTTTTTGATGCTTTGAGGCCACTGTACCCAATCTCCTGAGAAGTCCTGATTGGAAGGAGACTGCTGAGATGGCCGTGATGCGGTGGAGTGCCCCTACTGCGGGTAAGAGACGCTGGTAGTCGCATTGGGTGCTGTTATCTAAGGAGAAGGGTTTAAGTGCAACCGAAGTCACTTCTTGTTTACTTACCAGCGGGGAGAGTGTGAGTGTGTTACCATCCCCTCTGTGTTGTCTGTCATCTTAAAGTAAATGTTAATGCACTATATCCTTTGCATTTGTGTTTTTTTCTTCATATGAGGGACAACAAAGAGTCTGCTGACCTGGAGAATCTTCTACTTGGAGTTACAGTATTATGTGTTTTTCAGTGCTAACTAACACTGGGTTCATTTGCACATATTAACCGTTTTATCACTTTGCGCCATGAACACTGTTTTGTTTAGGTTTTAATTTGCGGTTTTGGGGAAAACCGCTGGTGTTTAGGCTGCAGCTTGAGTATATCACAATATTTGTTGCACTTTATTATAGTTTTTTCACAATTAATGGCCAAATGCTGACGTTGGTCAACTTATACGCCCCCAGTGAATACGACCTGTCTTTTCTCACTTGTATGTCACTTCAATATTCAAGATAATTCACAGGGTCTCCAAGGGTCTGTTGTTAGTAGGAGGGGACTTCAATACGGATGAATCCGGAAATAGATAGATCGGGTCACGCGAGACCGAAACGCAGAGAAGATGTAGCGGCATTGAGGGCAGGAGTGAAATTGAACCAGCTAGTAGATATATGGAGGGAACTCCATCCTCTGGAAAGGGATTACACGTTCTTTTCTAACCCCCACTCCTCCTATAGCAGAATCGATTACTTCTTTATCTCTAGCAGACTGGTCCCACAGATCTCCCAAACTGGGATCCATGACATTTCATGGTCTGATCATGCCCCGATAGAGCTTAGGTGCACAAATTTAGCCCTAGACAGACCAGGAGCGAATTGGAAGCTTAATGAATCTTTGCTAAAAGTCCCGGAACTGGCCCAACAGATTAATTATGAAATTGCCCACTTCTTTCGAATTAACAAAGGCTCGGTTGACTCACATACAACTCTATGGGAGGCGCACAATGTGACCTTAAGGGGAACTCTAATGAACCTAGCGGTGCGTAAGAAAAGAGAAAGAAACTCTAAAATATTAGCATTGCAAGCAAAACTTATTAATGGCAGAGCATAAACGACATACTAGAGCCGAGACCTTGAGTCTTATTAAAAACGTACAAATTAAATTGAAGCTTTTATTGACTGCCCAGGCAGAGAACTCGTTGAGTTGATCAAAGATGAGATTTTTTTCATAAGCAAACATACCAGATACTATGCTAGCAAACAAATTAAAGGATAGGGCCCCAAATTATAATATCCAAGCCATCCGTCTACAGACGGGGGCATCCACGTCCAACCTCAAGGGGATAGTTGAGGAGTTCAAGAATTTTATGAAAACCTTTACAATGGAGAGAAAGTGAAACACAATCTGCATACAAAAAGAGCTCTGCAGGATTTCCTGGTGGGCTCCAACCTGCCGAGGATGGAGGTTGGGGAGCGAGAGTCTTTGGGGAAGGAGTTTACCCTGGAAGAACTTACCCAGGTGATTAAAGAACTAAAGCCAGCGAAAGCTCCGGGCCCGGATGGTTTCTCTAACCTTTATTACAAAAAAAATGTAAAAACCCTTGCCCCATACATGCTTAGCATGTTCAATGAGGTGTTGGAAGGCAGACCGTTCCCGGACCAAATGCTCCAAGCGGCCATCTCCCTCATATATAAATCAAGTAAAGACCCGCTTGACTGTAAAAGTTATCGACCAATCTCCCTTATAAACACAGACATCAAACTAATTGCCAACAGATTGAGTCATATCCTGCCTAGACTAATACACCCAGATCAAGTCGGCTTCATTAAAGATCGTCAGGCGGCAGACAATACCCGCCGAATTATTGATCTGATAGAAATAGCCAATAACAAACAGATAAAAACTATGGTGTTGAGTCTAGATGCAGAAAAGGCGTTTGACAGGATTGACTGGGCATACCTAAGAGCTACGCTTGGAGCCTTTGGCTTTGGAGACAAACTGATAGGGGCAATACTGGCCCTCTATACCAACCCAACCGCTAGGGTGCAACACCAAGGCTTCCCATCCAATCTATGTATGATCAGGAGCGGTGTGAGGCAGGGCTGCCCGCTCTTGCCCCTACTATTCACTCTCTGCCCCAAAACCCTTGCCCCATACATGCTTAGCATGTTCAATGAGGTGTTGGAAGGCAGACCGTTCCCGGACCAAATGCTCCAAGCGGCCATCTCCCTCATATATAAATCAAGTAAAGACCCGCTTGACTGTAAAAGTTATCGACCAATCTCCCTTATAAACACAGACATCAAACTAATTGCCAACAGATTGAGTCATATCCTGCCTAGACTAATACACCAGATCAAGTCGGCTTCATTAAAGATCGTCAGGCGGCAGACAATACCCGCCGAATTATTGATCTGATAGAAATAGCCAATAACAAACAGATAAAAACTATGGTGTTGAGTCTAGATGCAGAAAAGGCGTTTGACAGGATTGACTGGGCATACCTAAGAGCTACGCTTGGAGCCTTTGGCTTTGGAGACAAACTGATAGGGGCAATACTGGCCCTCTATACCAACCCAACCGCTAGGGTGCAACACCAAGGCTTCCCATCCAATCTATGTATGATCAGGAGCGGTGTGAGGCAGGGCTGCCCGCTCTTGCCCCTACTATTCACTCTCTGTATGGAACCGCTGGCAGCCCAGATTCGTAAAAGCCCAGACATCACAGGAATACGCGTGAACAACCAATCCCATAAGGTGGCTCTGTATGCCGACGATGTCTTTTTGACCATTTCTAAGCCATTAACCTCGCTCCCAAATCTCTTTGACTTGCTAGGGAAATTTAAAAGTATTTCGGGGCTCAAAATAAACCAGGCCAAATCAGAAGCATTGAACATTAACCTCCTGAAAGACCTGGAAAAATTAATTTCAATTTCAACTGGCAAAAATCAGCTATTAAGTACTAAGGAATCAATATCACCAAAGACTATAAATCAATATATAAGGCAAATTATCCTAGATTATTCAAAGAATTAAAGGAGGACATGAGAAAATGGGCCAATTTTAATATATCATGGATAGGGAAAATTTATAGCGTCAAAATGAACCTCCTCCCAAGGGTCTTATACCTATTTCAGACCCTCCCAGTTCCCCTGGGATTGAAGGATATACTCTCCCTTCAATCCGCGATCTCTAAGTTTATATGGGGAGGCAAAAAAGCGAGAGTAAAAAAAAAATCCTATTAAAACAAAAATTGGAGGGGGGCTAGCAGTACCTTGATTGTTATCCTACTATAAGGCCTGGGACCCGCTGCGCTCGTTGGCGCGGGCGGCAATGTAGCGAGTTCCCCACCAGCAGGGGAATCCTTGCGAGCCGGTCCCGGTCCCCACTGGCTGCACAGCTGACTACACGCTGTGGCGCGTCAGCCGCTAGGAGACACCACAGAATGGTGTTTCCTAGCGTTGACGCGTCACGTGGTGTGGCTGTGAGCCAATGGGGAGGGGAGGCTGCGGGAGGAGGAGAGGCTTCGGGGAGCGGGGAGGAGTGTGGAGTGAAAGCAGCGTGAGTGCCTCTCTGTGTGTGTGTCTGAGTGCGTGCGTGCCTGTCTGTGTGTGTGTATGTGTGTGCCTGTCTGTGTGCGTGCCTGTCTCTGTCTGTGTGTGTGTGTGTGTGTGTGTGTGTATGAGTGCGTGCGTGCCTGTCTCTGTCTGTCTGTGTGTGTGTGTGTGTGTGTGTGTGTGTATGAGTGCGTGAGTGCCTGCCTGCGTGTGTGTGTTTTTTTTACTTACCTGCAGCCTGTGGCAGCCCGTGGAGGGAGGGGGGGGAAGAGTAGCGGGTCCCTCCGCTCAAGCCACGCCCCCCCCTCCCTGTCAATCCTCCCACTCCCGCCCACCTCCCGCTCCGGCCCCTCACGTCATGGCCGCGCCCCCTCACGTCATGGCCGCGCCCCCCGACCCGTTTGGCCACGCCCCCCCCACTCCGAGAAAAGTATCCTGTAGACCGCAGATCGCGGTACAGCAAGTTGCACGCGCCGCCGGCAAGCAAGCCAGCCGTGCGGACGCGTGGAACGGGACCTTAGCCGAAGGCAGCACAATTATGTCAAATTTCTCAAAGCAAACAAACCCAGAATTGAAAAGATGGGTGGCATTGGAGAAGGAGTGTTGCTCCCCACTGGAGTTAAACAACCTTATCTGGACCCCAAACATAGCAAAGTAAGCTGGATCCGAGCTGCTCGCCTCAATGACCAACTCACTCACAATCTGGAAGTCCACCAAATTGTCATGTAACTTAACTGGTAGGGGATCCCTGATGACCCCATTATGGGGAAACCCGGGCTTCGCTCCGGTTCTGAATAGGGCAGAGGCTGCGATATGGCGAGCTAAAGGTATTCATAGACTTAGGGATCTGGAGGGCAATAACAAAATTAAAACATTTGAGCAAATTAAATCCGAAAAAGAGATTCCCCAATCTGAATTCTTTAGATACCTCTAGATCAGAGCATTTCATAACAAAATTAAACCCTGTCCCCCATTGACAAACTTTGAAAAGCTCTGTCTGGTTGAGATGGACACGAAGGGACTCACATCACAGATGTATAAGGAAGTGATCGGTTCTAGTCCCACGGTCACAAAAAAGTTAAGATATATGTTGATGTGGGAAAAGAATCTGGGAGAGACACTGGAGGAGGAGGAGTGGGCGCATATTGTTTCAGTGGCCTCCAAGAGCTCACTATGCACCACGTTAAAGGAGAACGCATATTAAGTATTAATGAGATGGTACCACACCCCAGTTAGATTATCAAAATTTGTCCCAGGATACTCCCCATTGTGCCCTAAACAATGTGGCGATCCGGCCGACCTATTACATATGCTGTGGTCTTGCCCTCGGGTAACTCCCTTGTGGGAGCAAATTAGAGATTGGCTACAGAGGATCCTTAACCTCACAATTCCACTAGACCCGTGGTTATTCCTGTTGAACAGGCAGACCCCGGGGATAGCTAAAACAGACATGAAACTGATTGCACATTTCGCATTGGCCACAAGGTGCAAGATCGCAGCATTATGGAAACAAAATGAAATTCCAGTAATCCCCAAAATTCGGTACAGAATTTGGCATACATGCCAGATGGAGAAATTGACAAGTCTCCTAGACGACACTGGCAAAAATTACCTAAAAGTCTGGACACCGTGGCTAAACCAAACAGATATCCCAGGGGTGGACAGGGCCACAATTTGGCTCTAATAATGGAAAGTGCGTTCTCCTTTGACGTAGGAGGCGGAGAGAAGGGCTTAGGTAAGAATAAAGTAAAACTAAGAGATCCGGTTAAAAATACAGATGGTCGTATGCAAGGCGAGATGGGACGGTGACCCACGGAAAAGAAATATGCAGAAGAGCTGTTTCACACACACACACCCCCCCCCTCACCAACCCCCTCCCACATAGGGAGTGTTATTATGTATTATTATTTTACCAAAAAATGGGAGTTGCACGGTGTTCAATGTAGAAAATCATTACAAATATTGTATGTGTGCACGTATTGTAATACTGTGAAAACTAATAAAAATTTAAGTTAAAAAATAAATAATCCTCACAATGTAAATGGGGTTAAACTCCCCTCCAAAAGAAGGCTTGCTTGAAATAATTTGTTAAGGAAAATGGGGATATAATATGTATTCAGAAAACTCACTTTCAAGTTGATAAACACCACGAAATTTCAAGACATTAATTATCAAATTAGTTTCCTCTCTTCAGCCAGGGTTAAAAAATGGTTTGGCTTAATCTATCTATGTATTTATAAAACTGAAAAATTGTTTGTCTGTGGATCTGCTCGCTCATTGGCTCTCGAGGTCTCTGAGTGCAAGGCAGAGTCACATTATTAAAAACACACACAGAGAGAGGGGAGATGCATATATTAAATACACACAGAGAGATGGGAGACACAGAGAGAGGGGGAGACACACACACACACACACACACACACACACACACACACACACACACACACACATATAGCAACTGTAAATATTCCTGTATATTCATTTGCATGTCTTAGACAGGTCTGCAACCCTGTCTTTCACCATTATCACCCAGCACTTCCACTGCAGCAAGGGATTCTGGGAAATGACATGCAAATGAGCACACAGCACCACCTTTTATCTCATGCTCACATTACATGAGCAACCCTTAGCCAATGTATGCTACTTTAGACACAGCTTTTAAGCAAGGGCTTGGGAGATGCAAAGTCAGTAAACCCACTCACAGACATGTTTCAACCTTGATGGGTATCATCAGTGTGAGATTGGCTGCTGACATTTGCTCAGATGAGATTAAAGAGTATGTAATCACCACATTTATTAAGGTTATGGTGGGTAAAAAAAGTGACTAAAACCCTCCACAGTAAAGCATAAAGCAACTGTAAATATTCCTTTATATTCATTTGCATGTCTTAGACAGGTCTGCAACCCTGTCTTTCACCATTGTGCCATTATCCATGTCTTTAAAATCGTTGTGAAGTTTTCTGCTGACTAATTTCTGTTTGAGGTTTGGTGGTTGCCGGAATGCAAGAATGGGAGGTTTGGGAAAGATTTCTTTTAATGCCGCATCCTCTGTCAGCATGGGTTGCAGATCTTTGATTATTTTTCGTATACCCTCTAGGGTAGGTTGTATGTGGTCACTAGTGGTATGCGTGTGGTAGGTTCTTTCTGTCTGTATTGTAGCAGCTGTTCTCGTGGGGCTTTTAGTGCAGATGTAATTGTTTTGGCAATGGTCTTTGGTTTGTATCCCTTCTGTCTGAACGATTCGGTCTATTACATCTGCACTAAAAGCCCCACGATTACATGAGCAACCCTTAGCCAATGCATGCTGCTTTAGACACAGCTTTTAAGCAAGGGCTTGGGAGATGCAAAGTCAGTAAACCCACTCACAGACATGTTTCAACCTTGATGGGTATCATCAGTGTGAGGTTGGTTGCTGAAATTTGCTCAAATGAGATAAGAGTCGGTAATCACCACACTTATTAAGGTTATGGTGGGTAAAAAAAGTGACTAAAACCCTCCACAGTAAAGCATAAAGCAACTGTAAATATTCCTGTATATTCATTTGCATGTCTTAAAAGGTGGCACTGTGTGCTCATTTGCATGTCATTTCCCAGAATCCCTTGCTGCAGTGGAAGTGCTGTGTGCTGGGTGATAATGGTGAAAGACAGGGTTGCAGACCTGTCTAAGACATGCAAATGAATATACAGGAATATTTACAGTTGCTTTATGCTTTACTGTGGAGGGTTTTAGTCACTTTTTTTACCCACCATAACCTTAATAGTCGTGTATATATATATATATATATATATATATATATATATATAAAGATCAAACAGTCAGCACTCTGATGTAAAACAAAAGGCAGTTGCTAGTCCCATAGGGATCCACATAACATACAAACCAGCCCAAAGACCAGTAAGGAGACAGCAACCAACGTGGTATAATCCAAAGAAGTCTGTATTGAAATAAACAGGTACACGAAAGCCAACGTTTCGGTCTCTCAGGGAGACCTTCCTCAGGGCCGTGCATGGGTTTACCCATACAATGCTTAATTTGCATTGACAAATTGTGAGTGTGCATTTGTCTTGTGATTTTTTATTAAAATTTTGTTACCAGATTTTACACATGGATCGGGCGCTTTTTCTCTTGTTTCTCCAATAGAATTTGCTGGGAGGTTGCTGACCCCAAAGAAGAAGCTGCCCGGATGTTGTAATCTCCATACAAAATCATCAACTTTTTTTGTGGAAAACACATATATTTTTTTAGTACATGTTTTACACGGTTTTTTTTTTTATTTTTATTTTACATTTATTAACATTTTCATTTTTTGATTAATACATTTCACCTAATCATATTATATTTTGCTAATCATATTTTTCAGTGCTTTTTGCACAGTTCATCATTCATCATTTTTTATTCAATATATTTTTTAACACACAACAATTATACATATACAATTTATATATTTTTATATTTTACACACACTCACCATCAATACTTATGATCACCATCTGAGTTCCTATATATATTTTATAATAATACATTTTTACAATTGTTTTATACGGGTCATCTGTGCTAACATTTGTTGTGGTTTGTTTGTTGTCAGGAGTCTACTGTGGGGCTAGTACACACCCAGGCGCTGTTGAATTTTTCAATAAATATATATAGTGGAAGCGCTGTATGCTGGGTGACAATGGGGAAAGACAGGGTTGCAGACCTGTCTAAGACATGCAAATGAACATACAGTAATATTTACAGTTGATATATATATATATATATATATATATATATATATATATATATATATACACACACAGTATAAAGCCAGGCAGGGAAGGGACACTGTGACGAGGGAGGGGGGGGGCTGGCCCGATAATAAAGGGGTTACACCACAGCTGGCCACCCCCTACCATCGTGTGGGAGGCGAGGGATTAACTATGATAATGGTTAAGTGTGTCTATATTCCCCTGCCTCAGTACAATGTGTATTTCCCCTTGGTTGAAATGTATTTCCCTGATTACATGTGTTCTGACCCTTACAGTGTATACACCAAGCACCTACACTGGAATCAGGTCGGGAGGGAAAGGGATAACTGTGTTTGTATGTTTATGGCCCTTTGTTCCCCTTCCCGCCTTTTTACCCCCCATTTGCAGCCCAGCCCCATAGGTCGCCATTGGAGCTCCATAGAAGTCTATGGAGATTGCAAGGTTTTTGGCCCTATACCGAGGAAGACCAGCAGGTGGAGCCCGAGAGGACGAGCGGAGCTCCCCATTGAAATGAATGGCGCAATGCATTTCAATGGGAATACCTCGAGTCCGCTCTCTAAGAACTGAGTTGGATGCCTGCCAAACCGCAGTATCCGAAAGCCGATACAATCTCCAAGAAAGGGCTTTGATCACTGAATTACCGTGGGAACTCGGTCACGGTCAAGTTCAAACATATTAAAATCATAACTTTGGTTCTGGGACAGCTAGTGGTCCAATTCTTTTGCCCCTAGCTCATGGGAACCTCCTTACTCGACCCCAACCGGGTCCGACGGGCAATGGCCGCAACAAAAGGGTCGCGCCCGCCACAAGGGTCGTCGCCATTGACCACAATGGCGGAAGAAAGCCGCTAGGTTTTAAAACGCGAAGCGTAAAAGTGCATAAACCTGAAACCATTATCTCTGGTTCGGTGAGGGCTAGAGGACTGGTGCGCATGTGCCAGCTACCTGGGGGCAGGTACCAGATTGCTTCCCACGTTATCTGAAAAAAAGTAATTGGGTCCAGGTAATTGTCATCCAATACCTGAGTCCCAATGTTAGGGATAGAGCCCACATCACATATAAATATATATATATATATATATATAGATTGTAAGCTCTATGCCCATTATCTTCGTTATTTTACCTGAATGATACCTTATGCCTGATGAACTGCTAGACAGGTAAAGGAATTGGGGTGCTCAAGCCCGCAGCAACTCCATCCGAAGGCATAAGTATTAATAACCCCTGGAGATACCAATGGGAGTGGGTAGGCAGAATAAAGACATGTAGGTATAATGCCCAACTATAATAGTCTAAGCCAATGAACCCTACTCACGTCATCTCCAGGTTTTTTCTGCCGGCGTGCAAGCCAGAAAGGATCCAGAATCCAAAGACATCCAGTAGAGAAAAAAACAATGCATGTGGGTGTCCATGGACGTTACGTCCCTTTATTCAGTTATCAGACATGACCAGGGGGTGGCAGCGGTCGATCATTTCATCGGAGGTCCAGATAGTAATCAATTTAAAACAGCATTTATTTTAGATGCCATAAAATTTCTATTAACGCACAATTATTTTTTGTTTGACAGCACTTTTTATTTACAACAAAGGGGCACAGCAATGGGCACAAGCTTTGCACCGGTGTATGCGAACTTATTTATGGGGTGGTGGGAGTCACTGTTTATGTTTTCAAGCACAAATCCATTTCGTAAACACATCACATTTTATAAAAGGTTTATTGACGACCTGATTATGGTTTGGGAAGGGGATTTGGACACTCTGCACAATTTCTTTAATTATATTAATTCTAATCACCTTAACTTAGTGTTCACATATCATTTTAACACACAGCACATTGACTATCTGGACCTCTGTTTGTTCATTGACATTAAAGGCCAAATCCAAACGGAAACATTCAGGAAACCGAATGCCAGGAATATGCTACTACGAGCCGACAGCTGCCACCCCCCTGCGGTCATTAGGGGTATCCCCAAGGGCCAGTTCCTCAGACTGAGGAGGAATTGCTCCACCGAGGAGGCTTTTTCTCGTCAGTCTGAGGAACTATGCCTTCGTTTCCATCAGAGGGGCTATGAGATGGAGGGTCTGATTGACACCTCCAAAGAAATTGCACTGACAAATAGAGAGGATTTATTGAAAAAGACCCAGGGTGATCCTGACAAGGATAAAATTACATCGAGATATAACAAAAAAGACACTGGGTTTTCAAAAGGGGAGGTTCCACTCATGATTACACAATACAACAGATGTAGTCATAAAGTACAAAACATCATACGCAAACATTGGAATATTCTCCAAATGGATAGCAGCCTTAAGGAATGCGTTAAACAAGGCCCCCGTTTTGTCTACCGTAAGGCAAAAACTATCGCAAGTTATGTGTCGCCCAGTTATGTTGCATCCTCCACTTTATCTACAAGAAAATTTGTAACCAAGGGCTCATACAGATGTGGAGGCTGCAAGATCTGCCAATTTGTGACACCCTCACAATGTTTTAGGGGTTTAAATTCTAAACAAGAATTTCGTATAAAATCATTTATAAATTGTGATACTAACAACGTAGTGTACCTCTTAACATGTGGGTGTGGGATAAACTACGTGGGTAGGACAATTAGACCGCTAAAAAACAGAATCCTTGAACATATTAGGTTAATCAGAAAAGGAGACACTTCCCACCCGGTCTCGAAGCATTTTTCACAATGCCCAAAAGGGAGCCTAAATAGGCTAAAAGTTCAAGGTATTGAACAGATCTTTCGAAATGAAAGGGGAGGTGACTCACTCAACCTTCTGGACCGCAGGGAGGCATATTGGATATTTATGCTTCAGACTAAAAACCCCTGCGGTCTGAATGTAGAGTGGAATTTGAGTCATTTTCTTAAATAATTAATTAAAACCCACTATACCTGTTAATGCTGTAAAATAACAATGTTAATACTTATCCTATGGTCATCATCATTTTTTGACATAATTATGAGATCTTCACGCAGATATAAAACAAAAATTGCATGAACTATCCCATTACTTAGCACTAGGTTTCTGATAGTATTCTATGTCAGTTTTTTTATTTTAATTTTTTATTTTAATTTAAGATATTGTGTATTGTACTAGACCCGGAAATACGGGTTGAGCCCTCACAACAGAGGTGGCATTGCCACAGATTAATACCTGAGCTTATTGTTTAGGGCTGTCATAGTGATTACCTTCAAGAGCCATTGATTAATCTAAGGCCATGATTTGTAGTAGATAATTGAGTAATCGCAGGAATAGCATAACTGATTCCTCTTCCCTTTTGGAAGACTCAGAAAAACAAGACACTATATTCAAGTCTTGCTGATCTGATTTATTTTGCTTTTAATCAATTTTATATCTGTATGTTAATTTTGCCAGCATTTGTGCTGATAAGGATCTTAGATCCTGGATATGTATTCACTTGTATGTCTTTGTTTAAATGGGATCTGATTTTAGAATGGGCACCATTTCCAATAGGAGCTTAAAAGGATTCTGTTTACTTTATTTTTCAGTCTGCTCCTATTGTGACTTCAGTTTACACAAATTTGTCCTCTCTGCCTGTCCCTTCCAGCTACAGTGTGGTCGTGCAGGGCTCCGTGTGATTGGAGCCGTTCCGTCTGCCCCACACATTCATTGGTGGCGCAGCGGTGAGCTTCAACCAGTCGGATCACTTCGTGACGTCACTCGGGGAAGGAGAGGTGGCTGAGAGTAAAGGAATATCTTCTTGCCCTCACGGAGCACCAGGAGCATGCGCGGGCGTCATTTGGGGGCGGTATTTACCCACAATCCCATGGGTTGTTGGAGTGACGCTCCGTGTGACGTAACGCGCATGCGCGGTGGGTCCGCGACGCAACTATCCACAGATTTTTGTAATTTAACAATTAAACTTCAGATATATAAGGTGCCCATCCAGATCATATACCATACTCCTTGATAAAGGACCGGTTGGTCTGAAACGCGTAGGAGGACTCTATCTGTGTCCCCCAAGGGGGTGAATTTGTCTCTCACCATGCTGCAATAAAGAAAAGTTTTTTTACTCCACACCTGGCTCCCTGGCTGTGCGCCATTCGTTTTTTTCTCTACCTGATGAACTGCTAACCTGAATCCTGGTTATTTCATTGTCCCCTTCCTAAGTAAGTGTATATATTCCGTTTGTTATTTGTCCAACATTGTGTGTCCACCTGTCTTTTAAGGAATAAAATCTCTTTATTATATCACAGTCGTATTCAATTCAACCAAGATGATTTGGTGTATATTATAACCCTGTGGCAACCGTGACAGGCTTATAATAAACTGGTGGAAGCGGCGGGATTGAATTGAATCTGTGTTACAGTTTACTGCGAGACTGTAACACAGCGGTAACGCGTGTAAAGCGTGAGTTCCTAAGGCTACTGATATTGGACATACTGTTGTACAACATATAACAGGGGATATAACACCGTATATAAAACAAATCTACTTAGCTCTAGGAACCTGCTGCACATATCCCAGTGGAAATCACATAGTAATGTGGAGCATATGAAGTTGACGTCAGCCTGGTAAAGGAGGTAACCCTCAGGGTGTCGGGGGTAAGTGGCCTTGAAAAGCGGCAATAAGACTCCCCAACAATGTCAGTGTGGAGCACCCATGTACTCACGATCAGTCACTGTTCCCTGGCGTTCTCCTGGCTTAGGTGTACCAGCGTGGTGCACCCTCCCTCTGTGGCGTCTCTCAGATCCGGAAATGGTAGCACAAAAGGTAGAGGATCAAAAAAGACAGCCGCTCCTTAAGGGTACAGTACTCACCAGTAGGTAAAAGTAAAAACACTTTATTGAACTACATAAAAACAGATACGGTCCACAGACAGAACAAAAAGAACCTCCTCCCATGCGTTTCTAACAGTTAGTGTTCTTTCTCAAGGAGTATAGTGTAGGGACAAAGGGAGGGTACTATTAAAACCTCCCTGCCCACAATCTAATTGGTGCTAAACACCTAAAGGTAATCAAAATCACAAAAAACAGAGTAATTGGGAACTGGGGCCAGTACTGTCGCTCCCTATTAATCATTAGACATGAGCTCATTAACACATACAACATGGTAATTGAATCCTGGTTAGGATAAATATGGTAATTACATTTAATAACAATATTCCAATATGTCTTATAAAACATAAGAGAGAAATATAGATGCTTTAATTATTCTCTCTTTTATATATATGGTCTGATGTCCAATAGGAATATATCAGCATAACAGATCAGACACCATGATTGAATATTCAACCAATGTAGACCATATATGTCAAAACCATTTATGGGAACCAATATCAAGTTGTAACTAAGAATTGATGTAATGGAGCCCAACCTGGCCACTGTGTGTTTTATCAAAGGTAGAAGCATTAACAATCTAGAATAGCTATATAGATATTACCTAACACGGAAACATGTCTACAGGCTATATTTAAGAGGTCACATTGACTCTCATTAGAGACAATAGCTGCTAATCCAAATGTTGTTTAATATGTTGCCTGAAAAGAACATTTAGCATGCATGTATAGTAAAATTCACAGAAAATACTTCAAATCCCATCCAGTGTTGAGACTTTTTGGAATTAATTAATCTAAAGCAAAAATCCAAAAGGCCTCACGTTGATAGAGAATGTTGGCTCTATCACCTCCCCGAGTGTGTGGTTTAACATATTCAATAATCATACATCTGAAATTTGTCAGACTGCCTTTCTAACACAACTTAAAATGATAGGAGACCGGATGGGTGATATCCATGCTGGAGATGTTTCTCATGTGCTCAAGCATTCTGATTTTAAATTGTCTGGTTTTCAATCCTATATATCTCTTGTCACAACCTTAGGTGACCATGTATACCACATGGTCAGTTCTGCAGGTGTCAAAGGACAATATATGATACATTTTAGGATTATCTTTGTTGGAAGAGAAAGTTTTAGTCTTTTGAACATAGTTACATAGTAGATGAGGTTGAAAAAAGACATAGGTCCATCAAGTTCAACCTATGCTAAATTTGGACAACAGATACTTTATCCTATATCTATACTTACTTATTGATCCAGAGGAAGGCAAACAAAAACCCCCATTAATGGGAAAAATTAATTCCTTCCTGACTCCAAGAATTGGCAATCGGATTAATCCCTGGATCAACATCCTTACCATGTATACTTATTTGGTATATCCCTGTATACTTTTCCCATCTAAAAAGATGTCCAACCTTTTTTTGAAAAAATCTATTGTATCTGCCATCACAGTCTCCATGGGTAATGAATTCCACATTTTAACTGCCCTTACTGTAAAGAACCCTTTCCTTTGTTGCTGGTGAAATTTCCTTTCCTCAAACCTTAAGGGATGGCCCCAAGTCCTTAGTACTGCCCGTGGGACGAATAGTTCTTTTGAAAGCTCCTTGTATTGTCCCCGAATATATTTGTATATAGTTATCATATCCCCTCTTAGACGCCTCTTTTCTAATGTAAATAAATCTAATTTAGATAACCTCTCCTCATAGGTTAAGTGTGTCTATATTCCCCTGCCTCAGTACAATGTGTATTTCCCCTTGGTTGAAATGTATTTCCATGATTACATGTGTTCTGACCCTTACAGTGTATACACCAAGCACCTATACTGGAATCAGGTCGAGAGGGAAAGGGATAACTGTGTTTGTATGTTTATGGCCCTTTGTTCCCCTTCCCGCCTTTTTACCCCCCATTTGCAGCCCCATAGGTCGCCATTGGAGCTCCATAGAAGTCTATGGAGATTGCAAGGTTTTTGGCCCTATACCGAGGAAGACCAGCAGGTGGAGCCCGAGAGGACGAGCGGAGCTCCCCATTGAAATGAATGGCGCAATGCATTTCAATGGGAATACCTCGAGTCCGCTCTCTAAGAACTGAGTTGGATGCATGCCAAGCCGCAGTATCGGAAAGCCGATACAATCTCCAAGAAAGGGCTTTGATCACTGAATTATCGTGGGAACTCGGTCACGGTCAAGTTCAAACATATTAAAATCATAACTTTGGTTCTGGGACAGCTAGTGGTCCAATTCTTTTGCCCCTAGCTCATGGGAACCTCCTTACTCGACCCCAACCGGGTCCGACGGGCAATGGCCGCGACAAAAGGGTCACGCCCGCCACGAGGGTCGTCGCCATTGACCACAATGGCGGAAGAAAGCCGCTAGGTTTTAAAACGCGAAGTGTAAAAGTGCATAAACCTGAAACCATTATCTCTGGTTCGGTGAGGGCTAGAGGACTGGGATTTGGCCACCATGCAGTCACAGCTCCAGCTCTTTCCGATCAACCGAATGAAGTATGGTTAACTGTCTAAAGTCTGGTTCTGCCACTGACTCCAATGGCGGAGAAATGCAATCTGTGTAACATGTGGTTTTAAAATCGAATATTGTTATCTCCGGTTCGGTGGGTCGCAGCGAGCTGAAAATTGGCCAGCATGGAGAGTCCCCTCTGCATGAGGGCATGGCAATTTGTAGCCCGTTCGGCCCAACCGAATGGAATATTTATATATATATAAATTGTTGTAGATGTACTGTCTTTTGTACCTATGGTAAAGCCCGTGAAAGTCACTGGCCCATAAGGTATGTTAATGGCCAGAGGGCGACAGTGTGTCTACAGAAAGACCATTGATCAAAGGCTCCCCCACCCTGATTAAGTATTCTAGGGCGGGGAAGAGCAGGACGTGGGTACTTGTAGTAAGTGCCATACTTCACACCTCTGGACAGAGTTTCCCGGCCCAGATACCCAAAAGGCAGACTTTGAGTCAAATTAGTGTGTAGCTAATTAGTGTGGGGTGCTGAAAATGGGTCTCTGGCCAGAGTGATGTGCGCATGTGCCAGCTACCTGGGGGCAGGTACCAGATTGCTTCCCACGTTAGCTGGCAAAAAGTAATTGGGTCCAGGTAATTGTCATCCAATACCTGAGTCTCAATGTTAGGGATAGAGCCCACATCACATATATATATATATATATATATATATACAGTGGTCGACAAATCACCAAAAAATCTACTCGCCACACAAAAAAATCTACTCGCCACCTAGTACCAAACGTGTGCTGCTTGGGCCAATAGGAGCTCGCCACGATGTTAAATCCACTCGCCCGGGGCGAGCAAATGTATAGGTTTGTCGAACACTGTATATATATATAGATTGTAAGCTCTATGTCCATTATCTTCGTTTTCTTCGTTATTTTACCTGAATGATACCTTATGCCTGATGAACTGCTAACCTGAATCCTGGTTATTTCATTGTCCCCTTCCTAAGTAAGTGTATATATTCCGTTTGTTATTTGTCCAACATTGTGTGTCCACCTGTCTTTTAAGGAATAAAATCTCTTTATTATATCACAGTCGTATTCAATTCAACCAAGATGATTTGGTGTATATTATAACACTGTGGCTACCGTGACAGGCTTATAATAAACTGGTGGAAGCGGCGGGATTGAATTGAATCTGTGTTACAGTTTACTGCGGGACTGTAACACAGCGGTAACGCGTGTAAAGTGCGAGTTCCTAAGGCTACTGATATTGGACATACTGTTGTACAACATATAACAGGGGATATAACACCGTATATAAAACAAATCTACTTAGCTCTAGGAACCTGCTGCGCATATCCCAGTGGAAATCACATAGTAATGTGGAGCATATGAAGTTGACGTCAGCCTGGTAAAGGAGGTAACCATCAGGGTGTCGGGGGTAAGTGGCCTTGAAAAGCGGCAATAAGACTCCCCAACAATGTCAGTGTGGAGCACCCATGTACTCACGATCAGTCACTGTTCCCTGGTGTTCTCCTGGCTTAGGTGTACCAGCGTGGTGCACCCTCCCTCCGTGGCGTCTCTCAGATCCGGAAATGGTAGCACAAAAGGTAGAGGATCAAAAAAGACAGCCGATATTCAACCAATGTAGACCATATATGTCAAAACCATTTATGGGAACCAATATCAAGTTGTAACTAAGAATTGATGTAATGGAGCCCAACCTGGCCACTGTGTGTTTTATCAAAGGTAGAAGCATTAACAATCTAGAATAGCTATATAGATATTACCTAACACGGAAACATGTCTACAGGCTATATTTAAAAGGTCACATTGACTCTCATTAGAGACAATAGCTGCTAATCCAAATGTTGTTTAATATGTTGCCTGAAAAGAACATTTAGCATGCATGTATAGTAAAATTCACAGAAAATACTTCAAATCCCATCCAGTGTTGAGACTTTTTGGAATTAATTAATCTAAAGCAAAAATCCAAAAGGCCTCACGTTGATAGAGAATTTTGGCTCTATCACCTCCCCGAGTGTGTGGTTTAACATATTCAATAATCACACATCTGAAATTTGTCAGACTGCCTTTCTAACACAACTTAAAATGATAGGAGACCGGATGGGTGATATCCATGCTGGAGATGTTTCTCATGTGCTCAAGCATTCTGATTTTAAATTGTCTGGTTTTCAATCCTATATATCTCTTGTCACAACCTTAGGTGACCATGTATACCACATGGTCAGTTCTGCAGGTGTCAAAGGACAATATATGATACATTTTAGGATTATCTTTGTTGGAAGAGAAAGTTTTAGTCTTTTGAACATAGTTACATAGTAGATGAGGTTGAAAAAAGACATAGGTCCATCAAGTTCAACCTATGCTAAATTTGGACAACAGATACTTTATCCTATATCTATACTTACTTATTGCTCCAGAGGAAGGCAAACAAAACCCCCATTAATGGGAAAAATTAATTCCTTCCTGACTCCAAGAATTGGCAATCGGATTAATCCCTGGATCAACATCCTTACCATGTATACTTATTTGGTATATCCCTGTATACTTTTCCCATCTAAAAAGATGTCCAACCTTTTTTTGAACAAATCTATTGTATCTGCCATCACAGTCTCCATGGGTAATGAATTCCACATTTTAACTGCCCTTACTGTAAAGAACCCTTTCCTTTGTTGCTGGTGAAATTTCCTTTCCTCAAACCTTAAGGGATGGCCCCGAGTCCTTAGTACTGCCCGTGGGATGAATAGTTCTTTTGAAAGCTCCTTGTATTGTCCCCGAATATATTTGTATATAGTTATCATATCCCCTCTTAGACGCCTCTTTTCTAATGTAAATAAATCTAATTTAGATAACCTCTCCTCATAGGTTAAGTGTGTCTATATTCCCCTGCCTCAGTACAATGTGTATTTCCCCTTGGTTGAAATGTATTTCCATGATTACATGTGTTCTGACCCTTACAGTGTATACACCAAGCACCTATACTGGAATCAGGTCGAGAGGGAAAGGGATAACTGTGTTTGTATGTTTATGGCCCTTTGTTCCCCTTCCCGCCTTTTTACCCCCCATTTGCAGCCCCATAGGTCGCCATTGGAGCTCCATAGAAGTCTATGGAGATTGCAAGGTTTTTGGCCCTATACCGAGGAAGACCAGCAGGTGGAGCCCGAGAGGACGAGCGGAGCTCCCCATTGAAATGAATGGCGCAATGCATTTCAATGGGAATACCTCGAGTCCGCTCTCTAAGAACTGAGTTGGATGCCTGCCAAACCGCAGTATCGGAAAGCCGATACAATCTCCAAGAAAGGGCTTTGATCACTGAATTATCGTGGGAACTCGGTCACGGTCAAGTTCAAACATATTAAAATCATAACTTTGGTTCTGGGACAGCTAGTGGTCCAATTCTTTTGCCCCTAGCTCATGGGAACCTCCTTACTCGACCCCAACCGGGTCCGACGGGCAATGGCCGCGACAAAAGGGTCACGCCCGCCACGAGGGTCGTCGCCATTGACCACAATGGCGGAAGAAAGCCGCTAGGTTTTAAAACGCGAAGTGTAAAAGTGCATAAACCTGAAACCATTATCTCTGGTTCGGTGAGGGCTAGAGGACTGGGATTTGGCCACCATGCAGTCACAGCTCCAGCTCTTTCCGATCAACCGAATGAAGTATGGTTAACTGTCTAAAGTCTGGTTCTGCCACTGACTCCAATGGCGGAGAAATGCAATCTGTGTAACATGTGGTTTTAAAATCGAATATTGTTATCTCCGGTTCGGTGGGTCGCAGCGAGCTGAAAATTGGCCAGCATGGAGAGTCCCCTCTGCATGAGGGCATGGCAATTTGTAGCCCGCTCGGCCCAACCGAATGGAATATTTATATATATATAAATTGTTGTAGATGTACTGTCTTTTGTACCTATGGTAAAGCCCGCGAAAGTCACTGGCCCATAAGGTATGTTAATGGCCAGAGGGCGACAGTGTGTCTACAGAAAGACCATTGATCAAAGGCTCCCCCACCCTGATTAAGTATTCTAGGGCGGGGAAGAGCAGGACGTGGGTACTTGTAGTAAGTGCCATACTTCACACCTCTGGACAGAGTTTCCCGGCCCAGATACCCAAAAGGCAGACTTTGAGTCAAATTAGTGTGTAGCTAATTAGTGTGGGGTGCTGAAAATGGGTCTCTGGCCAGAGTAATGTGCGCATGTGCCAGCTACCTGGGGGCAGGTACCAGATTGCTTCCCACGTTAGCTGGCAAAAAGTAATTGGGTCCAGGTAATTGTCATCCAATACCTGAGTCCCAATGTTAGGGATAGAGCCCACATCACACATATATATATATATATATATATATATATATATATATATATATATATATATATATATATATATAGATTGTAAGCTCTATGCCCATTATCTTCGTTTTCTTCGTTATTTTACCTGAATGATACCTTATGCCTGATGAACTGCTAACCTGAATCCTGGTTATTTCATTGTCCCCTTCCTAAGTAAGTGTATATATTCCGTTTGTTATTTGTCCAACATTGTGTGTCCACCTGTCTTTTAAGGAATAAAATCTCTTTATTATATCACAGTCGTATTCAATTCAACCAAGATGATTTGGTGTATATTATAACACTGTGGCTACCGTGACAGGCTTATAATAAACTGGTGGAAGCGGCGGGATTGAATTGAATCTGTGTTACAGTTTACTGCGGGACTGTAACACAGCGGTAACGCGTGTAAAGTGCGAGTTCCTAAGGCTACTGATATTGGACATACTGTTGTACAACATATAACAGGGGATATAACACCGTATATAAAACAAATCTACTTAGCTCTAGGAACCTGCTGCGCATATCCCAGTGGAAATCACATAGTAATGTGGAGCATATGAAGTTGACGTCAGCCTGGTAAAGGAGGTAACCATCAGGGTGTCGGGGGTAAGTGGCCTTGAAAAGCGGCAATAAGACTCCCCAACAATGTCAGTGTGGAGCACCCATGTACTCACGATCAGTCACTGTTCCCTGGTGTTCTCCTGGCTTAGGTGTACCAGCGTGGTGCACCCTCCCTCCGTGGCGTCTCTCAGATCCGGAAATGGTAGCACAAAAGGTAGAGGATCAAAAAAGACAGCCGCTCCTTAAGGGTACAGTACTCACCAGTAGGTAAAAGTAAAAACACTTTATTGAACTACATAAAAACAGATACGGTCCACAGACAGAACAAAAAGAACCTCCTCCTATGCGTTTCGAACAGTTAGTGTTCTTTCTCAAGGAGTATAGTGTAGGGACAAAGGGAGGGTACTATTAAAACCTCCCTGCCCACAATCTAATTGGTGCTAAACACCTAAAGGTAATCAAAATCACAAAAAACAGAGTAATTGGGAACTGGGGCCAGTACTGTCGCTCCCTATTAATCATTAGACATGAGCTCATTAACACATACAACATGGTAATTGAATCCTGGTTAGGATAAATATGTTAATTACATTTAATAACAATATTCCAATATGTCTTATAAAACATAAGAGAGAAATATAGATGCTTTAATTATTCTCTCTTTTATATATATGGTCTGATGTCCAATAGGAATATATCAGCATAACAGATCAGACACCATGATTGAATATTCAACCAATGTAGACCATATATGTCAAAACCATTTATGGGAACCAATATCAAGTTGTAACTAAGAATTGATGTAATGGAGCCCAACCTGGCCACTGTGTGTTTTATCAAAGGTAGAAGCATTAACAATCTAGAATAGCTATATAGATATTACCTAACACGGAAACATGTCTACAGGCTATATTTAAAAGGTCACATTGACTCTCATTAGAGACAATAGCTGCTAATCCAAATGTTGTTTAATATGTTGCCTGAAAAGAACATTTAGCATGCATGTATAGTAAAATTCACAGAAAATACTTCAAATCCCATCCAGTGTTGAGACTTTTTGGAATTAATTAATCTAAAGCAAAAATCCAAAAGGCCTCACGTTGATAGAGAATTTTGGCTCTATCACCTCCCCGAGTGTGTGGTTTAACATATTCAATAATCATACATCTGAAATTTGTCAGACTGCCTTTCTAACACAACTTAAAATGATAGGAGACCGGATGGGTGATATCCATGCTGGAGATGTTTCTCATGTGCTCAAGCATTCTGATTTTAAATTGTCTGGTTTTCAATCCTATATATCTCTTGTCACAACCTTAGGTGACCATGTATACCACATGGTCAGTTCTGCAGGTGTCAAAGGACAATATATGATACATTTTAGGATTATCTTTGTTGGAAGAGAAAGTTTTAGTCTTTTGAACATAGTTACATAGTAGATGAGGTTGAAAAAAGACATAGGTCCATCAAGTTCAACCTATGCTAAATTTGGACAACAGATACTTTATCCTATATCTATACTTACTTATTGATCCAGAGGAAGGCAAACAAAAACCCCCATTAATGGGAAAAATTAATTCCTTCCTGACTCCAAGAATTGGCAATCGGATTAATCCCTGGATCAACATCCTTACCATGTATACTTATTTGGTATATCCCTGTATACTTTTCCCATCTAAAAAGATGTCCAACCTTTTTTTGAACAAATCTATTGTATCTGCCATCACAGTCTCCATGGGTAATGAATTCCACATTTTAACTGCCCTTACTGTAAAGAACCCTTTCCTTTGTTGCTGGTGAAATTTCCTTTCCTCAAACCTTAAGGGATGGCCCCGAGTCCTTAGTACTGCCCGTGGGATGAATAGTTCTTTTGAAAGCTCCTTGTATTGTCCCCGAATATATTTGTATATAGTTATCATATCCCCTCTTAGACGCCTCTTTTCTAATGTAAATAAATCTAATTTAGATAACCTCTCCTCATAGGTTAAGTGTGTCTATATTCCCCTGCCTCAGTACAATGTGTATTTCCCCTTGGTTGAAATGTATTTCCATGATTACATGTGTTCTGACCCTTACAGTGTATACACCAAGCACCTATACTGGAATCAGGTCGAGAGGGAAAGGGATAACTGTGTTTGTATGTTTATGGCCCTTTGTTCCCCTTCCCGCCTTTTTACCCCCCATTTGCAGCCCCATAGGTCGCCATTGGAGCTCCATAGAAGTCTATGGAGATTGCAAGGTTTTTGGCCCTATACCGAGGAAGACCAGCAGGTGGAGCCCGAGAGGACGAGCGGAGCTCCCCATTGAAATGAATGGCGCAATGCATTTCAATGGGAATACCTCGAGTCCGCTCTCTAAGAACTGAGTTGGATGCCTGCCAAACCGCAGTATCGGAAAGCCGATACAATCTCCAAGAAAGGGCTTTGATCACTGAATTATCGTGGGAACTCGGTCACGGTCAAGTTCAAACATATTAAAATCATAACTTTGGTTCTGGGACAGCTAGTGGTCCAATTCTTTTGCCCCTAGCTCATGGGAACCTCCTTACTCGACCCCAACCGGGTCCGACGGGCAATGGCCGCGACAAAAGGGTCACGCCCGCCACGAGGGTCGTCGCCATTGACCACAATGGCGGAAGAAAGCCGCTAGGTTTTAAAACGCGAAGTGTAAAAGTGCATAAACCTGAAACCATTATCTCTGGTTCGGTGAGGGCTAGAGGACTGGGATTTGGCCACCATGCAGTCACAGCTCCAGCTCTTTCCGATCAACCGAATGAAGTATGGTTAACTGTCTAAAGTCTGGTTCTGCCACTGACTCCAATGGCGGAGAAATGCAATCTGTGTAACATGTGGTTTTAAAATCGAATATTGTTATCTCCGGTTCGGTGGGTCGCAGCGAGCTGAAAATTGGCCAGCATGGAGAGTCCCCTCTGCATGAGGGCATGGCAATTTGTAGCCCGCTCGGCCCAACCGAATGGAATATTTATATATATATAAATTGTTGTAGATGTACTGTCTTTTGTACCTATGGTAAAGCCCGCGAAAGTCACTGGCCCATAAGGTATGTTAATGGCCAGAGGGCGACAGTGTGTCTACAGAAAGACCATTGATCAAAGGCTCCCCCACCCTGATTAAGTATTCTAGGGCGGGGAAGAGCAGGACGTGGGTACTTGTAGTAAGTGCCATACTTCACACCTCTGGACAGAGTTTCCCGGCCCAGATACCCAAAAGGCAGACTTTGAGTCAAATTAGTGTGTAGCTAATTAGTGTGGGGTGCTGAAAATGGGTCTCTGGCCAGAGTAATGTGCGCATGTGCCAGCTACCTGGGGGCAGGTACCAGATTGCTTCCCACGTTAGCTGGCAAAAAGTAATTGGGTCCAGGTAATTGTCATCCAATACCTGAGTCCCAATGTTAGGGATAGAGCCCACATCACATATATATATATATATATATATATATATATATATATATATATATATATATATATATATATATATATAGATTGTAAGCTCTATGCCCATTATCTTTGTTTTCTTCGTTATTTTACCTGAATGATACCTTATGCCTGATGAACTGCTAACCTGAATCCTGGTTATTTCATTGTCCCCTTCCTAAGTAAGTGTATATATTCCGTTTGTTATTTGTCCAACATTGTGTGTCCACCTGTCTTTTAAGGAATAAAATCTCTTTATTATATCACAGTCGTATTCAATTCAACCAAGATGATTTGGTGTATATTATAACACTGTGGCTACCGTGACAGGCTTATAATAAACTGGTGGAAGCGGCGGGATTGAATTGAATCTGTGTTACAGTTTACTGCGGGACTGTAACACAGCGGTAACGCGTGTAAAGTGCGAGTTCCTAAGGCTACTGATATTGGACATACCGTTGTACAACATATAACAGGGGATATAACACCGTATATAAAACAAATCTACTTAGCTCTAGGAACCTGCTGCTCATATCCCAGTGGAAATCACATAGTAATGTGGAGCATATGAAGTTGACGTCAGCCTGGTAAAGGAGGTAACCATCAGGGTGTCGGGGGTAAGTGGCCTTGAAAAGCGGCAATAAGACTCCCCAACAATGTCAGTGTGGAGCACCCATGTACTCACGATCAGTCACTGTTCCCTGGTGTTCTCCTGGCTTAGGTGTACCAGCGTGGTGCACCCTCCCTCCGTGGCGTCTCTCAGATCCGGAAATGGTAGCACAAAAGGTAGAGGATCAAAAAAGACAGCCGCTCCTTAAGGGTACAGTACTCACCAGTAGGTAAAAGTAAAAACACTTTATTGAACTACATAAAAACAGATACGGTCCACAGACAGAACAAAAAGAACCTCCTCCTATGCGTTTCGAACAGTTAGTGTTCTTTCTCAAGGAGTATAGTGTAGGGACAAAGGGAGGGTACTATTAAAACCTCCCTGCCCACAATCTAATTGGTGCTAAACACCTAAAGGTAATCAAAATCACAAAAAACAGAGTAATTGGGAACTGGGGCCAGTACTGTCGCTCCCTATTAATCATTAGACATGAGCTCATTAACACATACAACATGGTAATTGAATCCTGGTTAGGATAAATATGTTAATTACATTTAATAACAATATTCCAATATGTCTTATAAAACATAAGAGAGAAATATAGATGCTTTAATTATTCTCTCTTTTATATATATGGTCTGATGTCCAATAGGAATATATCAGCATAACAGATCAGACACCATGATTGAATATTCAATCAATGTAGACCATATATGTCAAAACCATTTATGGGAACCAATATCAAGTTGTAACTAAGAATTGATGTAATGGAGCCCAACCTGGCCACTGTGTTTTTTATCAAAGGTAGAAGCATTAACAATCTAGAATAGCTATATAGATATTACCTAACACGGAAACATGTCTATAGGCTATATTAAAAAGGTCACATTGACTCTCATTAGAGACAATAGCTGCTAATCCAAATGTTGTTTAATATGTTGCCTGAAAAGAACATTTAGCATGCATGTATAGTAAAATTCACAGAAAATATTTCAAATCCCATCCAGTGTTGAGACCTTTTGGAATTAATTAATCTAAAGCAAAAATCCAAAAGGCCTCACGTTGATAGAGAATTTTGGCTCTATCACCTCCCCGAGTGTGTGGTTTAACATATTCAATAATCATACATCTGAAATTTGTCAGACTGCCTTTCTAACACAACTTAAAATGATAGGAGACCGGATGGGTGATATCCATGCTGGAGATGTTTCTCATGTGCTCAAGCATTCTGATTTTAAATTGTCTGGTTTTCAATCCTATATATCTCTTGTCACAACCTTAGGTGACCATGTATACCACATGGTCAGTTCTGCAGGTGTCAAAGGACAATATATGATAAATCTTAGGATTATCTTTGTTGGAAGAGAAAGTTTTAGTCTTTTGAACATAGTTACATAGTAGATGAGGTTGAAAAAAGACATAGGTCCATCAAGTTCAACCTATGCTAAATTTGGACAACAGATACTTTATCCTATATCTATACTTACTTATTGATCCAGAGGAAGGCAAACAAAAAACCCCATTAATGGGAAAAATTAATTCCTTCCTGACTCCAAGAATTGGCAATCGGATTAATCCCTGGATCAACATCCTTACCATGTATACTTATTTGGTATATCCCTGTATACTTTTCCCATCTAAAAAGATGTCCAACCTTTTTTTGAACAAATCTATTGTATCTGCCATCACAGTCTCCATGGGTAATGAATTCCACATTTTAACTGCCCTTACTGTAAAGAACCCTTTCCTTTGTTGCTGGTGAAATTTCCTTTCCTCAAACCTTAAGGGATTTCCCCGAGTCCTTAGTACTGCCCGTGGGATGAATAGTTCTTTTGAAAGCTCCTTGTATTGTCCCCGAATATATTTGTATATAGTTATCATATCCCCTCTTAGACGCCTCTTTTCTAATGTAAATAAATCTAATTTAGATAACCTCTCCTCATAAGTTATATTGTCCATCCCCTTTATTAATTTGGTGGCTCTTCTCTGCCCTCTCTCTAGTTCCATAATGTCTTTTCTTAGGATTGGTGCCCAAAATTGTACTCCATATTCAAGGTGTGGTCTTACTAGTGCTTTGTAAAGGGGCATAATTATGTTTACTTCCCTTCCATCCATTGCCCGTTTGATGCAAGATAAGATCTTGTTTGCCTTTGCAGCTACTGCATGACATTGGGCACTATTGCTAAGCCTGCAGTCTACAAGCACTCCAAAATCCTTCTCCATCAAGGATTCCCCCAATTTATCCCCATTTAATTTGTAAGTCGCCTTTTTATTCTTGCATCCCAAATGCATAACCTTACATTTATCTGTATTAAACCTCATCTGCCATTTACCTGCCCACGTTTCAAGTCTCTCCAAGTCCTTCTGAAGAGAAATTACATCCTGCTCTGATTCTACTACCTTGCACAATTAAGTATCATCAGCAAAGATGGAGACTTTGCTCTCGATGCCAACCTCAAGGCCATTAATAAACAAGTTAAACAGCAGGGGTCCCAGTATCGATCCCTGAGGTACTCCACTCACGACTTTAGCCACCCTGAAAAAGTTCCATTTATGACAACCCTCTGTTGTCTGTCCTTTAACCAGTTTTCAATCCAGGTGCATCTATTATTACTAAGTCCAATTTTCTTTATTTTGTACACCAACCTCTTGTGTGAAACCGTATCAAAAGCCTTTGCAAATTCTAAGTAGACCATATCAACTGCATTACCCTGGTCTAAATTCCTACTTACCTCCTCAAAGAAACAAATAAGGTTAGCTTGGCATGATCTATCCTTCATTAATCAATGCTGACTATTACGAATAATTTTGTTTTCCATTAGGTATTCCTGAATATTATCCCGTATTAAACCTTTAAGTAGTTTCCCCACTATTGAAGTCAGGCTTACAGGTCTATAATTCCCCGGTTGTGATCTAGCTCCCTTTTTAAATATAGGCACTGTCACGGGAGACCAGGTCTTACAAACAAATAATACCGGGATTCTGGACTGAGCACACAAGATGAGTAAAATAAATTGTCATTTATTTCCTTTTTAGACAAACACACAATACTTTACAATTACAGTCAATATACAATTACTGGGATGGGGAAACGAAATAAAATGTCCACGGAACGAAACAAAGTCTCTGGGCACCCCACTGATAAATGTACTTTTCTAACAATGTTTTAAAGACTGCCCATTTATCTTCTACATTTTTCCCATCAAAAATATCATCCCATTTATTTCTTGTAGATTAGACCTCAGTTTATTAAAATCTGCCTTTCTAAAGTTTAAGGTCTTTGTTGAACCAAAGTAATCTGTTTTTGGATTAATTTATTTCAAATTAGACAATGTTATGACCACTGTTACGCAAATGTTCCAGGACTTGAATATTTGTTATTACTTCTACATTGTTTGATATTACCAAATCCAGTACTGCCCCTCTACTGGTTGGTTCCTCAATAATTTGGGTCATATAATTGTCTTTAAGCACCCCAAAAACCTGTTTCCTTTTGTTGTAATGCTAATCTCATTTCCCCAGTATATGTCTGGATAGTTGAAATCCCCAATTATGCAAACATGACCCAGTTTTGATGCCTTCTCCAATTGCAAAAGTATTTTAACTTCCTCTATCTCACAGATATTTGGTGGTTTATAGCATATCCCTACAAACATTTTCTTTATACTTTAACCTCCAATGCTAATTTCTATCCACAAGGTCTCTACATTTTCATCATTCCGCTCATAAACATCGTCCCTTATAATAGGTTTTAGATCCGGTTTTACATATAAACATACTCCACCTCCCCTTCTATTTGTTAGATCCTTCCGTAAAAGGGAATAACCCTTTAAATTGACTGCCCAGTCATGAGTTTCAACCCACCATGTTTCCATAATGCCTATGATATCATACTGCTCCCTTCCAGCTATTAACACGTGCCGATGTGCACAGGTATCCAACAGAGATTACATTTTATTCTCCCCCCCTCATCATATTCTAGAATTTACTATATAAATCCTAGAACTAGGAATGGCCTCCACTCTTAGATCGGCCCAAATAGGTTTAATCACATGGTCTGAACATGGTCTCTTAATTGAGATGGATAACTGTCACGGTAGACCAGGGCTTACCAACAAATTATATCGGGATTCTGGACTGAGCACACAAGATGAGTAAAATAAATTGTAATTTATTTCCTTTTAAGACAAACACATAATACTTCACAATTACAGTCAATATACACTTACTAGGATGGGGAAACTAAATAAAATGTCCACGGAACGAAGCAAAGTCTCTGGGCATCCCGACAAGTGGGTGCGCGATGTAAGCCGTGCGACAGTCTTTGGCAAGGGGCGCAACTTGCCAGCCCTCTATCTTCGCCAAAAGGAATTATTTCGTAAAGTCCTTACAGGATTCGTTCGGGAATCCTTAGATCAAACGAATTCTGGAAGAGGGGTACGATCCTTGCTTACGATGTAGTTAACCCCTCACACTCCGGAACCGCTAACGCTGTAACTTGGACATTTCTTGGAAAAGCTTAGATGAATCTGACTGGGACTGGGCTGCAGGCATTTTTATAGGATTAAGGGTCCTATACCTAACATATACACCCAATCCTCTTGTGGGAATAATTTTTCCCACCTATCCCCGACTTGCCAGTACCTTACAAAGAGGGCAGAAGTGGCTTCCCGGTTTGCACAGAGCATGTGCTAACCTCACACATAAGCTGCTTAGCATATCGGGCTCAACCTCTTACCTGGCGACAGTAAGTCTAGAATTTGGCTACCAAGTGTGAAGTGCCCATACTTCCCACTGGTATCTGGCAATTAACAATATCCTGGACACCCTAACACCTAGGGTCTCTGTATTCTTCAGGGCTTCTTTGCAGTCCTCCTTCCATTTATGCACATCTGCTTTGAGAATGACAATCTCCTGGCGTGAGACTTCCTTCTCTAGGTTGAGGGTCTGAAGCTCCTTCTGAGAGACTTTGAGATCTATTCCAAGATTACCAATAGTTTCTTTAGCAATGTCCAGCTCCTCAGTGAGACTGTGTAGTTCCTTTTTGGAAACTTCCAGGTCTGTGCGGCAGCTGTTGGTCTCATGATGTGAGGCATCAAGTGCTCTGCGGAGTGCCTGAACCTCTTTCTGAGATACGTCCACTTCTATCCGGACACTGTTGACCTCCTGTTGTGAGGCATTCAGCTCTATACGAAGAGTGTGAACCTCTTGCTGGAAGACTGTCATCTGCTTCAGTGCCTCCTCATACTTCCGCTTTAGCGTAGCCACCATTTTATCAGATTGGCTCTGCTTTTCATTCATGGCGGAAATAGTAGCCTTTGCAGTATCTAGCTCAGTCTTGAGATCATCCAATTCTGTCCTGGCTAAAGAGTAAATTGTGAGCACATCTTTTTGAAGGCTCACGTTATTTTTCTGTAGCTCTGTGTTATCTGCTCTCTCAAATTTCAATTGTTCTTGAAGTAGATCACAGTCACGCCTGGCAATTTTCAGGGCGTCTTCAGGGCTAGTCAAGGGATCGTCACTCACTGGTTCCGGCTCCGCTTCCCTGGGATGACTGGTTGAGGGTTCCTCACTGTTGGCACCGGACAGACACTTCTTTGGGGTACACGACTTCTGCCTTGGGCCCTCTGGATATTCGGTTAACCGTGGGACGAATTCTCCATTTTCTCTAGGCTGCAGGGCAACTCGGTCCCCCTTTTCCACCACAGGATCTGCGGACGTGTCTGTTCCTTCCACGGTAAGTGAAGAACTGCTTTTCTTTTTCTTTTTCCGCCTTTTTGATTTGGATGACACCGTCCCTTCAGGGATATTGGGGTCTCCATCTTCATTTGAAATTTTAGCAGCTTCATTATATACGCCAGGCTTTTCTTGCCGTTGCTTTAGCTGACAGAAATATTGGGTGATCTGCTGCTCCCGCTCTGTCTCCTGTTGATCATATTCGTCATCAAGGGAGCGGTCTTTTCTGTTCGTGCCGAGTTCAGGCACCCCCACCATTCTTGGGGTGTTTTGTGGGTGTGACTGGGTTCGGGTTCCCCGTAAGAGATGTCTTCCTCTTTATTGGACTGGAAGGGCCACTCTTCCGTGGGGTAGGGTTCATTACAGGAACGCTGCATCTTGTCTTCCATTTTTAGGCTATCAGGTGTAATTTTCTTCCTGACCTCAGGAGGCACTATTGCAGCTGTTGCCACTGTATTTGCTAGAACCCCCAATTGTGGTAGTCCTACAGATGGGCATATTTTGCTTGTAGAGGTCGTATCTCTCACAGGCATCTCTGTAGACTTTTTCTTTCTTGGATAAGTTTTACAATATCAGCAGTGCTGTGCATGCATTTTCTCTCATCAGGTATACAAGTTGTGCAGTTGCTAGGTAAAAAAGTCTATTTGCTTTACACCATTTTCTTGCAGGGTGCAATCTCCCCGCTTCAGCAACAGAATTTGGTTTTCTGCCTGAGTTCAGTAATTTTCAGTCTCATCTTTGGGTATTATGGCATTCACACTTCACACTTTGGGTGTCTGTTTTTGCTCCCAAGATATATATAGGCAGACTTTTTTACTTGCAGAAAAAAAACATTCTTTGCAGTGGACTATTTCTTTCATTCCCGGCAGGGTGACTCAACATTCAGCAATTGGTTTTGAAAAAACCTTTTACACAGTTCAGAAATCACTTTTCCCCCTATAGGGCAATTTTACACTCAGCATTTGTTTGCTAAAAATTCCCCTGCTTCAGCACAGTCTTGTATCAATTTTCACACTTTTCTGCATATACTCCATTCACAGCTGGTAGTCCTATGCGGTGTGGCAACTTTTATTTTCAAAATCAGTACCACTCGTGGGTCACCATCTGTATTCACTGCTTCAGAGAAACTTTTGAAAACAACAAACATCTATCCCTTTTTAAGGGCTGACTCACTTCTTGAACCCTGACTATGGCTGAAAGGCAAAACCCCTATTTCAATGACCATATTACACTTTGTGATAGGCAAATTAAGGTTTAGCTACTTCAGCAGTCTCTTCTGGGTTTTTGTAAGTTTCAGTGCAGTGTGGTTTCAGTGGTGTGTATCCCTTGAATTCCGATCTCTGCTGCATGAGGTTTTTTTAATTTTTTTTTCTCAGACTGTTTGTAGGCAAAAAGCATTAAAAAAAATTTCACATAAAAATCTCCAGTCCTTTTTAACTACAAGGACAACTCTTGTCCCACCTCGGACACCAAATATAGACGGACGTTCACAGAGATACACCATTAGGAGGCTTTATAATGTGAAATTATAATAGGCTTTATTGTGCCTGTTCCTTTTCATCAAGAAATTATCCAAACACAGGGGGGTGGGGGGGGAACAAAGCTTCCATTCACTTGGGAGTATTTCTAGTGAAATCCTATGCAATTAGTTCACATCTCCATCAGTTAAGAATGTCTCGCAGCCCCAAAACATATAGCATGAAAATAAGCAGATATAAGCAGTCTCTTAAGAATAAAAGTCTTATCTGTTTCTTGGAGGGAAAATCTTCTCACTTCTTGGTTCAGCTTCAGGTGTAGTAGTTTTCCCTGTGTCTTGAAATCAGCTCTGCTGTGCAAAGCTCAAGACCGGTCAGCTCCAAAGGTCAGCTCTCAGTCAGAGCTAAGGAGAGTCACTTCCTGTCTGAACAGACAGGTTTTTGTAAACAATCTAATCAGGCAGGTGGTGTTTAGTAATTAACTACCACTCTGCTAGATTAAAGGCACATTACTGAACAGGGATAAGTCCCCTGTTACAATATGGAAGATTGCGATTCGGAAGGGGAAGGAGGTCGGCAGCAAGGAAGCGGCCGCCACAGGCAAGTGACTTCATATAAGGTCAGATAGGCCCGAGAGCCACAACATCAAGTCCAATACGATTTACCTCTGGTGAAGATGATGGGGAGGATGATGAATATAAATATGTGGGTTGTAATGGCTAAGGGAAGGTCCATACTGCCTTCGCCCATGTTGAGGGGTGCACATCCGTGAAGCGTGAAGCGGGTGCGTTTTCAGACATGGTAGACACTCCATAGGGGAGCGTGTCTAGGGGCGTGTCAGTGACATCACAGAGCTGGTTCGCCCTCATTGGGCAAACCGCTCACGTGACCTGCCCGACACGCCGAGAAATCAGTTTCAACTGATCCCCTGCGCAATGCGTGCCCCTTCCTGCTGCCGCCTGCGCGCTCTGTTGGTACGATCAATGCTTTAAGGCAATGTGATCGTGCCACACGCGGACACCTCTGCGTGGTCTGTGGCAGGATAGACCCAGCCTGAAGAGGTATAACAAGTTGAAAGAGGAGCAGGACTCCAAAGAGGCTTGGGAAAAAGAGCCATCATCAGCCGCATCTGTTATCAAACCAACATTAGCACTCCTTAGATCTCTTCTAATTTCCCCCTGCTCTTATAAAGCCAAGAGTGACAATTTAAAAAATGTTTTGGGTGAGGATGCAACCACCTGTTATTTGTGCTATGTTGTGGTGGTGAGTAGCATTTAAGCAGGAACACATATGAGTACCTCTGCACTGATTAGGCACATGAAACAGAATTACCAGGCAATGTGGCAGAAAAAAATTAGAGGCTAGTGCCACAAGCAGTGGCACTAGATGCATATCCCTTAGGCAATGCTTATAGCAGAGATTACGATAATGTAGATATTGGCATTCTAGGTAGTGATGACAACGTGAGCAGGAGCTGATGACAAATGGCAGCATTAGCAATAAGAATGGGAACCCTTTGACACTAGCCACATTCACAGACAATGTCTAGCCCAATATACCAACGTATAGTTTAAGACTTTGAAAGGATATATCATAATTCTGGTAACAGAGACTTGCATATGAATGAGTTGGTCAAAAGTTAGCTGTTGACCTGCTGCCCTGTAGCTTTCTGGAGCTCAAAAGCTTTATGGAGTTGTTGTAATGCGTAGTACTATATTGAAATATGCCCAGCTTCAAGGCTGTTTTCCAAATTGAACCAACAGGTTGTCGAATAAGTGAGCCAAGAACTTGATTAATCTGAGAATAAGAGTCTTACAAAGTTGTTATAAGATGCATTACAGCAGACATGAGTGTTAGACACTGCAGGGAGATTACATGACCAAAACTGCCAATCAGGTGTGCTTCTTCCTTTTTAGTTTTACTGGTAACAGTAGGAGGTATTGTGATTGTGGACGTGGTACCTGTGAGAATCAGAAGTAACAGTTTCAGGAAGAGGAGGCAATGCTAGGAAGTGGCTAACTTACTTACAGTCTCGTGTGCATGCAGTTTTGAACAGAATACCAATAAAGTAGCAGATTATCTTGCCTAGTTGGAGGACGAAGTTGAATGGTTATTTTCTTATAGGGATGCAAAGGTTAAGTTAGTGGTGGGTCATAATGGATTCAGCTTGGTGACAGGGCTACCTAAGGGCAATCTTATTCAAGTCCCCTATTTTGCCTATATGTTAAACCTGGAAGTCATTCACTTGTTCTTCCCTAGGAAAGATACGACACAGCATGAGAACCTCCAGCTGAAGGGAAATCTGAAATCAAGCTAGCAGGGAGCAGCAGCGGCTGCTGCTTTCCCAGACCCAGAGAAAATTACACCCCCCCCAACCACAGCTTCTGGGAAGATTAGATGGTCTATTGCCTGTATGTGGTTCTATTGTCTGTAGGAATGTAAGTCTGTCCTGTCATAGCTCAAAGTGCACGTACCCACAGATTTAAACTCTATATACTAGAGCAGCTCTGGCAACAACACATGGCAGTGAATGATTACATTGTGAAGTATACCAAGCTCATTAGGGGGCCTACGTATTGCTGCATTTCATGGGGGAGTTGTGTGGGCTAAGAACAGTTAAAGAGACTACTGCTTTGGTCAGTTCTCACAAGGCTGGCATAAGTCAAGCTATCTCCTTATTTTTTCCTAAAATAAAAGCTAGATAAGTTGCACTAGTTTGACAAATACATAAACAGGTAGCAGAAGTGGTTACATGATTTTTAAAAAAATGATCAAATTCATATATCCTCCATAATTTCAAATCAAAATCTAACAGACTTAGATTAAAAGTTATATTAGATAAAAAAAACATAAAACACAAGGACCTGTGACCTTCTCTGCTGCCCATGATCTAATTGCCATCATTTGAAATACTGTAACTAACAATTGCAGTCATAGCTGATCCTTTGGCCGATACTGCTGTGGCAGCTTTTATTCTAACAAATCACCATTTTTTACCTGGCTTGTTCCTGGAATGCGACGCTCTTCACCTGGCGCATGCCGCGTTCATTTTGCGTTCCCAGCCACGGGTCATGCGCGGCTGACGCGTGGTTGATGGGTTTATTGATAATGGTTCGGATTTAATAGGCTGCAATGCTTCGCGTGTCCGCCAGATGGCAGATATTCATGAATTGTAATGCGCTTCAGTAATGTGTCGGCTTGCAGGTGTTTCATTTAAAAAAGATACTGTACCACAGTGTGCCATTGTAACTTGGCCTTGAGACTGAAGGAAGAGGTTGCAAAAATTTATCAATTTAGGCTTTTCATATTAAAGAAAGACAAAGACCAGTTTCGGTTACAGTATTCTCCAGAGACCCGCCCGCCATGAGTGTTCAAGTGCAGCCCGCTTTCCAAAAACCCGACAGAAGTTACGCGTATTTGATATGGGCCGCGATTAATGCAACAGAGGATAAGATGGCAACAGTTGTTCAAATTTATCAGTATTTTATCGAAAACTATGACTTTTACAAATTTTCGCCAACTCCTCATACGTGGAAGCGTGCAATAAGGAAAAGGTTATGTAGCGATCCCTGTTTTCATCGTATTGAGCCACAATTTGTTGGAGGGTATTGGTGTGTATCACCGGATTTTTCCGGTATCTATGATCATGAAGGCGGCAAAAGGCGAAGGGTCGTGTTAAAACCAACTAAGAAACGACAGTCGCTGCCAAGCAATGCACCAGCACCGGCACCGGCTTCCAATGACGGTCCCGCCGTCAGTGACAACCCTGAGCCTGAGCCTGAGGCTGAGCCGGATTTCGCGTGCAGTTTTGATGAAGCTTGCATGTACCTAAGCAATTTCCAGCCTCACCAGCTGACTACAGGTGGACTAGTCCCGCTGCAAACTATCGACGTGGATGATCAAGAAAGCTGGACTGGCAGTGGACCGGCGCCGGCGCCAGCTGAATGGGAAATAATATGGTGAGTATTGTTGCCGTATTATTTTCTGTGTTTTTTTTATTTTGACAATACTGTATAAATATCGGTGCGATTCCAAAGTCAAGCGATTCTCCAGTAAGCAATATCATTGGCTGAGCGGCTTCTACAGTACTGTACTGCAGATACTGAACAATTTGTGGAACGCTAGGCGCATGCGCATGTGAACAGGAGAAAATTATTGGTGGGGCTGGCTGGGGACTTCTTTAGGGGGTTGACAATTACTGTACATTAAAACTTTTCTTTTTGTTTTTCCTCAGAAAAGAAAACGGCTAATGGGGGGATTTCGATGGATAATATCGCGTTGTGTGACAATGCCTGCCCATTGCTGAATTGGATTTAAAACCCCACGTCTACAGGTTTTTTGCCCTTGTTCCGGCCGTACAGTATACTGTGTAATAAACCCGAAAAAATAAAACTATGCATTTATTCTACATGTACAGTATCATTTACATTATGTGTGTTCTACAGTATACAGTGCCAGGTTCCTAACATCTATGGGCAAAATGAATTTTATTTCTAGGTGCCCTAGAACAGAAGTTCCCACGCCAATTGGCCGTGAACTTGACCGAGGCCCTAGTTCCCACGCCAATTGCGCGATTACCTTGACTCCGTTCTGTTGCCACGAGAGGGTCGCTATTTGCCATGCAATCCTGCCTGAACTAGGACTACATGGTGACCGAATCTGGGCCCTCTAGGTTGAACAGAACCGGAGTTATGGGTTCCAGGTTTCTGCTCATTCTGACTTAGCCGTTTCAAAGCAGCGCGGCTTTCTCTGCCATTATGGTCAATGATAGGACCCTCCTCGCTGGCGTGACCCTTTCTCGTCGCCATTACTGGTAGGACCCTGTTGGGGTCGAGTGAGGGGGTTCCTAACATCTATGGGCAAAATGAATTTTATTTCTAGGTGCCCTAGAACAGAAGTTCCCACGCCAATTGCCCTAGTTCCCACGCCAATTGCGCGATCATTGCTCTTTTTTGACAATGTTGCCGATCTTGCGGCTTTGCGGTCTGGCAGTAAAAAAACAGTGCAGTAAGCCTCGACATTTGTTACACTGTCAAAGGAGCAAATGGAAACAATGTAAGACAAATCAACATGTTCTTTTATTGGTGGAGTCAGTACAAAAACATTTATTTACAAATATTGTACAATGTTGAAACATTTTAAGTGCACAGCAATTCAAAACATCGACAGTACAGTCCTAGAGGGCAGCAAACAGGGCAGGTTTGCAGGGCAACCTTAAAAACCGTGCCTGTTTTCGGCCCCCAGGGACTGGAGTCGTGCATGTCCTGTGTAAAAAAAACACACAACAACATCTCCTTTTTTTAAGTACAGCAGGTACTGTAGGGCAAAACATGTACAGTACAATACAGTTCAGCACAACAGTATGGTCTCACAGAAAGTCCTCCACATTGTCCATCCATGGCCGATTCCTTGCATGGCACAAAACGCCATTAATGCAGTCTCGAACGCCTTTCATTACAGGATCTGTAACTGCATAAAAGTGCCACATTTCATCCACAATGTTTTTCCTTAAATTGACAGGAAGCGCCTTTTTTACGCGATTCCCATCGTAGTTCACTTTGAAGGCCCACTCGCAGTACAAAGAGTAGGGAACATGGTGCTTAAAAATGAACAAGGCATACATGTGGGGTACACCAGCACTCATCACCCTATACTTCTCCCTGAGCGCCGGTGGCAGATCGCACAGGGTGATGTCGGGCACCGTATCGATGCGAGCGGGTGTAGGTCTTTTGGGAGCGGGTGTGCTTGAGGCGACGGCCGATGGTAGGTTGTCTGGGAGGAAGCTTTCCTCTGGTCTAGGTCGCCGTGTTGTCTCCGGGCGTGGTCTTGACGGGGTTGTCATGTCCTCCTCAACGGCATACATGTACACTACATCTTCTGGTGGAGGGGGTACGCTTGGTGATGGAAGGGGGTCGAAGGTCCCATTCATCACATCCATGTCACCCCCCTGCTACGGCGTTGGGGAAACAGGGGCATTAGCACCGAGCAAATAATGTATGCCCGCTATGTCAGCCTCTATCTTCTCCATCCGTTGATCCATTTGTAGCATCCGCTGCTCCACATTTAACATGGTCTCCAGAAGCAGATCTATCTTTGCTAGCACAATAGAGTTCCCGGGGAGATCCACACTTATCCCATTCAGCATCCGGTCTAATGAGGTGCTTCTTGTGCATGGCGTCTGGACATTTGGGGGGATGGGTGCAACGGAGGATGAGATGGGGGTTCCATGGACAGAAGCGGCATCGACATCGAGGAAGAGTGGAGGAGGTGACCTGTGGATACCCAGTAAAGGAGAAGCGGCAGCGTCGTCGAAGAGGGATGGAGAAAGTGACCTTTGGATTTCCGGGCGAGAAGCAGAGTCGTCTAAGCGCAAAGGAGACAGTGACCCGTGGATTTCAGAGGCGGCAGCATCGTCGGATGGAACCGGAGAAGATGGGGGTGGAGAAGATGGGCTGAAGATTTCCGGGACAGCTACAGCAGAGTTGTCGAAGCATATGTGAGGAAGTGGTCTGTGGGTTCGATGGGTTGGCTCACATTCGTTTTGCGTAGAGAGTACATCACCGTATATCTTCTTCACATAATGAGGCTTACGTCTAAGAAAACCCTTAGCCTTTGGGGTCAGCAGAAGGTTTTCTTTATTGGCCTTAGCCTGTCGCTTTGGCGTGGAAACGGCAACCGCCTTTCGCCTTTTCAGCTTGACAGGCACGGCAGAGGCGAGAGGGTTCCTGCGTCCATAGAAATGGGGTTGCTCCATGGAAGCAGGTGGCCCAATGCAGTATCTGGACAAGGGCAAGTTCAGATAAAGATCATCGAGTGGTGGGCTATGCAAAGTGTGTAACCTTTTATGCATGGCGACCAGGTACAGGTGTTGAAAGTGGGCGTACTCTAATGTGAGTCATTACCGTATAAATACACCATCCATTTTGTGTATTGACTGCACATAGAATACACATCGACTAAACATCGAATATACATTCTTGTGTTTGTATTTCTTTCTACTCGCAGCAATGCCTGTTAAAAAGATTTCAAAGGAGCTCAGCATGCGAATTAAGGAAATGTACACGAGCGGACACCGAATTGCAGATATCCAGCGCTGGTTAGCTACTTCTGACCTCGTTGTGCCATCAACCACCATGTGCTATCATGCATACGGAAAAAACAGAGACCGCAAAAGGGCACCAAGGGTAACTAACGCGTAAGTATATTTATAAAACTTAACAAAAAAAAAATATATAAAACTGTACGTGCTGTACTTTTCATACAGTACAGTACATCTACAGTACAGTTCTGTATCTACTGTAATACTGTTGTTATTTCTGTTGATTTATATTACAACATAGTTTGTATATTTATATTACAACATTATACATTTTTTGTATATTTCTATTTATCGTACAACGGTATATATAGGGTGTATATTTATATTACAACAGTATATATATTTTGTATATTTATATTTATAGTACAACAGTATATATATTTTGTATATTTATATTTATAGTACAACAGTATACATTTTTTGTATATTTCTATTATCGTACAACGGTATATATAGGGTGTATATTTATATTTATATTACAACAGTATATATATTTTGTATATTTATATTTATAGTACAACAGTATATATATTTTGTATATTTATATTTATAGTACAACAGTATACATTTTTTGTATATTTATATTTATCGTACAATGGTATATATAGGGTGTATATTTATATTTATATTACAACATTATATTTATATACATTTTATATTGCTGCATATTAATAAAACAATATATTTTCTTTACATTGTAGGGAGACAACTCTTCTGGTGGACAAAATAAGTGAGGAGAATGATGAGAGGAGTGCATTAAGGGTTAAAAACACTCTGCAGGAAAAGCACAATCTGACTGTATCCGAGAGCAGCATAAAGAAGATGAGACGCAGCATTGGATGGAAATATGGACGTGTGAGGTTAGTACTGGACAGTACAGGAGGTAAAAGTGTTATTTAGGAAACTGTACTGTACTGTGCCGCTAATTTTTTTTATTCTTTGTCATTACAGAGCGTACCCCATGATACGGGACGCAAACAAAATCAAAAGAGTGGTCCAGGCCCAGGCATGGATCGACAGTGGGGAGACTTTCCAGGATTGCATCTTCACTGATGAGTCTACTGTGTCGCTGGAGAGATTTGCAAGCTTTGCATTCCACAAAAAAGGCCGCACATCTTTGAAGCCGCGGCCAAAACACCCTGTGAAGCTGCATGTGTGGGGTGTCATCTCTTAGCGTGGACCGGGTTGCATTGTCATCTTTGAAGGTAAAATTTATCAAATATAATGTCGCCTAATGCATTGTACTTTACTTGTGTTGCCTTACTGTATGCACTGTACTGTACTATTGTGCAGTTTTTTGAGCACTTTTCTTTTCTTGCTATAGGAATCACGAATAAAGCTTTCTTCCAAGACAACATTGTGCCCGTGCAATACATCACACGCGAGTTCCCCAACGGTCACCACTTCTACCAGGACAACGATCCGAAGCACACCGCGTCAACGGCGCATATCCTTGAGCGCGGCATCAACTGGGTGAAGACGCCAGCGGAGTACACTGGCGACACAGTTTATTACACTGCGGCCAGATCCGCAAGCCGGGAGATTTCCCGGCTTGCTAGTGGCCGCCCCTCGGCGTGCCGCGCGTCATAGACGCGCGGTCACGCGTCTTCGGGAGCGTGCGCCCCCTGCACGCGCGTCCAGGGGCTCCCCGAGGGAGCCCTGGTGTCCCGCGATCGCGGGACAGCGGCAGGGGGTTCCGGGGGACCCGGCGGACCCGGCAGCGGTAGGGAGAGCGCCCCGATCGGAGGGCGCTCTTCCGCTGCTTCGGCGCGCGCCCGTCACTCTCGGGCGCGCGCCAGGCTACTGCTGCGGCACAGAACGGGCAAATGCTCGAATAAACTGTGCCGCAGCAGTAAGTGCAGTAAACCGTGTCCCATTTTTGTTCCCCACTGTTTTTAGCTCTTAAACCAATTGTCCTTTTTTTCCAATGACAGATCGCCAGACTTCAATCCGATCGAAATGGTCTGGCATCAGCTGAAGGACCATATCCGTAAAGTGGCGAAACCCTCCAAAAAGGACGAGTTGTTGAAAGGCATAATGAGTTTTTGGAACGATGTACTCACCGTGGAACGCTGCAATTAATATATAGACCATATTGCCACTGTGTTGCCCATTGTCATCGCGCGTAATGGGCAAGCATCAGGAAAGTAGTACTGTGCTGTAGTATTGTAAGTACAGTATGATACAGGTAAGTATGGCACAGATTTTTTCTTTCCAGATGGTCAGAGTATACAGTAGTTAGTTTTTTCTTTACAGAGAGAGCAGCACCAGCCATCAGGTTACAGTACATAGAATGTAACAGTAGTCAGAGTATACAGTAGTTCCAGTATACAGTAGACTAGTTTGACAGTACTACAGTAACTGCCTACTAACTGCTCAATTTTTTTCTTTCCAGAGAAAGCAGCACCAGCCACCTACAGTAGTTCTACACATCACACAATGCCATAATACAGTACACACATACAGTACAGAACAGTAACTGCACTAATTTTTTGTTTTCTTGTCGTTTCAGGAAAAAAGGGTGGCATGGGGGGAGGTGGGTTTTTGTGTCCAGTCTAATCTGTTTGTACAGTAAAATGTACAGTATAAAAACAGCAGTAATGATGTACACAAAACCTCTCCTCTCTCAATGAACTACTGTACTGTAGACAGAATGAGGAAAAGATAAAGACGGAAAAAATAATATTACTATACAGTATATACAGTATACAGTATATATATTATACAGTACATTACAGTATATATTATTAAATAATATTCTTATAAATGTGCATTATTCATGTTTCCCCATGTTTTACAAATGTTTTCTAAATGGTTTTCCAATTTCCATCTGCCAAAAGAACTTAATAAAGACTGCATTATGTATTATTCATGATTATTTTTATCTTTGTATTTTTTGGGTCCTGACAAAATAAAATAAATATTTATTCACTTTCCTGCAAATCATAATCATTGACAACAACCACCCCTCCAGTATAAGAATGAATGACAAAACAACATGAATCAGTTAATGTTTTTTTTACTCTCAATTCTCACAATGCTGTGCACATCAGATTTACATTTCAAATTCGAGAGGGGATTTTCCAAAGCGTTACCGTAAACAAAGCCTGTAAGGGTTGGGGGGGGGGGGGATGGTGTGATTACACGCAGGCGCACTGAGGCTTTATAGCTCGGCTATGGACGGATTAAGAACACAATGGCAATATTCAGAAGATTAACGACTCTGTGGAGAGAGGGGGTTGGTAGGGTAGGGTGACTCATGCGCTGTAAGCAGCAAGCTCCCATCTCTAAAAGGATTAGAGTACACGCAGGCACAGTCAGCCGATTGACGCTTGGCTAGGGACGGATTAAAAACACAATGACTACAGTAACTGCAGAAAATGAGCAAAGCGTTGTTGTGTGTTTTTTTACACAGGACATGCACGACTCCAGTCCCTGAGGGCCGCAAACAGGCACGGTTTTCAAGGTTGCCCTGAAAACCTGCCCTGTTTGCTGCCCTCTAGGACTGTACTGGTGCAATTCCAACCCGCTCAGACCCACAGAACGGATTATTTTAAATTATATTTATATATTTATATTTTAAAGATATAAAAGAATGTACTGTATTGTATGTAAAACATGTGACTGTAAACCATACTGACTGACAAATGTTTTCACACATGTACTGTAGCAGTAAACCATACACCTGTTGATGTTTTGAATTGCTGTGCACTTAAAATGTTTCAACATTGTACAGTATTTGTAAATAAATGTTTTTGTACTGACTCCACCAATAAAAGAACATGTTGATTTGTCTTACATTGTTTCTATTTGCTCCTTTGACAGTGTAACAAATGTCGAGGCTTACTGCACTGTTTTTTTACTGCCAGACCGCAAAGCCGCAAGATCGGCAACATTGTCAAAAAAGAGCAATGATCGCGCAATTGGCGTGGGAACTAGGGCAATTGGCGTGGGAACTTCTGTTCTAGGGCACCTAGAAATAAAATTCATTTGCCCATAGATGTTAGGAACCCCCTCACTCGACCCCAACAGGGTCCGACCAGTAATGGCGGCGAGAAAGGGTCACGCCGGCGAGGAGGGTCCTATCATTGACCGTAATGGCAGAGAAAGCCGCGCTGCTTTGAAACGGCTAAGTCAGAATGAGCAGAAACCTGGAACCCATAACTCCGGTTCTGTTCAACCTAGAGGGCCCAGATTTGGTCACCATGTAGTCCTAGTTCAGGCAGGATTGTATGGCAAATAGCGACCCTCTCGTGGCAACAGAACGGAGTCAGGGTAATCGCGCAATTGGCGTGGGAACTAGGGCCTCGGTCAAGTTCACGGCCAATTGGCGTGGGAACTTCTGTTCTAGGGCACCTAGAAATAAAATTCATTTTGCCTATAGATGTTAGGAACCCTCTCACTTGACCCCAACAGGGTCCAACCAGTAATGGCGACGAGAAAGGGTCACGCCGGCGAGGAGGGTCCTATCATTGACCGTAATGGCGGAGAAAGCCGTTTCAAACCAGCGCGGCTAAATCAGAATGAGCAGAAGGTATTAGACTTCAAAGACAACAGCTCGCAAACGACCCCATTAGTTTTTACACGGCATTGCAGTATTGCTGACAGCGAGAATAAAATGCTTAAATCACGGCCGCGAAAATAACGCAATTCACTCCGGGCGAAAACGACACAAAACCGCACATAACCGGGATAATCTGAAATTCGCGGAGCTAGCCGAGTTAGAATAAAGGTTGTCGCCACTGTACATTTACAAAGTTGGAACAGACCCAAGACTTGGAGAACAAGCACCAACACTGATGATGTTTCTGGAGGAGATGGTCCTCTGCCTCCTCGCAGTCATTTCTCATCACCCATCACCACTGCTCTTCACCATGTCTCCTCTTACTTACTCTTTTCCTTGTCCTCCTCCTGCCTTTTTATTTGTTCTCCTCCTCCTCCTCCTCTCATTTTCCTCCAATATTCAAAATAATAGATTAGGGAGTAAAATCAGATAGATAGGGAAGTATGTGTAGCATGTATATGCATTTTGCAGTATGTATATGTGTAATATGTGTACTTTGTGTGCTGGGTTTATATGCTTCATAATATTTTTTCTTTTCTTTTAGTTTTCATCTCTTGTGAGTTATTCATCAGCCTCACCTGCCATCTGATAACCGCATGTTTGTGTTATTTCTGCATATGTTGCTAGTCTTTATGCACTCAAAAGATGGCATAGTAGGTTTTTTTGTGTTAATAATCAGCACAAAGAATTGCAGGAATCTCGAGAACCCATTAAAGTACCAATGCCAATTTATTTTATTTTTTAATCTGAGGCAGGGGAATTCATTGGAGTCAATCTCTGATCCCCCAAGGCCCATCTGGTTTAGGCAATAATAATAAATAAAAAAAACCTATTGATAAAATAAGGAATTTAGCCGTTTTGGTACCCAATGACACTCAATGAAAATTAGTGAGCGAAGTTATCTTTTTGCTGGTTTTCTAGAGGAGATTGTGTTCACCGCTCCACAGAAGCAGTGATGCAACCTGAACAGAAGAGGAGAACCCCATTCTTCAATGTGTCTCACCATGGTAACGTTGCGATCACACTTTCACTACCTGCCAAAGCGGCTGGAGCATTTTGCTGCCACGGCCTCTCAGCGCTGAAAGGTTTAAAGTTGCAATCCTCCTCAGAAAACTCCTTTTTTTTAACCTCAATAGGTCCAGATGAGCTAACCCATGAATCCTCTGATTGCCAGTAAATTAAACTTTTAATTTGGACGTTTAATGTAAAAACTACCAATATGTATATTAGAGAAAATTCACGAATTCTAACAGCACTCACCAAAAACAGCAGCACTCACCAATAATCCGTGGCACTGAGCCCAATTAGAAACATGCTTTACACTTGGAGATGGTGTATAGAAAATGTATAAAAATAGGCAATCAGTTATGCAGGAAATAAATAAATTAAACCGGGCTGGTTCTGTCATCATTCCATGGCTTTGACTCCACTTGACAAAAGGATCGAGTGATCCCGAAACATATAGAAAAACAATTCTGTAAAACACCTTACAGGTATATCACCATTGTAAATACTACAGTACCTTTCTTCTGGAAATAGAGAATTCTTTATTGCATTGTTTGCAGCCGGTTGCTTCATCATCCTTTAGCCACAAGTTTCCCTAGTTACAAATACAAATGTTCATTAAATGACATGAAAATAAATAAACAAAATGGTTGAAATTACAAAATGGTATAAATATTTCAAGCGAATGCCAGTCACATTCTTGTTGCAACGGAATAACAGCTTGTAAAATAATCATTATAGAGGTTACATTCCACCATGATGTGAAAAGACGACAGCACCTATATAATATGAAGAATTTCAAAGGGGATGACTCTAGAATAAAACAGAGATTGGTAAATTCAGTCTCTTCCTGTTGATTTCTTCCTGAGCAATGTTGACCTGTACTCAATCAGCTTGACCCTGTGAACAAAAAGTAAATAAACAGTTCGGATCTCCTTCAAGAAAACTAAAGTACACCTAGAAGCGGCACCTGTGTAGTTTATTAGAATGGTTGTTACATTTTTGTAATTTTAGTAAGCTCCTTCCCAAATAAAATCTAAATAAGCCAATACAAACAGGGCTCATGAAATGTAAGTGTAAAGTCTAGGGACTCACTACATACCATAACAATAATTAATTTATAAAGTAACAACGGAAAATGTATAAATAGGCCGTTTTCTTACGTTACTGAAGAACATTATTAATAATTTCATAAAAATAATTTTGAAGATAAAATTTGACAGTGTCTCACAATGACCCTGAGACAGAAAGGAAACCTGTTGCTGATTAGGGGCAGGGTCTGGAAACAAGCCTCATGTGTATGATCCGCTTTGTGTTGCATGCTGAATTGCTGTTTAATTTGCTGGAGCTTCTTCCAGTGCCTGTCTGCACCCCTTTCCATTTTATTGTATTCTATATTATTGTATGTCTTTATTTATATAGCGCCATAAATGTACATAGCGCTTCACAGTAGTAATACATGTTGTATTCATATAAATAACAAATAATATATAATTCCATTGTTATGAGTGCATAGAATAATCAGAGATCCTGAACACCGTTCTCCAAACATTTTGTAACAATCTTTGTCCCATATTCAATATAATATGCATGTGCATCTATCTCTATGTAAGGGACGGCTCTATGATTATGATAAAATAAATGGGGTTCAGAGGCTTCGGAAGAAAGGAGTTCCGGCGCCACAGCCAGTGACAAACATCAAAGGTACTTCCGGGTTCGTAGAAAAAACTTTATTGAAGCCTCACAAACACATGGCTACACCACGATCTCCCCCTCAACGCGTTTCACGCTATGGAACAGTGCTTCGTCTTGGACTCACTACAAGATGAAGCGCTGTTCCATAGTGTGAAACGCGTTGAGGGGGAGATCATGGTGTAGCCGTGTGTTTGTGAGGCTTCAATAAAGATTTTTCTACGAACCCGGAAGTACCTTTGATGTTTGTCACTGGCTGTGGCGCCGGAACTCCTTTCTTCCACGTCCTATCTTCAGAAGGCTGCACGTCAGGCACTGGAGCCCAGAGGAGAGCGGGACCCAGGTCTGAGAGCTCTAATAGGTAAGGTTTCCCTTCCCAGCTCTGACCTATCTTGAGGTCCGCCATTACACTCTCCTTCTCCATCCTTTGTGACCTCATTTGACACCTATGGGTGCAGGAACTAACTGCCAGAGCGCAGGACAGGCTTTCTCTTTTCAGAGGCTTCCCATATTAAATAGGTATCTTTGAATCTGTAGTGACTTAGTCCTTTTCGGATTCTCCGGCTTTTCACACACCCATTTTGTTGAATTTTAAGTACAGATCGGGAGAGATGCAAGTATGTTGTTGGGCATAAGTGATTTTCATCCCATACATTTTGTTCAATGCTAAATTCTGATAACCTATTTGTCTCTCTCATTTTAGATCATTTGTTTTAATGTCTAACTTGCTGAAAAACTAATTACATTCTAAAAAATATATATATATAAAAATAAAAAATACCTTAAGAATGTTTGTTTGCTTGGAAACCTACAATGCCATTTATATACTGAACGTTCTCCTTTCTTGATAGGCGAGTGAAGGGCTTTGTTATTTAAAGGTTGTGACATTCTGAGCTCATCTCTGCCACCACCACACTCGTTATTATTTTATTTGTAAGCTGAAATCAAGGCATTGGCATTTTATACAAGGATAAACAATGCAAACACCAGTTTTGAAATCCCAATGTTGATGAAAATAATTTTCTAGATAAGTGGTATAGTAAGGATATAGTAAAGACCTTAAGTGGAATAAACTACTGAAAATATGTTCATGAAACAATAATGGGGAAACATTTAAAAAAAAAAAAAGCATGAGGTACAAATATTATGGTCTAATGCTGGGATTCACTAGGCACCGCTGGAGGGTATCGCAGCCCAATCCGGTGTTAACTGCCAATCATGGCATTGGCAGATAACGCCGAAACAGTGTGTTATACCCCACATCCTCAATTATTGAATCTCCTCCTAAGTGTCAAGGCAAAAGTGGCGCAATTCTGGGGCAAAATAAACTGCACCACATTTATCAAAAAGAATATACTATGGATTTCAGTGGGATTTTTTTTATTTGTTTATAAGGTGCAGATTATTTTTTTTTGCCCCAGAATGGCACCACTTTTACTTGGTACATAAGCTCCATCATTTACCTACAGTACAAAAACAATTAAACATTCCTTTTTTTTTTTTTACGTCGTACCACATCTTTTTTCAGGAACCAAGCTTTAAGAAAGATTTTTTTTTGAAAGAGAGACTAAAGCACACTATCTTGTTGTGCAGTGCCATTGACATTTTGGTTGAATGGGCGATGCTATAAGGCTCCTTTAATGAATAGCCCAAAAGTCTTCATGCAGGTATTGTAAACTCCATACTGAATGGTGAAGTGGCAACGTGTTTTTTGTGAAGGTTTTTTCATGACCTCGCTACAACACGTACAGAACTGCCCTCAGTGTCATAGTATTAATACATATATTTAGTACTTATTTTTTTCTTAACAGATTAAAATAAAATGGCATGTTACACTACCGACACGCTTTATTACTCTGCGGCCAGATCCGCAAGCCGGGAGATTTCCCGGCTTGCTAGTGGCCGCCCCTCGGCGTGCCGCGCGTCATAGACGCGCGGTCACGCGTCTTCGGGAGCGTGCGCCCCCTGCACGCGCGTCCAGGGGCTCCCCAAGGGAGCCCTGGTGTCCCGCGATCGCGGGACAGCGGCAGGGGGTTCCGGGGGACCCGGCGGACCCGGCAGCAGTAGGGAGAGCGCCCCGATCGGAGGGCGCTCTTCCGCTGCTTCGGCGCGCGCCCGTCACTCTCGGGCGCGCGCCAGGCTACTGCTGCGGCCAAGAACGGGCAAATGCTCGAATAAACTTGGCCGCAGCAGTAGATATTCAGTACAGCATACAACAGTAAAACAAGATACATACAGTATCTATTAGATAGGTGTCTTTGTTTTTAAATTAACTTGGGGAGATATCCACAGGGTGGAAAAAAACGGTGCACAGCCAAATGAAGCAAAGATGGATTATGTGACCATAAAGAAGTATTTATTAGTTAAAAGAACATGACAATAGAGTCTTGGCGTATCCTCTAACGCGTTTCACGCCGAAGCGCTTTGTCAAAGACTCATTCTGAACTTCACTGCACCGGAGGGATTTCGCCTTCTCAGAGGATTCCCAATCGTGAGTAACCAGACAACGTTATTTAGTGCTTACTTTGAAGCCAGTTGTCCGCTATTCTGGTAGCCTGAGTTCATCTTGGCGTTCCCCGCACGGACTGTCCTCTGCACCCCCTCCTCCATTCTGGATGTGGTTCAATGGGGAGGCTTGAGTGATATACTTTTGGCATAACAGTGAATGTGTATACATTTAGAGACAGCTCTGCTCTTCAGCATTTGTCTTTATTCTGAGCCCCGGATTAGGTGACCGGCATACACGTCACCACACATTTTAAATTATCTTCCCTACTTATTTCTGAAATCAGTGTGAGTAAAAATAACTAAGAACTAATAGATATGATGTGCTAATTAAGTGGTTTTTCCTCATACAAGTCCTAATAATATGACATTCAAGTCCTATAAATTCAAATGCCAATTAAAGGAATGGATGTTTCCTTTCCTCCTCCTCGTGGTATTCTGGAATGCCCACTTCCTTTCCAACAAGCTCCCACCAATGCGTGATTTCTTCTGCCCCCCCTCTGTATTTTGTGGTATGACTGAGTGGAGAAGTATGAGCTCTGTGCTAGGGGTCACCATCGCCTATCAGAGATCTTTTTTTCCTTTCACTCCTCGTTATGAGGGTCATGGTGCGGGTGTGAGGCTTTACCCTTCCTTCTCCAGACAATTTCAGCCTCTATACAGATGTACTGTAGTAGGCTTTATATATTCCTAAACTCTGTTGCCCCAGATAGCATATCCCAGAATACCTCAGTATAAAACAATGTTAAGTGCTACATCGGTATGTAGAATTTTTCTCTTTAACATCTGTCATTATACCGTAGATATCTTTTGCCGTTTCAAAATAGCATTCTTCCATGCCAGGCACCACTACTAATCTCTGAAATATATGGTCTCATATATAACCCAGGTTAACTCTTAATTGTGCTCCTCTATCCCTCATCAAATCTAAATCCTATTCTCTTCTTTTGGTATTGCTCAAAATTTTTCTACATATGTAGCCAACATTATTGCACTTGCTATCGTGCGGTAAGACCAAAAATGTAGCTTGCAAATTGCACAATTTTGCAACTGTGGCTCCATTGTATTCAATTGCAAATCGTATAATGTGTTAAAACGCGCCTTGGAAAAGCATTATCGTGGGTGCAAGACTGTTGCAAGGCCAATATTTACTTTACTCACTTTGCTGTGACTTCTGCTACTTATTAGAGCCGTCCTCTTCTTCTTAGCCCTCTCCCCTATATCCTTGAATCCCCTTTCTTAATGGTACAGAGAAGGGTCTCTTCATTTGCTCTCTACCTCTCAAACCTCTATCCCTCACATTCAGCTTTTTCCTTCGGCTCTGACACCTTTCTCTCCAATTTAAAGCATGTTCCTGTTCATGAAGAACATGTTATCAAAAATACCTCCCTTGATTCAATACATCTATTTATTGCCGTGCCACACTTCTACATGCAAAACGGAGTGTACAGAGGTGCAAAGGGATAATAATAAACATATCGACAACAGATGTGTGACTAGAATGTCACACCAGGTCCCTATTAAATGCCCTCAATGTACAGTTAAATGTGAAGACTTACTGTAGTAAGCCTAAGGATACCAATATCCAATATAGTGCATTTTATAGGAACCTGGTGTGACATTCTATTAACACATCTGTTAATAAAGTTTGTTCTCAGATGGAATATTACCTTGTCCTGATACTATTAGATGCATAGGTCTTAAAAGTAAAGAGTAAAGGGCAATATGTTCACAAAGGAAGAGCGTTTCTTTACATGGGAGTAAGCTAAAGTACTGGGACCACCTATAGGTACATGGAAATCTTCACGGTTTGTTTTTTAGGCCCCAAAAATTCAAGATGTTGCTTTTTTATATGTTTCTTTAAAAACATGTGTTTGATACTATACCTTAAGTGCTTTGTTGACTTCCTTTATATCTTCCATCTTTAATTTTGATCTGAGGGGAAAAAAAGTTAAAAACCATCATACTATTTTACAAATTGCTAAAATAAGAGTGAATACACATGTATTGTCATACATAAACTGTTCTTTAATCAGTTATTTATACACTGTCATTTACCGAATTAAATTTTTTTAAATTCATGCAAATGTTGCTATAATTTTTTTTTTAAATCTAATGGTGCTAAGAGTATAACTGTTCTGTCCCCTGTATGTTTTTTTTTTCTTTGTGCCTATGGCTGCAGTTCCCTTAGCCTAGTTTGTGTTACAGTGTTACTCCCAGCTGTTCTCAGCCTGTTGCCTAGCAACCCCTTCATATGGCCTCTGATTTGGTATAATCCAGGGAATCCCTTACTCTTGGTTTCTCCCGCCCTATTTCCTGCTTGTCTGGATGTAGCCCCTTCATTTTCAAGCCAGCAGCCATTGTGAGTGGTTCCTCCCTCACTGATTCCCCTAGGATAGCTTTGTCTTTTTACCTTCCCCTTATTCTGCTACCCCCAAGTCCCCTTTGTTATCTGTCTGTACTCCAATAAAGTTTTCATAAACTAAAGAAGTACTCTGTGTGCTGGAAAAGGAGAGGAGTTTAGCTGCCTGTTCCAACTCATTAAGCCACAGTGAGCCTGGAACAGAACAATAAGATTTGAATCTTGAACAGCAGCAGTCAAAAACATCAGCCCTGCCCAGTTAATCTGTGACACTGTTATTCCTGGCTGCTGTGATTTTTTCTATTGTGAAAGACCCAGTAAGGCGCTATCTTCTACACACAGGCCTCATTATTTATTCTTATATGGTCATTCAATAATTTTATTTAAATATATGAAGAATCAGTATATGTCGCTTATCTTCTGTAGAACACCATATTCCTCCCCTGGACTACTATTGCCCAGTGATAGTAGTTAACTAGCTGTCATTATAATTTAAAGTCTGCCCACTTGGTATTGATAACTGGTCAACTAGACCAAACTCCATGCTAACATCCCTTAACATCCTGAGGCATACTCTTTTTCTCTCCCCCACCCCCACCCCCAAAGAGATGCCACTTTACCTTTTGATTGAACATTGCCCCTAATTCCCTCTAGTTCAGAGGTGCGCAATCTTTCCCTGCTGCGCCCCGTCTGCTTGGGCGCCCTCCCCCTCCCTTACCTTGTCTCCGGCTCTCGGCGTTAAATAACATTACGGGTTCACGAGGCAACGCGGGCGTTATTTGACGCCGTGTTGCGAAGACAAGGTAAGTGAAGTTACAGAGGCCTCACACTATCACCCGGCATTAATTTAAATGCCTTGAGGGAAGAGCGCAGAGCCTCTGCAACCGCCGCGCCCCCCTGAAAAATATTGCGCCCCACAGCTCTAGATTGTAAACTGCCAGGAGCAGGACCCTCATAACCTACTTTATCTGTGCTTGTCTGTCCCTACTTATATTGTATGTCATCCAGTTTATGCAATTTATGTCAGTCTGTACCCTCACTGTACCGCGCTGTGGGATATGTTGGTGCTTTACAAATAAAGGCTAGTAACTATGCTTACAGGTATAATTCCTGACACAGCCGCTCTCATTCATTATTTTAACAACAACAAACTGCACATCTTACTATATATTTCTGAAAGTGTCCTATGTGTCCGTGTCTGTATGTGTCTCCCTGTGTCCCTCCCCGTGTCCCTAGCGGCAATCTCATTGGACCTTGGGCCAGGCCAATGAGATTGCTCCCTTGGCCCGCCCGCCCCCGCACACCTCTCATTGGCCTGAGGCGGAGTGAAGGAGACACACACACACACACACACGAGGGGGGGGGGGTGTTACATACATTAGCGGGGCTCACAGTGTTAGCAGCACATCTCCCGCTCTCTTACCTGCCGGTCCCGGAGGCTCCGCCTCTTCCTCCGCCTCTCCGTTTCCTGTGCTTTCACCCCCCTCCACCCCCGGCGCCGCTACAGTCAGCGGGGGAGCGGAGCGAGCACCCGGGACACAGCGGGGGAGCGGCCACAACACGCTGCCTCCCGCCTCAGATCCACGTGGGAGCTGCCGGACGGGTGAGGGAGCTGCCGGACGGGTGAGTGAGCGTCCTTCACCTCCCCTCACCCCCTTCACCTCCCCTCACCCCCCTTCACCTCCCCTCACCCCCCTTCACCTCCCCTCACCCCCCCTCACTCCACTTCACCTCCCCTCACTCCACTTCCCCTCCCTTCCACATCTCCTCCACCTCCCCTCCACCTCCCCCCCCCTTCACCTCCCCTCCACCCCCCCTTCACCTCCCCTCCACCTCCCCTCCGCCCCCCCTTCACCTCCCCTCACCATCCCCCACCACCCCCCTCACCACCCATCCTCACCTCCCCTCCGACCCCCCTTCACCTCCCCTCCGCCCCCCCTTCACCTCCCCTCCGCCCCCCCTTCACCTCCCCTCCGCCCCCCCTTCACCTCCCCTCATCACCCCCCACCACCACCCCCCCTCACCACCCCTCCGACCTCACCTCCCCTCCTTCAACGCCTTTCGTCCGCCCTCCCGCCTCTGCCTTTCACCCGCCCACCGCTCACACCCCTGCGCCACACAGCCGCCGAACGCACTCAACAGACACCCGCCACACTCGACACACACCCGCCGCCTCTCACCCACCCCACACACTCGACACACACCTGCCTCATCCTGCCCCTACGCAACAATATCACTGACCAGCTGTCACCCGCACTCGCCACACACCCGCCGCCTCACACCCCAGCAGGACCCCGACCCACAGCCAGCACTCACTACCCACGCGCCACCCGTACTGAACACCCACCTGCCGCCTCACACACGCTCACACCTTAGCAGGACACACGCCTCACATTTTCACATCACTTATGTCACCAAAATATACATTGTACTGTGGTGTGTTTACAATAAACCATTTTTATACAACATCGTATTACATTTTCTTCCATCTATCTTTTCAACATTATTATCCAACCTTTACACGATTTATAAATAATACTACCTATTACGGATTTACATCCCGGGCAACGCCGGGTATATCAGCTTGTACATAATAAACATTAGTATATTTCGTTGCCATGTAACTTAAAGGACACAAAACAAACAAGGAACAAGAACCAAAAATATGAATGCATACCACTCAACAAAATAGGTGGTGATATGCTTTTATACAATACAATATATTAATAATTGTAATGTTACCATGTCTTTGAGACAGTTAATTTTATTTCCTATACACTGTAGTTCATAAACAAGTAACTAACCTTGAGTAGCCATTAATACAAAAAAGTTTACCCGGTTACTGTCAGAACTTTTGATTCTGCATTAAACTCGCTTAATCTAGATTCCAGACCTCTGCCTTGCTCACCTTCAGTCATCTGATCTGCCAGTTCCAATCTATTTGTCGGACTACATTTCTACCTAGTCCCTCTAATCCTCTGATCTCCTTGTTGCAACCGCACATGTTTAAAAAGGACTTTAACCAATTATTTTTTAGTATATCTCCACATAGACGTACAGTACGCCAGTAGGGAAGTAGTAGGAGGGGAAAAAAACAGTCTGAAACGGAATAAACAGTGTAGACACACTCTCTTAAAGTGGCCATATTTTTGTGGTCACACAGCACAGCTGGAGATAACAACTCCACTGCAGCATCTGAAGCAGGCTTTGCATGGAAGTGATATGAGCCCATTACTTAGAATATACAAGCATAACTTGTTGCAGGTATGGCAATATCTAGCTCAAAGCTTGCTTTGGTTTTGTAACATGTAATGGCTTTCTGTATTAAAGATAATGGCCCATACATGCACACCATACTCATTTTGTAAACTGACACTTTTAGACAAGTCTAATTGTGATTGTTATGCAAAAAAGGCATGCATTTATGAGATCTTCATTTTTGACAAAGCACAAAGAGCAAACACTGCAAATGTCATAGGCCAATTAAGAGTGCCAGAGAGTTTGCTGACATGAGTAGTGTTGTCAGGTTGGAAAGTAGTGGTGGGCTGAAGGTCAAGCTGAAACTCAGCCAAAATATCATGAATAGTATAGTTGTTATGTCACATAATGGCTAAAAATCTCCTTGCCTAACCAGGAAATAAAAGAAATACTAATTATCGTATTGTACATTTAAAAAAAAATGGCGCTTGTGGCCATAATATTGGGAAGAATCAATTATAAACGCAGACCAAGCGAGTTAAAATTCATGAATATATTTGAAAATGCAAATACTGTATTGTATTTCTCAGGTATATAGAACAATAATAACAGAGAAAAGACTGCAATGTCTATGAAGCTTAATATCTTGTTGTCTTGTCTCCCCTTTTAAAGCCATCAATGCCATTTGCTGTCACAACTCCCAGTGGAGTCAGTTCCATAGCTTGATTGTCTGATGAGTGAAGAAGTGTTTCATTTTGTTTTACATAAGTTTTAACTGACATTTTCAATTGGTGCCCCATATCCTTGTGTTAGGTATGATTTTGTATTAACCATTCACCATTTACGCACTCAACAACATTTAAGATTTTGTACAATTCTATCATATCTCCCTTCAGTTGTCTTTTACCAGGCTGGAAGACAATGTTTGCAGCAATCGTTCATAAGGTAAATAAATACCTTTCATAATTTCTGTTGCACTTTCTCTTGCTTCATTATATCCTTTTGGAGCTGAGATAAGATCTATTTTTTATTGAGTTAAGCAAATCATTTATTGGGGGGAGGAGGGGCAGGCGACAGAGGCCCAATATTTTTTCTGAAGTCAAAGCTGATTTTCTGAAGCATACTGAATACTTAATACTTAATGACATACTTTTTACAATATACTAAATTGTATAATATCACATACAGTATTGTGGAAAGAACGCTGCTTGTTGCTCTCCTTCTCAAGATGAATGACCGGCAGTCTCAAGTACTTTGCCAAGGTTGCAAAAGAACGCATGTTTTGGATGAATTTGTGTGGAAGAGCTAAATTGTTTTGTAATTATGACTGGTAAGGTTTCAGCTGGAAGAAAATGTAAACACTGCATTTGAATTTAGAATGAAAAGAGAACAAAAAATGAAATATGTAATATTAATCAGCACAACTCGTACATGGAAAATCATGGCATAAAAGAATCAAAAGGTGTCAACTGTGTTTTAAAAATACGCTAGAGGTGTCACCACAGAAAAATAAAGTTGAGGACCAGTGCTGTATTCAAAGATTAATATTGGAATGCAATAATGTATGGTAGACAAGAGCTGCGCATATACAGAAGTCGGGTAATAAGATAAAATATGTTTCCTCTCATTTGGTTATGTGGTACAGTAAATGAGGTTCTGGAGTAAATTGTGCGTGGTTTGGGTATTTACTGTACACATACTGTTTGGTCAAGCCTAGCTCAGACATTCATGACTGCTATCACCTCTTAAAATGCAATAATGTGCTTCTACTAACAAAAATAGTGAGACTGACATTTGATGTTTTTATAAGACAATATTGTTTCTTTCTATTTACAGTATCTGAGATAAAATAAACGGTTCTACTTTTTACAAATGTCTCACTTAGGCCCTGATCCAGCTGTAGATGCCATTCAAGTAAATAGCCATATTGGGGTGCACATCGCAGCTTGATGAATCCTGGCCTAAGTGTAATATATATATATATATATATATATATATATATATATATATATATATATATATATATATATATATGCAAATATAACTGTATGCTCATCTGCATGTCTCAGGCAGGTCTGCAACCCTGCCTTTCCCCATTATCACCCAGCATACAGCACTTCCACTGCAGCAAGGGATTCTGGGAAATGACATGCAAATGAGCACACAGTGTCACTTTTTGCCTCAATAACCATTTTTAACATGGTTCCCTATAGGCTTAAGCTTGCTGCATGGTCACAGCTTTGAGCACAGCCAGGGTTAAGGTGCATACCCAGAAAACCACCCACAGACAGCTGTTTCGACCTTGATGGGTCTCATCAGTGTGGGGTTGATTTTACTGGGAATGCAAGAGAGGCTATGGGATAGCCTATAGGGAACCATGTTAAAAATGGTTATGGAGGCAAAAAGTGACACTGTGTGCTCATTTGCATGTCATTTCCCAGAATCCCTTGCTGCAGTGGAAGTGCTGTATGCTGGGTGATAATGGGGAAAGGCAGGGTTGCAGACCTGCCTGAGACATGCAGATGAGCATACAGTTATATTTGCATATTTGCTTTCCTGTGGAGGGTTTTTGTCACTTTTTTTTACTCACCATAACTTAACTCAGTATTATGTTTTTTATATATATATATATATATATATATATATAATATATATATATATTTAAAAGAAAAAAACAAAAAACAACAGGCGCACTCATAGTGTAAACAAAACACAGAACACAGAACCCCAGCGAGCTCTTTTTGGGAACCCCTGATCCCCCACAAAATTTCTGTGTATTTCTGTCATGTTGGATGTAGCATTGGGCTTCTCTGTCGTCTGTTGCACTCATAGTGTAATAAGTTAATACATTTATGTAGGACTGGTAAAGGTAAAATTGCGCACTCACAAACGAAACAAGAACATGAGCAGTTATGAGTATACTCAATCGCCAACAATGCAGGATTCCTTGAAAAAGAACGCTGTGACGTTCGAAACGCGTTGGATGGGTCTTTTGTCACATTAAAGTGCCCTTTTAATTATTTTCTATTTTGGGTCCTTCCTGCTCCGTTTGTGCTGGTGCGCTTTTGGTCTCCCTTTCCTGTGAAAGTGGTTAATATCTGAAACAACTCTCATGTTGTCAATTACGCAATTAGTTATGTCTAGCTATGATTGGTTAACATATGTACAGTAGCGACATACTTTATCGCACTAAATGCCGGCGGCATGCCGGGATCTACCCCAGCTGCTGCCAGTAATAACCGCGCGCCGCCGCGTTTCCCCCACGCACCCCCCCTCCAACTCGCGCGCAATTTACTATGCTTCCGGACCCCGAGCCCGGCTTCTGCTCTGCCCCTCTGCTTCCCCGCACCCCCGCTTACCTTGATTTGATCTCCAGGGGTGTCGGGGAAGCCTGGGGAAGCCAGGGAAGACGGGGAAGCCGGGCGCGCTTGTGACTGTGACGTCACAGTGCGCCGCCACGCGCCGCGGCTACCCGCTTCCCAGCCACATACAGCCAGCGGCTTTTGCTCGAATAAGAGCTGCCGCTGCTGTATATAATATGTTTGCAGTTCCATGTCTCTCATATACCCCCTGTCAAAGTCATAAGGACGAAACGCGTAGGGTGTGTTTCGGATCAATTTGACATCACATATTGATTTTATATGTTTCTATATGCGTATTTACAAACGTACTGGCATTTGGACTTTATTCAGAGAATTACTGCTATCGAGTCCTACGGATACAGAGCTTTCTTGCGGTGAGGAGTCAGAGACCATCTAAAAGCTCCCGCTGACGTCACAACTCTCGCGAGACTCTGACTGGAGTGAGGAAGTACTGGGCATACAGAGGCGACGCGAACGGTGATATCTGCTACACATGGTGGAGCCCCAAGACGCTTGCCTTTCTGGTATCCTGCTCTGTTGGCGATTGAGTATACTCATAACTGCTCATGTTCTTGTTTCGTTTGTGAGTGCGCAATTTTACCTTTACCAGTCCTACATAAATTTATTAACTTACTACACTATGAGTGCGCCTGTTGTTTTTTGTTTTTTTCTTAGATATCCATGAGGGATTTGGTGGTCCCTCTTCTCAGGCTGCAGAGACTCTGAAGGACAGTGTTTTTTGGATTTGGACTTTCACTTGTATTGTGTATTTTACATATATTTCTCTTATATGTGGTTTTATTGTTTTATTTTTATTATTTTAATTTTACATATTATATATATTTTTTCAATTTTTACTATACATGGTTATTGCTCTTAATTTTTATTTTTAGTATCCTCACATTATACAGTACAATCCTGTGTCAGTGGGGATTTGGTAAGGCGCTAATACTGATTCTTTTTCTTGTTATATATATATATATATATATATATATATATATATATATATATATATATAAATTATAAAATAATATAACAAATGCAGGAATTACAAACTGAATAGTATAAACTAATGCAACATTGTTTAGTACATATTATTAGTGAAAAATTTGGCCAAGCAATAGCCCCAGAGGGAGGTATCAATACTAGCACATCAAAAATAATAATGTATATTTCTAATACTTGCACAGACAATAACATCCGTGCCTACTTCTCCAGCTCAGCCTTAATTGTCACTGTAAAATATCAATATAGCAAAAGAGGAGAGAAGCTCCACCAGGGAGCAACAGAGCCAAAAACAAAAAGATATTAACCCATAAGCAGATTGGAAAAGAAACCAATATTAAACAATAGTGCTTGTGTCAATGGACTCATTAAATCCACCAGGCGCTAGTGTCGCGAGCTGGTAGATCCAATAAGTCTCACGTTTACACAACTTTTTCACTAATAATATGTACTAAACAATGTTGCATTTGTTTATACTATTCAGTTTGTAATTCCTGCATTTGTTATATTATTTTGTTATGGCTATTTAAACTGAAGGTAATACTCTTTCCCTTTAGTTTTATTATGTCGCAATACTAATATTTGTTTTCTTTTCTTGTAGCTCTAACAGCTGATATGTGTTTATTCAAGTTATTGCCCTTTTAGTTTCAATTGGGGGAGCTTTGTGATTGATTAATTGTTTTCCACCACCCACTTTTCTAGGTATATATATTTCTGTCTCTCTTGTTATTCCAACATCCTTTGAAAAAGTCAGTGTGTCTGACGAAACGCATTAGGAAGCAACGCCGACACTACGTCATCAACAAGGGTCGGAAGCAGTGGCAAGCTTCCAGCCCTGCTGCACACAGCCCCAGAATTGGCACAGTTAATAGCCGGTCTGGTGTGGAGAGACTGACAACTCCTAAAATTACAGGTTTCAACACCATCCATGAGGTCTGAGACCGTGGGACACGAGCAGGCGACGTTTGCTACATCTGACGCTGCAGGAGATCTTGCCGTGCTGTTCCCGTGGTGGTGATATTATTATTATCATACATGCCTAATTACATTTTATGTTTGTGAGTGAGCTTGTTTCCCTCTCTATATATTTTTATTCAACTTTTTATACGTTTTTACGCTATGGGTTGTGCGCTTTCTCCTTCTGTCTAATATATATATGTAGCCGTTTCCTACTAAATACAGTATGCTACCAATACTGTCTAACCTGTTGGCTCGCAGGGCCTAAGCCTCCGCCACGGAGAGCCTGGGGCAATACATATGTATACCGATAACCTCTTACCAAGTGCAGCGCCTCCACCTGTGATGGCTCCCAGCAGAGCGGGAGTGGTTCCTCACACGACAATAATGCAATACTACGCACACAGCATATAAAAGAAACAGTGGCTTTACTAACGGTAACCATAACCTTGCATGTCATTCAGTAAGTGTCCCTCTGTACAGGAGACACAGTAACTGACGCGTCTCGCAGGACGCGACCCCTCACCATGTACCCACACTGTGTCCAACTCCCCACACCACGACCCCACCCCCAAAGTAAGGTATGTGTGAGTGTGACTGCGCAGCCACTATGTACTGATTTATAGTTGGTGTACTTAAGGATGTTGGTAGTTTTTTTTGTGAGAAGCTACTAACAGCTCAAGAACAGCAGGTATGGAACGGTGAAAAATAAAATAATGAATGGGACCACTGAGGTAAGCTGCGAGGTAAGTCGTGAGCGTGGGTGTGGATGAAGTAGTAGGGAAGGTACAGTGAGCTGTAGGTGTAGAGGAAGAGTCCCAATGGGAAACGCTACCTGAGATCCTCTGTGATGTAGCAGGCCTGGATGAAAGCCCCTACGAATCCCTCGTGTAGCCCTCTTCTTGTACCGTTGACTCTGCAGAAGGGACCACCGTTGTCCTGGATCACCTCCGTATTCTCCCCTCCTGTGGCGCGAAGATCCCGAGTGCCGGAAACACGTGGTGGTGTATCCGGTCCGTCCGGGAAAATCTTCCTCTCCCAGTAGACGCGTGCATGCACGGGGGAGAATGGTCCGCCGCCAACACCCACGCTACCTCCGATCCTCAGCGCGTCACACCAATCAAGTGATAGCAGGAAGCAGGAAGGTCGATTGGTACGTAGAATCGCGTAGAATCCCCAAAAAGCACTGACAGCTCACCAGAGTGGGGAATAAAACTATTTATTAAAAACTACATAAAAGGGAACATATGAACAAACAAAAAACCTAATACATAACTACCATTCCCCTTGAGAAAGGGCACTAAGGTGCCTGAAACGCGTAGGGTAGTTATGTATTAGGTTTTTTGTTTGTTCATATGTTCCCTTTTATGTAGTTTTCAATAAATAGTTTTATTCCCCACTCTGGTGAGCTGTCAGTGCTTTTTGGGGATTCTACGCGATTCTACGTACCAATCGACCTTCCTGCTTCCTACTTAAGGATGTTACCTGCCGAGCGCTCCGGCGCTCGGACCTGCCAACAGACTTCACAAAGGATCCGACGATGAAGATGCGTCAGGGATACCTTCCAGGGCGATCCCACCCGGTTGGCTGCTGCTGTGCTTGAAGAGGTCTGATCCCAAACCTCTGTACTGGTGCCGCGACAGTCTCTGGATCTAAACACTTCTCTCTCTCTAGGCCTGGGGTATGGGCCTAGTGTAGAGGCTACTTGCCTCTCTACACGCAGAGCTCCTTCTCCTTCCCGGTCTTCTCTGCCTAACTTGCTCCCCTGCGCAACCTCCTAAGTCTTCCTCCCGTAAATCCTGTCGCCCTATAGGCTCCCTGGCGTCACCTGGTCTCGCTGAGGCTCCTGGGACTCGTAGTCCCCTGAGTTACGCCCCCTCTGATTGGCTCATGCTTCGCAGGCTAACACAACCCCTACTGCGCATGCGCGACCTCTCCTCAGTCGCCGTCTCCAACGGGGATCACTGCGCATGCGCGAGTACCCAAAATGGCGACGCCCTGGACACTCGGGTTGCCGTGGTGCCTCCAGTGTACCGGAGCGCTCTCTGCACGCTCTGCAGCCTTCCCTTATTCTCCCACTGCAGCGGAGATAAGGGTAAACTTGGGGCACCTGGCTACATCCTCCCCCGTAGAATCCAACGTCCCCGCTTGGAATATTATAACAATAACTTGCACACCGGTTATATAATAAAAATGCATGAAATACGTACAACGATACATATCACACTCTATATAAGATTATACATTTTACTGAACATAACGATAACAGACTTCACTCTGTTGCGAGCCCAATGCTGAGCCTCATAATGGGGTTCCCCCGAACTGATCATAGGTCATCCTCATTGGAGGCTGCCCGACTCTCTGACTCCTTCAGAGCTGTTCTTCGGTCACTCCCACGGGAGAGTGACTGCTATAGTCCTGAGGCTCAGCCTCTTCCCTTGAGGGGATTACAGTCTTTGTACAGTCATTGGAAGGCACAAAACATGGACTCTGTGGGTCCAAAGATGCATTCTCGGGAGCCACCGTTTTAGGTATTTGGTTACCGAGCCCTTTACCCGTAGCTCCTCTGGGATATGCTCGTCGAGTTCGAGGGCCCCTTTGAGAGGGTCCCTCCTGGGGATCTTCAGAGGTGGTATCATTATCAGTCTCTAGACCAACCTCACACAGGTTTGGTTCCCCGTCCAATGGAGTAGCTAATATTTCTGGTTCATCCTTGTGAGGACTCGGGGGTCACGTCGGTTGCAGCGTGACCTCCCCTCACCTCTGTCCCCTCCCACGGCTGTGCGGCTCCCTCCTCGCCCAGCCTCCCTGCTGAGGGGACTTCCCCGTCGGGCTGCTGCCTGCCGTTGCTTCTGCACGCGCATCCCCTGCTGTTACGGAACACATTCCAGCACCAGCTAATTTATTCACTGCTCTTGCAGTGAAGTCACACCTCCCTCCCACATGCTGGTTACTAGTTAACCCTAAACCTTATCACCTGGCAGCCTATTATGGAAACCAATCCTGGACTGCTCCTAGGGCTCCTCCAGGCCTGCCTCCGTTAACCATTGGTCAGCCACAGTACTTAATGCCTGTTCTGCCTCTCTCACATCGCTCGACATAGTCTCTGCTACAGACGTCTATTCTGGCTCTCCCTTTGTCTTTGTGCATTCAGGTTACGACCTGGCTTGGCGGACGTACTTACCTGGCTCTGGATCCCGGCTCCCTCTTAACCCTGCAGCTTCTTCCATCCCTCGACCTCAGCTTGGACCTCGACCTTCCGGATCTCTCTCTCCCCGACCTTTGGCTAACGGCTACCACTTCGCTTCTTCAGTACCGGTACCAGCAAGTATTGCTACACCTGTTCACACCTGGCCTGGCAACGCCAAAACACCACACTCCGGACACGCTCCTTCTGCTGCGTCCCCACCTCAGTATAAGGGACGAGTCTGGTCTGCGGGCAGCACCGGCGTAACAATCCTCTCCCACTTGTGGAATAAGAAGAAAATGGTTCCTGTGCCATACCTTTACCCGGCCCTTGGAGTCCTTGATACGGTAGACCGGGAGGCCAGGCATCTGATACTCTACTTCATAGACGCCTTCTCGCCACCGGTCAGCTAGCTTATGTTTTCCCGGTACTCCCAAGTTGCGTAGAAGTACAGCATCACCAGGGCGAATGTCCCGGTGTTTGACCTTGTGGTCGTAGCGTTTCTTATTTTCAGCATTCAATTTCTCCGTAGATTTTTTGGCTTGCTGATAGGCCTGTTGCAAATTCTCTTGCAGCCGCTTCACATACTTGAAATGATTGGCGTTGTGAACTCCGTCCGTGGAGACCCTCAACCGTATATCCACCGGTAGTCGGGCTTCTCTCCCGAACATCAGGAAGTAGGGAGAAATGAACCGTTCGGGCAGAGCATCTCCTTCAGGGTGGTACGGAGTGGTTCGCGATTTAGTGATATTCAAAATCTTTAACAATTCCCGAATTAATTTGCTCTCAAAGCCTCTGCCCTGATCAGAATGTAGTCTGTTGGAAAGGCCGTAATGTATGAAGTATTTCTCCCAAAGAACCTTGGCTACCGTGATGGCTTTCTGGTCCTTTGTCGGGAAGGCTTGGGCGTATCGAGTGTAATGATCGGTGATGACCAGTACGTTACATATTCCCCGGCTATCCGGCTCAATGCACAGGAAGTCCATACATACTAAGTCCATGGGCCCGAGCTTTTCAGATGTCCCATTGGGGCTGCTCTTGTGGGAAGTGTTTTGTACTGAATGTACCTGCTGCACCGTCGACAATGACGCTCCACTGCCTCTCTCCTTTTTGGCCAGAAGAATCTATCTCTCACGAGTCCAAAGGTTTTGTCGATGCCGAGATGACCATGCTCGTCATGTAATGACCTTAGTACCAAGTGTTATAGCATTTTAGGGAGGACCAGCTGTCGCCTACTTGGGTGATTATGATAATCCACGACTCTATACAGTAGATTATCCCGCATCTCAAACTTGTCGGCTTCCCTCATAAGGATGCCCACCACATCACTAGGGGCGTGCTTTAGTAGGTCGGTACGATTTTTCTTGATAGCGTAGCGTATAGTGCCAGCTATCGAGTCACGAACCTGGTATCGCACCATATCTCTCCAGGATATAATTTTGTCAGGAGTGATCTGCAATCTGCTGGGTTCACAGTACGCAGCCGGGATGGCTTTGGATGCACACCCTAGAGAGTCCGCCACTCTTAGTTCGGAGAACGCCACTTGATCATCAACGATGGCCGAAGTGCAGCACATGGCATGCATTCTGGGCCCGGGGATCTCTTCCCATTGGTCATCGTTGGGAGTGGCGTCCAACCCTGGTCTTCTGGATAGGGCATCGGCTCCCACATTCAGAGGACCAGGTTTGTATTTTAGGGTGAAATTATAGCTGAAGAGCGCTGCCAACCAACGATGGCCAGACGCCTCCAGTTTAGCTGAAGTCATAATGTACGTAAGGGGATTATTGTCCGTCCGCACCTCAAACGTAATTCCATAGAGGTAGTCATGGAGCTTGTCCACTATAGCCCATTTTAAAGCAAGGAATTCTAACTTATGCACCGGATAGTTCTGTTCACTGGGCGTCAGACTGCGACTGATGTAGGCTACCGGTCGAAGCCCCGCTGGGTGCTTCTGATGCAACACCGCACCTAATCCGCTGAGACTAGGGTCCACATGTAGGATATAGGGTTGCTCTGGATCAGCATAGGCTAACACCGGGGCAGCCGTCAAACTCTGTTTTAGGTCCAGGAAGGCCTGCTCACACTCAGGAGTCCACTTGTCCCCGAATGATTGCCGGGCCAAGGTTGCCTTTCGTCCAGTGTCCGGATATATTTTAAGGAGACAGTTGAGTGGTTTGGCACGACGGGAATACCCCTCCACGAATCTACGATAGTACCCGCAGAACCACAGGAAAGAGCGCAGTTCTACCACATTATCGGGTCGCGGCCAGTTTACTACGGCTTCTATTTTGGATGGGTCAGTGGCTATTCCTTTGGCGGACACGATATGGCCCACATAGGTCACTGAAGTGCTACAGAACCGGCATTTGTCCAAGGACAACTTGAGTCCTTCTTGGGCGAGGCGGTCGAGTACCTTCAGGAGTCTGGTCTCATGTTCCTCCCAAGGTTTTTCAAAGACGATGATGTCGTCCAGATACACCAAACATTCTCTGGGATTCAGATCTCCTAAGGTTTTCTCCATTAGGATTTGGAAGGCGGCGCGTGCCGCACAAATGCCCTGCGGCATGCGGGTGAATTGATAGAACCCCAACGGACAGATGAAGGTAATCTTCTCTTGATCCTCGGAGCTCATGTGCACCTGATAGTATCCGGATCTTAAATCCAACACACTGAACCATTGGCTCCCATTGAAAGCATTCAGGATCTCTTCTATGCGGGGAAGGTTATACTGATCGGGGATCAGTGCGATTATTCAACGTCCTATAATCCACACACAGTCTCACAGTCCCATTCTTCTTCCTCTCCACCACAATGGGGGACGCGTAGGGGCTCCTTGACTCTGTGACAATCCCGGCCTCCTCCATTTCCTGGATCACAGCCCGCACATCATCGACGTCCCTAGGGGCGATGCACCGGGAGTGCTCACGAAAGGGGGTCGTATCATTCAGGCGAATAGTATGCTGGGCACTGCGACTTCACCCCACATCCATCTCGCCAGTAGCGAAAACTTCACATCGGTCCTCCAATTTGCCTTTTGCCTTTTAGCCTCTCTCTTCACTCACTTCACCCTTCAATTTGCCTTTTAGCCTCTCTCTTCACTCATCACCTAAAGTCGAAATCTAGCCCTTCGTTGGAGCCTCTGGCTCGAGCGGCGTTGACGTGGAAAGGTTCTTCGACTAAGCTGGCCGGGTAGATTCGACCCAATTTCTGTCCAGCATCAATAGCCATGATGAAGGGGGACAGATTCTGTACCGATACATTAAGTTCGATGAGGGATGGCGACGGCCCAATCCCGAAACTCAGGTATTATTCGTATCCTCTTCGGGCGTCTTCTTCGGGAGAAATCTCCAAAGAGAAGAGCTGCTTTGCGTCTTCGCGATCGGTATATGAACACCAGACGGGCACCCTCTGCACTCCTCCTGCGGAATTTCAGTTACCCCGGCTTGACCGCAGAATAACAGTCCATAATTCTCAGGGACAAGGGTCGTGGGGACATCGCCCACCTGGATAAGTTGTAGCTGAAGACTGGACATGGGCAATTCATTGGTCTCTTGCAGGTAGGCTCGGATGACGGCCCACACAATGTCGGCATTGGTCCCTAGGATAATTGGATATTTGGGTAGGTCCTTGGGTTCCTGACACACTAGGTCGTCCATTTCCATGAGGTTGAGCTGTTGAATCTCCAAAGACACTGCTACGATACCGTCGATAGGGTAGTCTTCACTGCTCAGGCCCCTCACTTTTATATGTTCGGCTGATTTCAGAGGCCTCTTCTGAAGATGCTGATCATAGAATCCTCGATATATGATGGTCACTTGCGATCCCGTGTCCAGCAAGGCCAAGGAATAGATACCATCCACTAACACGCGTATGAGGGCTACTGGTCCCACTCGATTGTTCCAGTTGAGGGGAGAGTCATCATCACCGGCAGGGGTTGGGACTGGATCATTGGTGGTCTGGAGCTCTGGTGGTGCCGGGATCCAAGACCTCCCCGTCGGCGGTGCATACTCCACAGACCATAGAACTAGGTGGGAACTTCTTGGGGGAGGGGCTCCGGTCACGGTGTTCTCCCACTTGGCAGTCATAAGATAGATGTCATTTTCTTCCACACTTATAGCACGCCAGGTCACGGGACGGCGTACGACAGTTGTAGGGGGGAGAGGTCCTCCCGGAGTACTTCGGCCGCTCTTACACTGTTTTGTCCGGGGGGTCCTCTTTCTTCTCACTAGCTCCCTTATTCTTGGGGGTGGAGGCCCTTTTTGATTTCTGAGGAGAATGAAGCAATAGATGAGCCTCGTGTTCCTTGAATTGCTGTAATAACCCCGTGAACGTGGGGGGCTTCCTCGGGTGAGGTTATCACGAATCATGTTGGCAATGGGGTGAGTGGGGCTTGACCCCCTCAGGTATTGTTTACGGAGATACTCATCTATCTGAGAGGCCATAACGAATTTGTGGTGAAGTAGAGGTCCCAACGCTATCTGCACACGATGGATAAAGTCCTCCTTTTCCTTTTGGTTGATGGCATAGTACTTGGCCCACAGGGCCTCATCGCCTTCTGCCACGCCATAGGCCTCCGTCAAAAATTCTACTATCATCCGGGAGGTTAAGGCAGGATGTTGCTCCCGGTGGATGCTGACCAGAGTGGAAGCTGGGGGTCTCAAACATTCCATGATGCGTTGGCGTTTGACAGCGTCGCTACAGGACCATTCCTCCATTACACCCCGGGTGTGTTCTTTCCAAGGTTCTATCCCGTCCACTCCCGTCGGAACGGGTAGGGTTCCAGAGAAGGCCTTCAGTTTCCTGTAATTTTGAGAGTGCGAGGCCAGGGTTAGCGCTTCGACTAAGGGTGGTAAGCTTGGTTGGGAGGTCAGCTGGCCTATCTTTTCGTTAAGTTTTTGAAACATATCCCTACACAGTCCCGCTTCTTCGGACGCACACGAACCAGGACAACTGAATTCCGACCGGTAACTACCCGCGTCACTTTCCGAGTAGTTACCAGATATGGGTGTATGACAAGCTCCTCCAAGCACATCAGTGGGTTTGTCCCTTAACGGGTAGATGAAGGGACTTCCGCCTGGTGGGGAATTGGGGAGCTGTAGATACTGGGGAGCGGATGGCTCCCGGACAACTAAGTCTCTGTGACAGTCAACTAGCAGGGTATTCCACTTGGCGTCTTTGTCTATTAGGACATCCACCAGGCGGGCTTTGGAGAATCCTGGTAGTTGCCTTAGTCCTGTTTGCAATGTCTCTAAAGGTAAGGCCATAGGGACTTGACTCACGGCCACCACGCGGCGGGCGTCTGCATCTGCCGCGCCCATTCGCTCACGCTCTGACGCGAGGTGAGAGTCATTCTGGACAGATGGCTGTGTGAATTTGGAATCTGGGGCACCCCAGGTCTTAATCTCAGCAGCGCCTCCAAATGTAGCCCTGTTTCCTACTGAATACAGTATGCTACCAATGCTGTCTAACCTGTTGGCTCGCAGGGCCTAAGCCTCCGCCACGGAGAGCCTGGGGCAATACATATGTATACCGATAACCTCTTACCAAGTGCAGCGCCTCCACCTGTGATGGCTCCCAGCAGAGCGGGAGTGGTTCCTCACACGACAATAATGCAATACTACGCACACAGCATATAAAAGAAACAGTCACTTTACTAACGGTAACCATAACCTTGCATGTCATTCAGTAAGTGTCCCTCTGTATAGGAGACATAGTAACTAACGCGTCTCGCAGGACGCGCCCCCTCACCGTGTACCCACACCGTGTCCAACTCCCCACACCACAACCCTACCCCAAAAGTAAGGTATGTGTGTGTGACTGCGCAGCCACTATGTACTGATTTATAGTTGGTGTACTTATGGATGTTACTTGCCGAGTGCTCCGGCGCTCGGACCTGCAAACAGACTTCACAAAGGATCCGACGATGAAGATGCGTCAGGGATACCTTCCAGGGCGATCCCACCCGGTTGGCTGCTGCTGTGCTTGAAGAGGTCTGATCCCAAACCTCTGTACTGGTGCCGCGACAGTCTCTGGATCTTAACAGTTCTTTCTCTCTAATGTGACAGGTTCCTATACTAGGGCCTGTCCCTGCATTAACTCCACTGACTGTGACTCAGTGTAGAACTGGGCCTGGGGTATGGGCCTAGTGTAGAGGCTACTTGCCTCTCTACACGCAGAGCTCCTTCTCCTTCCCGGTCTTCTCTGCCTAACGTGCTCCCCTGTGCAACCTCCTAAGTCTTCCTCCCGTAAATCCTGTCGCCCTATAGGCTCCCTGGCGTCACCTGGTCTCGCTAAGGCTCCTGGGACTCGTAGTCCCCTGCGCTACGCCCCCTCCGATTGGCTCATGCTTCGCAGGCTAACACAACCCCTACTGCGCATGCGCGACTACTCCTCAGTCGCCGTCTCCAACGGGGCTCGCTGCGCATGCGCGAGTACCCAAAATGGCGACGCCCTGGACACTTGAGCTGCCGCAGAGCCTCCGGTGTACCGGAGCGCTCCCTGCACGCTCTGCAGCCTTCCCTTATTCTCCCATTGCAGCGGAGATAAGGGTAAACCTGGAGGACCTGGCTACATATATATATATATATATATATATATATATATATATATATATATATAGAGCGGCATCTCTAGCCATAGGCAGGGGGGCTTCATGACCAGGGGGGTTTGACCTTCCCCTCGTTGGCCCGCCCCCACGCCTCCCTCCCTGGCTCAGGGGAGGAGTTCCCAGAAGGCCTACTTAAGGCCAGGCTGGCGGGCAGCACGTCCTCTTTTTGCTGCCCGCCAGACGATTACCGCCCGCCCATCCCCTTAGGATCATGTAATGAATGGCAGCAGAAGGTTGAGCAGGGCCAGGGTATTCCCGGTAATGTGGGCATATGCATTGTATGCGGTGTTAATGTTTTTTTGTTCTGTTGCAGCATGAACTGCTGATACTGTGCTGAGTGAAAGGAACGAGGTTCCGAGCAAGAGGGGTCGTTGACCAGTTTTGCCTTTGTCGCGGCGGCTCTTGGAGGGTAGGTGCTTGTTCTTGCCAGACTGGGAGCTGGGGCGTTTGAGCCCGGGGGGAGTACGAGCGGGCAAGGTCAGTTATCCATGACCTTGAGAGCCCGCTCGTGTAGGGGACATGAGGTCAGCGGTTCGAGGACCAGCTGACCATCCCCTCCCCCTCCTGTCAAAGGAGCACTCTGGCAGGGAGTGCATTTACCCCTCTTAGGTTTTCTGTATAAATAAATAGCCGCGGCCATTTTACCTCCAGTTCCCGTTTCTTGTCTTTATTTGTACATTACATGTGGGTACAAGGCAGTGGGAGAGGGGAACCGCCTGGAACCTCCCTGGTCAATTAAAAAAGTTACAGTGGGTTTAAAAAAAAAAAAGTGACAAAACCCTCCACCGGACAGTGAACAATAAATAAAAATACCACTGGTGGTGCATTTGCATGTCTCAGACAGGTCTGCAATCCTGCAAACAGTGCTTCCACTGCAGCTAGGGATTCTGGGTAATGACATGCAAAATGAGTACAGTCTATCACTCTTCACTTCTTATCCATTTTAACATGGAACCCTATAAGCTTATACTTGCCATATAACACAGCTTTTCAGCACAGCCTGGGTTAAAGAACCTGTCTGAGACATGCAAGTGGAACACAAGTGGTCAGTTTATTTACTGTACACCGTTTTTTTTTAAAAAGACAACAAGCTTGAAGTCAAAGGAGGAAGTACAGGGATAGATGGCATGGGCTAAATTTGACTGATGTAACTTTGTTTTTCTTAAGAGAGGGCCATGTTAAATGAAGATGGAAGGAGTATTTTGTAAAGACAATTGCAAGCCCTTGATTTCCTCGACGTGCATACAGAAGAACAAGTGCAAGAAAGCGAGTGCTGGGAGCTAGAGGAGTGAAAGTGCTGAGTGTGCTGTGGTTGAAAGGGAATGTGTTAATCTAGGGCCAAAGAGAAAATAGAGTTGTAGGTATTGACAACGATTATTAGGGCCAAAGGATAAATAGAGAAGAGAGTTTCGAATTCAGGATCAACACCAAATAAAACATAGGTCTCAAATATAGTAAGGAGAAGAGAGAGTTACAAACTACAACAACACTACTGTACATGTCTCCAGGACCACTACAGCTACTAAATCGTTGAGAACAAATATTAACCGGCGCCATGCAGTCCAGTGAATGTCCAGGTGTGCTAGTAGGAGTTAAACTCCTTATAGGTAGTCAAGTCCCATTAATCCGGATCGACTTAGTGGCTCTGTAGATAACGCCTGTGATATGTGGGGTTAAACACAAACAGATATCATAGTGTATACTGTTAAAATATACAAACAAACATACAACTCAAACTAACATCACTAACTGACAAACAAATAACTTTAACAACACATACAGCCGCGGCCCCTTTTATTCTCCGACATCACCGTATTTTTCCGGGATTTTTTTCTGAATGCCACGCACTTCACCACGTTCATGCCGCATTCTGACCGCATTTATACCGCATTCATGTTGCATTCACAGCCGCGGTTGATGCGCGGTTGATGCGTTTATTGATAATGGTTCGGATTTAATTGGTTGCAATTCTTCGCGTATCCGCCAGATGGCAGATATTCATGAATTGTAATGCGCATGCGCTTCAGTAATGTGTCGACTTGCAGGTGTCCCGTTTAAAAAAATACCACAGTGGTCTATTGTAAATTGGCCTTGAGACTGAAGGAAGAGGTTACAATAATGTATCAATTTAGGCTTTTCATATTAAAGAAAGACAAGCACACTTTCTGGTCTGGTTATTGTCCAGAGTCCCGCGATGAGTGCACAACTGCATCCCGTGTTCCAAAAACCCGACAGAACGTACGCTTATTTAATATGGGGTGCGATTAATGCAACAGATGATAAGATGGCAACAGTTGTTAAAATTTATCAGTATTTTATCGAAAACTATGACTTTTACAAATTTTCGCCAGATGCTCATGTTTGGAAGCGTGCAATAAGGAAAAAGTTATGTAGCGATCCATGTTTTTTTCGTATTGATCCCGATTTTATTGGAGGGTTTTGGTGTGTATCACCGGGTTTTCCCAGAATCTATGATCATGCAGACGGCAAAAGGAGAAAAGTCGTGTTAAAACCAAGTAAGAAACGTCAATCGCTGGCAAGCAATGCGCCAGCACCAGCACCGGCTTCCAGTAACGGTCCGACCGTCAGTGACAACCCTTGCTGTCTGTCAACGCCGGGATAACTGCAGCCTGAGCCGGATTTCGCATACAGTTTCGAGCAAGCTTGCATGTACCTAAGCGATTTCCAGCCTCATCAGCTGACTACAGGTGTAGTAGTCCCGCTGTCACCTGTCAACGACGTGTATGATCAAGAATACGGGACTGGCAGTGGCGATTCAAAATTCAAGCGATTCTCCTGTAAGCAACATCATTGGCTGAGCGGCTTCTACAGTAGATACTGCACAATTGGTGAAAAGCTAGGCGCATGCGCATTGGAACCTTCTTGAAACGCATACTGTATGCGTGTCATCACATCGATGGTAGGCGCATGCGCATGTGAACAGAAGACGCCCCCCGAGAAAATTATTGGTGGGGCTGACTGTGGGAACTTCTATAGGGGACTGACCATTACAGTAAAACTTGATCTTTTGTTTTTCCTCAGAAAAGAAAACTTTGTCATCTCATGCGGAAAACGGCGAATGGTGGGATTTCGATGGATAATATCGCTTTGTGTAACAATGCCTGCACATTGCTGAATCGAATTTAAAAAACCACGTACCTGAGTCTACAGTTTAGTGGCCGTTGTTATTGATTAGGGTACTGTATACTGTATTACTGTATAATAAACTCAAAAAAATTAAAGTATGCATTTATTGTTCATTTATTATTTTAGCATGGTTTACAGTCAGCACAACAGCACGGTGTTATTAAAAAAAATTCTTTATTCATAAAATTTAAAAAACGCAACATCTCCTTTATTAAAGTGCAGAAAGTAAAAACATTTACAGTAGGATGGTGTACAGAACAGTCAGTCAGGCCTGCAAAACTCCAGTCCTCGATGGCCGCAAACAGGCCCGGTTTTCAGGACAGCCTTGAAAACCGTGCCTGTTTGCGGCCCTCGTGGACTGGAATTGTGCAGGTCTTGTGTACAGTAAGTAAATACATTTCTTTATTAATACAAGTTAAAACACGCAACATCTCCTTTATTAAAGTACAGAAAGTCAAAACATTTACAAAAACATTTACAAAAAATAAACAACAGTTGAATAGTCACGCAAATGCGATACCCACCAGATTGTCCTTCCAGGGCTGATGCCTTGTATGGCGCAAAATGCCATTAATGGAGTCTTGAACGCTTTTCATTAAAGGATCTGTGATTGAAAAATAGCGCCGCAATTCCTCCACAATAGTCCTTAAATTTTCAGGAAGCGCCCTTTTTTCGCGATTTCCTTCATAGTTCACACTGTAGGCCCACCCGCAGTACACCAAGTAGGACACGTGGTGCTTTAAAATTAACATGGCATACTTCTGGGGTAAACCAGCACTCATCACCCTATACTTCTCCCTGAGTGCCGGTTGCAGCTCGCGCAAAATGATGTTGGGCACCGTATCGATGCAAGCGTATGTAGGTTGGGTTCTGGGAGCGGGTGTTCTTCTGTGAGCGGGTGGGCTTGTGGTGGCGGGTGAGGGTAGGTTGTCTGGGAGGAAGCTTTCCTCCTGTCTTGGTCGCCGTGTTGTCTCCTGGCGTGGTCTTGACGGGGTTGTCATGTTTTCCTCCTCATCAACAGCATACATGTACACAAATTCTTCTGGTGGAAGTGTGCGCTTGGTGTTGGAAGGCGGTCGAAGGTCCCATTCATCACATCCATGCCACCCTCCTGCTCCGGCGTTGGGGATACAGGGGCATGAACACTGAGCAAATTATGTATCCCCGCTATGTCAGTCTCTATCTTCTCCATCCGTCGATCCATCTTCTCCATCCGTTGATCCATCTTCTGCATCCGGTGATCCATATTTAGCATGGTCTCCAGAAGCAGATCTATCTTTACAGTAGAGTTCACGGGGATATCCACACTTAACCCATTCAGCATGCGGGCTAACGAGCTGGTTCTTGTGCATGGCGTGCTGTGGACATCTGGGTGCCTGGGTGCCACGGAGGTTGAGATGGGGTTTCCATGGAGAGAACTGCAGCATCGTCGAAGAAGGATGGAGGAGGTGACCTGTGGATTTCTGGGAGAGAAGCGGCAGCGTCGTCAAAGAAGGATGGAGGAGGTGACCTGTGGATTTCCGGGAGAGGAGAAGCGGCAGCGTCGTCGAATAGGGATGGAGAAAGTGACCTGTGGATTTCCGGGCGAGAAGCGGCAGAGTCGTCTAAGCGTAATGGAGAAAGTGACCCGTGGATTTCAGGGGCACCAGCGACAGTGTCGTCGAAGAGCAGTGGCGAAGATGGCCGTGGGTTTCCGGGAGAGCGGCGGCAGCCTTGTGGACAAGTAGTGGAGAAGATGGGCTGTAGATTTCCGGAAGAGCAGCGGCAGTCGTTGAAGCATAAACGAGGAAGTGGCCTGCGGGTTCGATGGGTTGGCTGCCATTTGTTTTGCGTTGTGTGTACATCACCGAATTTCTTCTTGACATAATAAGGCTTACGTGTATAAAAACCCTTAGCCTTTGGGGTCAGCAGAAGGTTTTCTTTATTAGCCTTAGCCTGTCGCTTTGGCCTTGGCTTGGAAACGGCTGACGCCTTTCGCTTTTTCTGTGTGACAGGCACGGCAGAGGCGAGTGGCTTCCTGCGTCCGTAGAATCGGGGTTTATCCATGGAAGCAGATGGCACAATGCAGTTAAAAACACAAAAAACACAGCGCACAACGCTCATAGTGCATTAAAAATTATATTGGCATAAACAATTAATAAGGTGAGTATTGTGCGTACATCAAGAAGATGTTAAACAAGCATTTTCGGGATAATGTTACCCAAACACCACGTGGAAGCCGGATCAGATGTCCTCACACGTATTGGAAGCTGGTTCCTTGGACACCGGTTCCTATTTGGGTAGGTATGGAGTCTTTGAAAGTCCTTGCTCCCACACAGAAATCAACATGTCTGCAGCTCACACATGAATTGCTGCTTCAAACGGAGCTCCACGCCGGCTGGAATCCTCTCTCTCCCCTCCGTTAGGACACTTCCGGGTCAGTGACGTCACCGGAGGGTTCTCGCCGATACTTGCGCCGGTTTTACTGGATCAGCTCTCTGTAGTGGGGCAGTACAGTAGATGGCAAAGATGCTAGTACATTTATCCAACGCGTTTCGAAACCCGTAGGTTTCTTCATCAGGGAATATACACAGGTGGAAATCGGAGGGTTTAAATACCCCACGCCAGTGCCTCATTGGTCCACCGGACTACCTTCTCCACCAATGGGAGAGTGGTGGGGAGGAGTCAAACGGCCCGGACTGCACGCATTACCAGTTGTCACTGGCAACATAACATAAACAAAAGTAACTTTATTAACAAGCAAAAACTCAAACAAAAAATACATTAAACAACCACGATAGGTGATTCTAAAAAGAAAAGAGGGATATTAGTGCATGGAAAAGATTAAAAATGAACAATATACTCAAAAACTCATCAGATTGTGATACGTTTTATATCCACCCTCAAATCAACATAGATCACACCGTTCTATAAAAGAAGCACGAAAATAGAACCTCATATTAAAAACTATTAATAAATGAACAATATACAATACAAAATACATTATAAATATTAAATATATATTAAAAGGACATGGAGGTAGAAATTGAAATTCATAAATGTTAAACGATTTGTATAAAATTTATATATTTATATAACAGATATAGACCACAGAAAACATGAGGATAAATCAATAGAGAGACCAGATATCTATATCCTCATTCAAACCCCCTGGATACAAGGTATTTAGTTTATGTATCCAGAAGGTTTCTTGCCTAGATAGTTCTTTGACCCTGTCACCCCCCCTTCTATTTCTTGGTATATATTTGATACCTTTAAATAATAGAGAGGAGGGATCACTATTGTGGCATTGTGCATAGTGTTTGGATAGGCTGTGTTTCATATACCCTATTCTAATGTTGCGCAGATGTTCCTGAATGCGCACTTTTAGTGGACGCTTAGTGCGTCCTACATATAATAAGCCACACGGACATTCTATTAGGTAAACTATATGATCTGAGTTACAATAAATAAAATCATTAACATCATGGACTTCTCCCGTTTTCTTACACATAAAAGTTTTCTTGTCAGGGTGCAAATGCTTGCATACTGAGCACTTGCCACATTTAAAATTCCCAATAGGTTTGTTGTTTAACCATTTTCTATCCCCACTCTGATGTTCTTTTGGTTTTATATCACTTGGGGATAATGTGTTTTTTAAATTCTTTGCTTTTCTATATATAAATTTTGGGAATTTTGAGATGTGAGTACCCAGCAGCGAGTCATTTGAGAGAATTGACCAATGTTTTTTTATTATTGTTTTCTCAATTTGCCCCGTCATCGAGTTAAAATTTGTGATAAAAGACACATTACATTTTCCCTCATTCTCCTGTAAGCTCTTTCTTTTTTTGCTCTTTGGTAATAACATTGTTTTTCTTTCTATTTTCCTCACTTTTTCCAGGTCATTATTCAGTTTTTCAAGGCGATAACCCCTCTCTAAAAATCTCAAAGTCAGTTTTTTAGCCTGTTCTTCAAAGTCTAGATCCGAGCTGCAATTTTTTCTACGTCTGTAGTATTGGCCACTAGGTATGTTTCTTATCCATGTATTCTTGTGATTACTTGTGGCTAAAAGGAGGTTGTTTGAGTCAACCTCTTTGAAGTATGTTTTTATCACCAACTTCCCTTCATCCGAGACCACAAGACTAAGATCTAAAAAATGTATTTCTTTGTTATTATCTATATGTGTAAAGGTTAAATTCCTATTGTTATTGTTGATATATTGTATAAAGTGGCCAACTGAACACTGGTCGCCGTCCCATATGCATAGAATATCGTCTATGAAACGACGCCATAGGATAATATTTGTATTAAAGGGATTATTATTATATATATAATCATTTTCCCATCCTCCCATATACAGGTTTGCGAAACTGGGGGCAAACCTAGTGCCCATCGCAGTTCCGCAAACCTGTAGGAAATATTCATCCAAGAACATAAAATAATTATGCTTTAATATGTAGTTTATTGAATCCAAAACAAATTTTCTATTGAGAGGATGTAAGTCTACATCATCCAGTAGAAACGGCTGTGAGGCCTTCCGCATGTGGGATGTTCGTGTATAGGGCCTGCACATAGCATGTGAGCCATCTATATGAGTCCTTCCACTCAAAACCTTCCAGCAAATTTAGCACTGATGTTGAGTCTCTCAAATATGAAGGAAGTTTTACCACATAGGGTTGGAGGAATTAATCGACATATTGGGACAGATTAGCTGTTAGACTCTGAATTCCCGATATGATCGGTCTACTGGGCGGATTCGTTAAACTTTTGTGTGTTTTTGGGAGGTGATAAAAAATAGCAATTCTTGGGCAGATGGAATACAGGAAATCATATTCACTTTTTTCAATGACAGTGGTAGTGAGGGCTTCATCTAGAAGGCCTTTCAATAGAATCAAAAATTCCCCAGTGGGATCTTTTTTTAGTCTTTTGTATGAGGAGGTGTTGTTTAGGAGTCGTAGGGCCTCCCCCTCATAATCCTTCCTATTCTGTAACACGACACCTCCCCCCTTATCAGCTTGCCTGATAATCAGATCTTTGTTTTGTTGTAGAAGTTTTAGAGCTAATGTCTCGTTTTTATTTAAATTATGTCTAATATCACCACTCTTAACATTATTAGTTAAAAGATTAAAATCTTTATTGACCATATTAAAAAATGTCTCTATGTGATGGCCTTTAGAGTGTGCAGGATAACATTTTGATTTCCCTCTAAAGTGGGTATGTGTACAAGCTGGTTCATTGTTCACAGTCTCTGTCTGAAGAGTTGTAGGTGGATCAGAACTAATTTCTGTTCCCACATTTGGTAAAATGTTTTCTAAATCAGATTTAATAAAGTGTCTCTTCAGAGTGAGGTTGCGAACAAACTTCTGGAGATCTGTGTATAGTTGGAATGCACTTGGACCACATGAACGGGAGAAAGTAAGGCCCCTGTCTAAAACTTTCTTCTGGTCATCTGTCAAGATGACCGTAGACAGATTAAAGACCCTCTGGGAGATGGTGTTATCAGGCCATCTCGCTGTCTCTTTTCTTTAGATCTGGCCCCCCCTCTTGTTCCTCTCCTGATAAAACCCTTTTCCTTCTTTCTTTTATTTCCAATTTCTGTGCAGAACCCTGGCCCTCTTCCTTCCTTAGGGGATCTATATGTCTGTTCTTGACTGAGTCTAAAAAACCCGATGGAGAGTGTTGAGTGGGTGATCTATACCTAGGACTTGGTTTAAAAGCTCTTTGATTAAAATTTGAATCATTTCTTTCATACTCTCTTTGTTCATATTTAAAATTTGGAATGTAATTTTTCCCTTTGTAGTTGGGATTTCTAAAATGTCCCTCCTGTCTAGGGTGAGGCGAATACCCATTATTCGGTGCAAAACCTCTTCTATCATCATACATTTGGGTATCCCTGCCCCTCTCATTCCAATTTTCCCAGCCTCTCTGATTAGGATAAGATTTAAAATGTCTTTGCTGATCATTAATTCTATTTTGGGATTGGGAGGAGTCTCTACCACCCCCTCCTTTGGGATTTGTTTTTGAAGATCTGCTTCTATCTGGATCTTTTGCCCAATTCCTCTGTCTGTTGTTATCGTAATCAGCTTTATCTCTAAAAAACTTTTCGTGCTTCTTTTTTAGAGTTTCTTCCTCCGCATGTTCAAGTTTCATGCGAAGGTCATGCTCTAGCTCTGAGCAATCATATTCGATTACTAAGGGCTCGAGCAATTTAATCACATCTGAGATCTCTTTATCCATTGTTTTTAATGTTTTTGTTCTCTCATAGATAATAAGCTTCATTAGTGATATTGAGCAGTCATCCAAAATTCTATTCCACTCTTTTAAGAAATGTTCATTATCTTTACCGAAAGTAGGTGATTTGCGAAACCGCAGGCCCCTAGGGACTCTATCACACTCCACATATTTTTGTATGGTTCTTTTTTCAAGGTGGATTTTACTCTCAGTAAGGAGTAATTGTTCTAAAACTTTAAAATGTTGTTCAATAGACCCCTTTACATTTCCCTTATCAGGAACTACAGTGTGTTCCTCTGAAAATAATGAATCAAAATTTTCATCACGTTTTTCCGGCAGTCTACCAGGCTCCAAACCATGGTCCGGAAGGAGTGATTAACAGAAAATATATAAAAATATATATATATATATATAAAGTGCAGCACCAAACAGAGCAAAGAGGTGAGTAGGTGAGGAAATAGGTGCGCAGCTAATACAATATAAATGTGAAGTGATGAATATATAAGGTAATGTACGTGACCTTAAATGGAAAAGTCAGAGCATCTGCAGCTGTGGTAATAGGGATGGCTCAGAAACCCCCTAGAACTAGCACATTTATTAATAGTTTTTAATATGAGGTTCTATTTTCGTGCTTCTTTTATAGAACGGTGTGATCTATGTTGATTTGAGGGTGGATATAAAACGTATCACAATCTGATGAGTTTTTGAGTATATTGTTCATTTTTAATCTTTTCCATGCACTAATATCCCTCTTTTCTTTTTAGAATCACCTATCGCGGTTGTTTAATGTATTTTTTGTTTGAGTTTTTGCTTGTTAATAAAGTTACTTTTGTTTATGTTATGTTGCCAGTGACAACTGGTAATGCGTGCAGTCCTGGCCGTTTGACTCCTCCCCGCCACTCTCCCATTGGTGGAGAAGGTAGTCCGGTGGACCAATGAGGCACTGGCGTGGGGTATTTAAACCCTCCGATTTCCACCTGTGTATATTCCCTGATGAAGAAACCTACGGGTTTCGAAACGCGTTGGATAAATGTACTAGCATCTTTGCCATCTACTGTACTGCCCCACTACGGCGAGCTGATCCAGTAAAACCGGCGCAAGTATCGGCGAGAACCCTCCGGTGACGTCACTGACCCGGAAGTGTCCTAACGGAGGGGAGAGAGAGGATTCCAGCTGGCGTGGAGCTGCGTTTGAAGCAGCAATTCATGTGTGAGCTGCAGACGTGTTGATTTCTGTGTGGGAGCAAGGACTTTCAAAGACTCCATACCTACCCAAATAGGAACCGGTGTCCAAGGAACCAGCTTCCAATACGTGTGAGGACATCTGATCCGGCTTCCACGTGGTGTTTGGGTAACATTATCCCGAAAATGCTTGTTTAACATCTTCTTGATGTACGCACAATACTCACCTTATTAATTGTTTATGTCAATATAATTTTTAATGCACTATGAGCGTTGTGCGCTGTGTTTTTTGTGTTTTTATCTGCTAATTCTAGGGGGTTTCTGAGCCATCCCTATTACCACAGCTGCAGACGCTCTGACTTGTCCATTTAAGGTCACGTATATTACCTTATATATTCATCCCTTCACATTTATATTGTATTAGCTGCGCACCTATTTCCTCACCTCGGCACAATGCAGTATCTGGACAAGGGCAAGTTCAGATACAGATCATCGAGTGGGAGGCTATGCAAAGTGTGTAACCTTTTATGCATGGCGACGAGGTACAGGTGTTGAAAGTGGGCGTACTCTAATGTGAGTCATTAACGTATAAATACACCATCCATTTTGTGGATTTACTGCACATTGAATACACATCGACTAAACATCAAATATACATTCTTGTGTTTGTATTTCTTTCTACTCGCAGCAATGCCTGTTAAAAAGATATCAAAGGATCTCAGCATGAGAATTAAGGAGATGTACACGAGTGGACACCGAATTGCAGATATCCAACGCTGGTTAGCTGCTTCTGGCCTCGTTGTGCCATCAACCACCGTGTGCTATCATGCACACGGAAAAACCAAACAACGCACGAGGACACCAACGGTAACTAACGTGTAAGTATATTTATATAACTATATAACACAGTATATCTATTATTGTTTATATTGCTATATTATTGTTTATATTAGATCTATCTAATTTTATAGTTATTTCGGTATATTTATATAACTACAGTGTATATATTGTTTATATTGCTGCATATTAATAGAACTATATATTGTGTAGATCTATCTCATTGTATACTATTTTTACAGCAAATGATGTGCTGTGCTTATGGCCTACTGCACTGTAACTTACCGGATTGTTGTTTTTCTGTACATTGTAGGGAGACAACTGTTCTGGTCGACAAAATAAGTGAAGAGAATGATGAGAAGAGTGCATTAAGGGTCAAATACACTCTGCAGCAAAATCACAATCTCACTGTATCCGAGACCAGCATAAAGAAGATGAGACGCAGAATTGGATGGAAATATGGACGTTTGAGGTTAGTACTGGACAGTACAGGAGGTAAAAGTGTTGTTTAAGAAACTGTACTGTACCTCTAAAATTATTTATTCCTTGTCATTACAGAGCATACCCTATGACAAGGGACGTTAACAAAATTAAGAGAGTGGTCCAGGCCCAGGCATTGATCGACAATGGAGAAACTTTCCAGGATTGCATATTCACTGACGAGTCTACTGTTTCGCTGGAGAGATTTGCCACCTTAGCATTCCACAAAAAAGGTCGCATATCTACACTGGCGACACACTTTATTCGAGCTTGGCTAGTCCCACGAATTCGGGTATACCCGGGTGTATTGAGGTTTGTGACTGTTTTCTGCCCGAGTGCATTGAGGTATTTTCCAGGCAGGGATTGAAGCATTTTATTCCCGCTGGCTGCAATACTGCACAGTATATATATATATATACTGCATTACAATTCATGAATTTATGCCATCTGGTAGACACGCGAAGCATTGCAGCCTATTAAATCCTAATCATTATCATTTAACAGATCAGCCGCCCGTCAGCCAGGCATGAACCCAGGCTGGGAAGGCAAACACAACGGGGCTTGTCAGAGGTGAGGAGCGGCGCATTCCAGGTATCTGCCAGGTACATACTGGGTATTTGCTCGAATAAAGTGTGTCGGTGCAGTATGAAGCCGCGTCCAAAACACCCAGTGAAGATGCATGTGTGGGGTGCCATCTCTAGGCGTGGACCAGGATGCATCGTCATCTTTGAAGGTACAGTAAAATGTATGTCACACGCTTTTGCCTTACGCACTGTACTAGTGTGCAGTTTTTTGAGCACTTTTCTTTTCTTGTTATAGGAATCATGAATAAAGCTTTCTTCCAAGAGAAAATTGTGCCTGAGATTGTGGAATACATCACACGTGAGTTCACCGGATGGTCATTGTTTCTACCAGGACAACGATCCGAAGCACACCGCGTCAACAGCGCATATCCTTGAGCGCGGTATCAACTGGGTGAAGACGCCAGCGGAGTAAGTGCGGTAACCGTGTCTCATTTTTCACCACTGTTATTACTGTGTACTGTATCTCTTAAAAAAATTGTCCTTTTTTTCACCCTCCAATGACAGATCGCCAGACTTCAATCCTATCAAAATGGTCTGGCATCAGCTGAAGGACCATATCCGAAAAGTCGTGAAACCCTCCAAAAAGGATGAGTTGGCACCAGGCATACTGAGTTTTTGGAACGATGTACTCACTGTGGAACGATGCAATAAGTATATTGACCATATTGTGACTGTGTTGCCCATTGTGATCGCGCGTAATGGGCAAGCAACAGGAAGGTAGTATGGTATAGTACTGTAACCAACCAAAATGACGATTGCAGTTGGATTCGTTAGTCCCCCTAATAAAGGGTTAAAGAAAAAACACAAATTGCGCAGTATATCTGGACAGGTGCATACAGGACAGTACGACCACAGTGAACTACTTACACGATAAATCTTGCAACTTTCAGTTGAGAGGATCTGTGCTTTAACCTCTTCCTTGCAGTGATCACGAATCCCACGCGAATTTTCTCAATCCTCCTCTTCTTTAGCCTCTCCCAAGTAGATATTCGGAAGGCATGATAAGGAGAGAATACAGCAAGATAGTGTGGAAAGTACAACACAATTTATTAAAATATATAAAATCAGCCAAATGTAAACTCACATATGGATGCAGTAACAAGTGCAATACTAGGATGCCGTCCGCAGCTTGCTAAGGTGTCCCTTTTGCTTGTTACAAATCAAGTACAGCTGTATGGCTCCTCTCAGCAGCAACTCAGTGCCCAGGATCTCTTCGCCCTCCCTGGTGTGTTCCGGCGCTGGTCCCGCTGACGTCACTGCCTGAGCGCCGTTCAGACAACTGGGAACCTCCTCTGCAGACGGTGCCTCTAGAACTCCTCCCCCCTAACGCGTTTCGTGACGTGGGGACGTCACTTTTTCAAAAAAGTCCCCACGTCACGAAATGCGTTAGGCGGGAGGAGTTCTAGAGGCACCGTCTGCAGAGGAGGTTCCCAGTTGTCTGAACGGCGCTCAGGCAGTGACGTCAGCGGGACCAGCGCCGGAACACACCAGGGAGGGCGAAGAGAGTCCTGGGCACTGAGTTGCTGCTGAGAGGAGCCATACAGCTGTACTTGATTTGTAACAAGCAAAAGGGACACCTTAGCAAGCTGCGGACGGCATAATAGTATTGCACTTGTTACTGCATCTATATGTGAGTTTACATTTGGCTGATTTTATATATTTTAATAAATTGTGTTGTACTTTCCACACTATCTTGCTGTATTCTCTCCTTATCATGCCTTCCGAATATCTACTTGGGAGAGGCTAAAGAAGAGGAGGATTGAGAAGATTCGCGTGGGATTCGTGATCACAGCAAGGAAGAGGTTAAAGCACAGATCCTCTCAACTGAAAGTTGCAAGATTTATCGTGTAAGTAGTTCACTGTGGTCGTACTGTCCTGTATGCACCTGTCCAGATATACTGCGCAATTTGTGTTTTTTCTTTAACCCTTTATTAGGGGGACCAATGAATCCAACTGCAATCGTCATTTTGGTTGGGAACATCATTTGGACATTTAAAGGACTGCACTGTATGGACTCTTTCTACTGTATTAAGCGCCAGGTATCCCATATGGTTTTTGTATGAGTTTTGTGTGTAGGTTGAGGAGATAACCTGCACTGTGGGACAACTTAGGCTGCTTTATTTGTTTGTTTTTTAGTCATCACGTTCACTTGGTATTGTATGTGCACTTTATTATATTGTAGGCGCAATTAAGTATGCACACCATTTAATTTAAGGCACATTTTTTTGTATTAGCTCATTATAGGTTAAGCGCTGTAGTTTTGGTGTATTAGTTAGTTATTTACATTAATGGTATAGTACTGTACTGTAGTATTGTAAGTACAGTATGATACAGGTAAGTATGGCACAGATTTTTTCTTTCCTAGTAGTCATAGTATACAGTAGTTCCAGTATAGACTAGTTTGACAGTACTAACTGCATACTGTAGTCCAATATGGAGTAGCTATACAGTACACAATGCCATAATACAGTATGCACCTAACTGCTCAATTTTTTTTCTTTCCAGAGAAAGCAGCACCAGTCATCTGGTTACAAAGTATTTAACAGTAGTCACAGTATACAGTAGTTCCAGTATAGACTAGTTTGACAGTACTACACAGCACACAATGCCATAATACAGTATGCACATAACTGCACTAATTTTTTGTTTTCTTGTCTTTTCAGATAAAAAGGATGTACTGGGGGAGAGGGGGGGGGTATCGTGTAAAGTTTGTGAACTGTTTGTACAGTTAAGTGTACAGTATCATAACTGCAGTCATGATGTACACAAAACCTCTCCTCTCTCAATGATCTACTGTACTGTACACAGAATGAGGAAGTAGACGGAAAAAATTATATTACTATATATATTATTATATATTATTAATTAATATTATTATCAATGTGCATTATTCATGATTATCCACCGGCCCTCAATTGCCACCTGACAGAAGAACTTAATAAAGACTGCATTTTGTATTATTTATGATTATGTTTATATTTGTTTTTATTGTTCCTGATAAAATAAAATAAATATTTATTTACATTCATGATAATCATAATCATTGACAACCCCCCCCCCCCCACACACCTACACCAAAGAAAAAGAAAGAATGAAAGTGCTGTGCAAATCTGATTTAAATATCAAATTCGAGAAGGGATTTTCCCGAGGGGATTTTCAAAAGCGTTACCGTAAACAAAGCCTCAAAGGGTTGGGGGGGTGGATGGGTGAGTCATGCGCAGTAATCATTAACTAGCTCCCATCCCAAAAAGGATTACACGCAGGCGCAGTGAGGTGATGCTCGGCTAGGGACGGATTAAAAACACAATGGCAAGCTTCAGAAACTGAATGACTCTGTAGAGGTGTCTGTCGATAGGAGTTTCAAATCCTTGAGCGAGCCTTGTGTGTGTGCGTGGGGGAGGGGGGCACAGGGTACAGCTGCATGAAGGATTAGCTGTACTGCAGTTCAAAGAAATGACAATTTCAAAAGGCAGGTAATCATAATAATTTGATCCCTACACCCCAAAATACAGTACATAAAAAGCACACAAATCAACCATGTGCAGTCAAACGCTGGTCTAGTTGGTCAAGGCAGGCTTGTGGAGAAAATAAAAATAAAAAATCACTCTTGAACTTCGCAAGCAAGCAGGAATGTGATTGAAACCAGAAAGACACACATTCAAAGGAATGGTGTGGGAGAGGTGTACTGTACAGAGGCGACCAACTTTATTCTAACTCGGCTAGTTCCGCAAATTTGGGTATATCCCGGTGATGTTCGGTTTTGTACCGTTTTCGGCCGGAGTGTATTGCGTTATTTTCCCGGCTGTGATTTAAGCATTTTATTCCCGCTGGCTGCAATACTGCAATGCCGTGTAAAAACACATGGGGGCGTTTGCGAGCTGTTGTCTTTAAAGCCGTCCCCTATAACCCCTAACATACAGTACTGTACATTTTTATTCATAGTGTACATGTGCAGGGGGTCTCCGGAGCTGAACCGCGTTGGTTTCAGGTCGGGGGACCCCCTGCTTCCCGAGATACAGGCCCCTTTATGAGGTGCCGGTATCCCTCTGCGTTTAAAGGTCCCGATCACGTGACCGCGACCTGTAAACCAAGCAGAGGGATACCGGCACCCCCTAAAGGGGCCTGTATCTCGGGGAGCAGGGGGTCCCCGGACCTAAAACCATAGCGGTTCTGCTCCGGAGACCCTCTGCACATCTACACTGTGAATAAAAAACATATATAAATAAACACTCATTCCTTACCTTAGCGGCTATGTGCTACGGTAACGAAGCAGCATTTGTGTATTTTAATAATATTATACAGTGAGCAGGGGGTTCCCTGAGCCAGAAATTAATGCTCAGGGGACCCCCTGCTCCTGCACAATATTATTAAAAATACAGAAATGCTGCTTCATTACCATAGCGTATAGCCGCTAAGGCAATGAAGGGGTTAACCCACCGTGCCCGCTTTATTGTGGGTAGCGGGGGTGGGTGAAGGGGGTATTTGGCCCTTGGTGTGAGTTTAGGACTTGCGGGGGGGTTGCGGGTGCACTTAACCCCTTCACGACCGTAGCAGTTAATACCGCTACGGTCATGAAGGGGTTAAGCCCTCCCGCTACCCCCCGCAAGCCCTAAACAACCACCGTTGGGGCTAATACCCCCTTCACCCACCCCCTACTACCCACAATAAAAAAAAACTCACACACAGCAGCCGCCAAAAAATAAATAAATAAATCTAAATAAATAAATGACTATAAATAAATACATTTGAAATACATTTTTATTTATAGTGTAGATGTGCAGGGGGTCTCCGGAGCTGAACCGCGTTGGTTTCAGGTCGGGGGACCCCCTGCTCCCCGAGATACAGCCCCCTTTATGAGGTGCCGGAATCCCTCTGCGTTTAAAGGTCCCGATCACGTGACCGCGGCCTGTAAACCAAGCAGAGGGATACCGGCACCCCCTAAAGGGGCCTGTATCTCGGTGAGCAGGGGGTCCCCGGACCTAAAACCACAGTGGTTCTGCTCCGGAGACCCTCTGCACATGTACAGTATAAATAAAACACACACATTAATAAAGAATCGTTCTTTACCTTAGCGGCTATGTGCTATGGTAATGAAGCAGCATTTCTGTATTTTAATAATATTGTACAGTGAGCAGGGGGTTCCCTGAGCCAGAAATTAATGCTCAGGGAACCCCCTGCTCCTGCACAATATTATTAAAAATACAGAAATGCTGCTTCATTACCATAGCGTATAGCCGCTAAGGCAATGAAGGGTTAAGGCAGAATAAACAATAAATACATTACATACATATTTTTAATGTGTGTTTTAAACCTCCCTGCCTTCACTGTAATCTATGTAAAAAACCCTCCCCCTATTGTGTGTTTTAAACCTCCCTGCCTTCACTGTAATCTATGTAAAAAACCCACCCCCTATTGTGTGTTTTAAACTTCCCTGCCTTCACTGTAATCTATGTAAAAACCCCTCCCCCTATTGTGTGTGAAGCTTCCCTGCCTTCACTGTAATCTATGTAAAAAACCCTCCCCCTATTGTGTCTGCTAAACTTCCCTGCTTTGACTAATCTGTGTAAGCCCCCCTCCCCTATTGTGTTAGTTAAATCTGCCTGGCCTGTGTTTTCTGTGAGTGCAGTGTACTGTATGTAAATGTGGGGAGGGGGATCCCGTGTAAATAACCACACCCACACCCACTACCCACTACCCACCTGCACATGGCCCCTCCGCTGCTGCAAAAAAGAGACAAAAATTAAAACATACAAAGTAATGTCCCCCAACCCCTTAATCACCATAGCGGTTATTAACCGCTACAGTCATTAAGGGGTTAACCCACCCTCACCCACCACTCGGGATGCCTACATACCCTCCCACACTAACCCCCCCCCCCGTGAGGCCTAACCACCCAGTACCCACAAGGGAGGCCTACCCACATACCATTGGGGAAACACCCCCCCCCACCCCCAGTACCCACAATAAAAACAGTACAGTGACCCACAATAAACAGCATTATATTTATTAAATACATTACCCACCCCCTGTGCCCCCCCATAAATACAAGATTTATCCTTTTACATACAGGGTTCATAACGCAGCCCCACGCGAGTCCCCGGTGGGCTGGTGGGGCACCTGGACAGACCTACAGTTTACCAGAAGCCCTTTTTACACAGGTTCTGGAGGCCTGCTGGTGGATCCCGCCAGCACCATGGCCCCCAGGTGGTCTCCTTGGGTCACCGTGGGCCACAATTGGGTCCCCACGGTAGGCCCGCGGATGTCTGGGAGCCCCGGGTCAGACCCACAGGTGTCCGCGGGGCCTCGGGTGGTTCCCTCGGGGGTCTGGGGAACTCACGGGTGCTCACTACGGGTCCGCGGTGCCCCCACAGAAGTGGGACCACACATTCATCCCCGCACCTACGGGTCGGCGGTGCCCCCACAGAAGTGGGACCACACATCGTCATCCCCGCAGACTACGGGTCGGCGGTGCCCCCACAGATGTGAGACCACCGCTTCATCCCCGCATGTGTCACCAGTGGAACCACCAGCCTGATACCCTTGGGATACCCGAGGATACCCGCAGGTGGTCTCCAGAGGTCCCACGCAGAATCACGGAACCAACCCTGAATGTAAAAAAAATAAACCTGGCCTATACATTCAATACATACACCCTCCCCCCCAACACCTACAGTACAATAATGTGCAAAATAACTATTATCCAGATATGGATAATAGATTAATTGCCCATTATTAAAAACATTAACTAGCATATTCAAATAAATAAAGTACTACTGACCTCATCAATACGAAGTGTCCGTTGCCAGCAACATCCTTGTCTTGCCCACAACATACATAGCAAATACAAAGCCAATACATTGCAAGTACATTCAGATATCAATTAACCCCTTAAACACCTTATCAGATAATAACCGCAAAGGTGATTAAGCGGTTAAGCCACACAGGCCTGATACCCACCCTTCACCCATGAATTTGTACAGTGGCTTCATCATGCAACTATATATATATATACTGTATATATATACAGATATATATATACACAGTATATATATACACAGTATATATACACACGATGAACCAATATACAAATAAATGTAGAAGGGTTATCAAAACCATACTGTCCTACAACCAAACACTTCTCCATACAGACACTACATTAAAATCAATTTCCTTTAATAGTCCTAACTGATCTCACAATCTATATCATCACAAACCAATGAAAAGCCAATGAAACAGCTCACATTCCAATATAAATGATGCATAAAATCTATGCACCATATACATTCTGCAAATGAATCAACCAAGTAAACAAAAATCAATTAGCAATCATTATTTACATCCTTAAACAATTCACACTCCATCCCGAACAATTAAACAATTAACTAATTCACGCCTGGAGCAGAACAATTTAGCCTGTGAAAAAATATAAGTACCAACCAAAATACAACCTTTAAAACCAAGGCTATCGCTGACCTCCGTCAAACACACAATACAATACCAAGGAATACATCTATCTAATTTTAAAATACTTTAAACTCACAATAATGCATAGCAGCATAGACAAATTAATTTAAAACACATCAAATCAAGCTTTTAAAACAACATCATTTCTTACCCTGTATGTATATATCTCTCTAGACATATATACATACATACATACAGTGGCAAGAAATGATATACCACAAAAAAAAAAAAAATACACATGTTAAAAAAGCTTTAAAAAAAATTAACAAGTTAAATAAAATACATTTCTTTAGTTCACTTACCATTACTTGGCCCCACCGACTCCCGTTGCGCACCTTACTCACAAACCAATCCACCAAGCACAGGAACCCATAAAATAATAAACCATACAAAAAAATAAACATTAAACTAAAAATCCAAATCAATCCACGGGTCTTCTATTTGTAATCCATCTTCATCTGTATTCTTCTTTCTTCTATCTCCTTCCAGCGGGGCGGGGCGGGGCGGGCGGGGTCTTCTCCCCGTCTGCGGCCACGCCCTGGTCTTCTTTCTTGCTCGGAGGTCCTTCCTTCGTGGCGTCTGGCTTCAAAATGAGACGACATAGGCTTTTAAAGGCCTATGACGTCACATTTTTCGTCATGGTTCCCACGGTCCTGATTGGGCCGTGAAAACCATGTGTTTTGGCCGACAAAAAAAAAAATGATGACGTCACTTAAAGGCAATGAAAGCACAGCCAATCAGAATGGCTTTGCTTCAATTGCCTTTAAGATGACGTCATTAAAAGACACATGGCCGTCCACACATGGTACGGTAGCCAATCAGAGCGTGGGAACTCCACCCCTACTCTGATTGGCTCTAGTATACCATGTGACAGAGGCTTGGGGGAGAAAGGATGTGACGTCAATGAAAACTTGTCACATGGTACGGCAGCCAATCAGAGCGTGGGAACTCCGTCCCTACTCTGATTGGCTACCGTACCATGTGACAGGTTTTCATTGACGTCACATCCTTTCTCCCCCAAGCCTCTGTCACATGGTATACTAGAGCCAATCAGAGTAGGGGTGGAGTTCCCACGCTCTGATTGGCGACCGTACCATGTGTGGACGGCCATGTGTCTTTTCATGACGTCATCTTAAAGGCAATTGAAGCAAAGCCATTCTGATTTTCTGTGCTTTCATTGCCTTTAAGTGACGTCATCATTTTTTTTTGTCGGCCAAAACACATGGTTTTCACGGCCCAATCAGGACCGTGGGAACCATGACGAAAAATGTGACGTCATAGGCCTTTAAAAGCCTATGTCGTCTCATTTTGAAGCCAGACGCCGCGGAGGAAGGACCTCCGGGCAAGAAAGAAGACCAGGGCGTGGCCGCAGACGGGGAGAAGACCCCGCCCCGCCCCGCTGGAAGGAGATAGAAGAAAGAAGAATACAGATGAAGATGGATTACAAATAGAAGACCCGTGGATTGATTTGGATTTTTAGTTTAATGTTTATTTTTTTATGGTTTATTATTTTATGGGTTCCTGATCGTGGATTGGTTCGTGAGTAAGCTGCGCAACGGGAATCGGTGGGGGCAAGTAATGGTAAGTGAACTAAAGAAATGTATTTTATTTAACTTGTTAATTTTTTCAAAAGGTTTTTTAACATGTGTATTATTATTTTTTTGTGGTATATCATTTCTTGCCACTGTATGTATGTATGTATATATGTCTAGAGAGATATATACATACAGGGTAAGAAATGATGTTGTTTTAAAAGCTTGATTTGATGTGTTTTAAATTAATTTGTCTATGCTGCTATGCATTATTGTGAGTTTAAAGAATTTTAAAATTAGATAGATGTATTTCTTGGTATTGTATTGTGTGTTTGAGGGAGGTCAGCGATAGCCTTGGTTTTAAAGGTTGTATTTTGGTTGGTACTTATATTTTTTCACAGGCTAAATTGTTCTGCTCCAGGCGTGAATTAGTTAATTGTTTTATTGTTCGGGATGGAGTGTGAATTGTTTAGGGATGTAAATAATGATTGCTAATTGATTTTTGTTTACTTGGTTGATTCATTTGCAGAATGTATATGGTGCATAGATTTTATGCATCATTTATATTGGAATGTGAGGTGTTTCATTGGCTTTTCATTGGTTTGTGATGATATAGATTGTGAGATCAGTTAGGATTATTAAAGGAAATTGATTTGAATGTAGTGTCTGTATGGAGAAGTGTTTGGTTGTAGGACAGTATGGTTTTGATAACCCTTCTACATTTATTTGTATATTGGTTCATCGTGTGTATATATACTGTGTATATATATACTGTGTATATATATATATATCTGTATGTATATACAGTATATATATATATAGTTGCATGATGAAGCCACTGTATGGTTTTGATAACCCTTCTACATTTATTTGTATATTGGTTCATCGTGTGTACACTGGCGACACACCTAATTCGAGCTCGGCTAGTCCCACGAATTCGGGTATACCCGGGTGTATTGAGGTTTGTGATTGTTTTCTGCCCGAGTGCATTGAGGTATTTTCCAGGCAGGGATTGAAGCATTTTATTCCCGCTGGCTGCAATACTGCACAGTATATATATATATATATACTGCATTACAATTCATGAATTTATGCCATCTGGTAGACACGCGAAGCATTGCAGCCTATTAAAGCCTAATCATTATCATTTAACAGATCAGCCGCCCGTCAGCCAGGCATGAACCCAGGCTGGGAAGGCAAACGCAACGGGGCTTGTCAGAGGTGAGGAGCGGCGCATTCCAGGTATCTGCCAGGTACATACTGGGTATTTGCTCGAATAAAGTGTGTCGGTGCAGTATATATACTGTGTGTATATATATATATATATATATATATATATATATATATATATATATATATACTGTATATATATATATATATATTTATATATATATATATATATATATAATATATATATATATATATCTGTATATATATATATAGTTGCATGATGAAGCCACTGTACACATTCATGGGTGTAGGGTGGGTATCGGGCCTGTGTGGCTTAACCCCTTAATCACCTTTGCGGTTATTATCTGATAAGGTGTTTAAGGGGTTAATTGATATCTGAATGTACTTGCAATGTATTGGCTTTGTATTTGCTATGTATGTTGTGGGCAAGACAAGGATGTTGCTGGCAACGGACACTTCGTATTGATGAGGTCAGTAGTACTTTATTTATTTGAATATGCTAGTTAATGTTTTTAATAATGGGCAATTAATCTATTATCCATATCTGGATAATAGTTATTTTGCACATTATTGTACTGTAGGTGTTGGGGGGGAGGGTGTATGTATTGAATGTATAGGCCAGGTTTATTTTTTTTACATTCAGGGTTGGTTCCGTGGTTCTGCGTGGGACCTCTGGAGACCACCTGCGGTATCCTCGGGTATCCCAAGGGTATCAGGCTGGTGGTTCCACGGGTGACACATGCGGGGATGAAGCGGTGGTCTCACATCTGTGGGGGCACCGCCGACCCGTAGTCTGTGGGGATGATGATGTGTGGTCCGACTTCTGTGGGGGCACCGCCGACCCGTAGGTGCGGGGATGATGATGTGTGGTCCCACTTCTGTGGGGGCACCGCGGACCCATAGTGAGCACCCGTGAGTTCCCCAGACCCCCGAGGGAACCACCCGAGGCCCCGCGGACACCTGTGGGTCTGACCCGGGGCTCCCAGACATCCGCGGGCCTACCGTGGGGACCCAATTGTGGCCCACGGTGACCCAAGGAGACCACCTGGGGGCCATGGTGCTGGCGGGATCCACCAGCAGGCCTCCAGAACCTGTATAAAAAGGGCTGCTGGTAAACTGTAGGTCTGTCCAGGTGCCCCGCCAGCCCACCGGGGACTCGCGTGGGGCTGCGTTATGAACCCTGTATGTAAAAGGATAAATCTTGTATTTATGGGGGGCACAGGGGGTGGGTAATGTATTTAATAAATATAATGCTGTTTATTGTGGGTCACTGTACTGTTTTTATTGTGGGTACTGGGGGTGGGGGGGGGGTGTTTCCCCAACGGTATATGGGTAGGCCTCCCTTGTGGGTACTGGGTGGTTAGGCCTCACGGGGGGGGGGGGGGGGGTTAGTGTGGGAGGGTATGTAGGCATCCCGAGTGGTGGGTGAGGGTGGGTTAACCCCTTAATGACTGTAGCGGTTAATAACCGCTATGGTGATTAAGGGGTTAGGGGACATTACTTTGTATGTTTTAATTTTTGTCTCTTTTTTGCAGCAGCGGAGGGGCCATGTGCAGTTGGGTAGTGGGTAGTGGGTGTGGGTGTGGTTATTTACACGGGATCCCCCTTCCCACATTTACATACAGTACACTGCACTCACAGAAAACACAGGCCAGGCTGATTTAACTGACACAATAGGGGGAGGGGGGCTTACACAGATTAGTCAAAGCAGGGAAGCTTAGCAGACACAATAGGGGGAGGGGTTTTTACATAGATTACAGTGAAGGCAGGGAGGTTTAAAACACACATTAAAAATATGTATGTAATGTATTTATTGTTTATTCTGCCTTAACCCTTCATTGCCTTAGCGGCTATACGCTATGGTAATGAAGCAGCATTTCTGTATTTTTAATAAAATTGTGCAGGAGCAGGGGGTCCCCTGAGCATTAATTTCTGGCTCAGGGAACCCCCTGCTCACTGTACAATATTATTAAAATACAGAAATGCTGCTTCATTACCATAGCACATAGCCGCTAAGGTAAAGAACGATTCTTTATTAATGTGTGTGTTTTATTTATACTGTACATGTGCAGAGGGTCTCCGGAGCAGAACCGCTGTGGTTTTAGGTCCGGGGACCCCCTGCTCCCCGAGATACAGTCCCCTTTAGGGGGTGCCGGTATCCCTCTGCTTGGTTTACAGGCCGCGGTCACGTGATCGGGACCTTTAAACGCAGAGGGATACCGGCACCTCATAAAGGGGGCTGTATCTCGGGGAGCAGGGGGTCCCCCGACCTGAAACCAACGCGGTTCAGCTCCGGAGACCCCCTGCACATCTACACTATAAATAAAAATGTATTTCAAATGTATTTATTTATAGTCATTTATTTATTTAGATGTATTTATTTTTTTTTGGCAGCTGCTGTGAGTGAGTTTTTTTTATTGTGGGTAGTGGGGGTGGGTGAAGGGGGTATTAGCCCCAACGGTGGTTGTTTAGGGCTTGCGGGGGGTAGCGGGAGGGCTTAACCCCTTCATGACCGTAGCGGTATTAACTGCTACGGTCGTGAAGGGGTTAAGTGCACCCGCAACCCCCCCCCCCGCAAGTCCTAAACTCACACCAAGGGCCAAATACCCCCCTCACCCACCCCTGCTACCCACAATAAAGCGGGCACGGTGGGTTAACCCCTTCATTGCCTTAGCGGCTATACGCTATGGTGATGAAGCAGCATTTCTGTATTTTTAATAATATTGTGCAGGAGCAGGGGGTTCCCTGAGCATTAATTTCTGGCTCAGGGAACCCCCTGCTCACTGTACAATATTATTAAAAATACATTCATGCTGCTTCGTTACCATAGCACATAGCCGCTAAGGTAAGGAACGAGTGTTTATTTATATGTGTTTTATTTATACTGTACATGTGCAGAGGGTCTCCGGAGCAGAACCGCTGTGGTTTTAGGTCCGGGGACCCCCTGCTCCCCGAGATACAGGCCCCTATAGGGGGTGCCGGTATCCCTCTGCTTGGTTTACAGGTCGCGGTCACGTGATCAGGACCTTTAAACGCAGAGGGATACCGGCACCTCATAAAGGGGGCTGTATCTCGGGGAGCAGGGGGTTCCCCCGTCCTGAAACCAATGCGGTTCAGCTCCGGAGACCCCCTGCACATCTACACTATAAATAAAAATGTATTTTAAATAATTTTTAATGTGCCGATGTTTGCGCAGAGAGAGCAGCGGTTCTCTCTCTGCTACAAACACATCTCGCCCCCGCTGGCCCATAGTATCATTGATGTGCATATACAGTACTGTATGTGTACAGTACTGTATGTTAGGGGTTATAGGGGTTGTTGTTATACAGTATATATATATATATATATATATATATATATATATATATATATATATATATATATATATATATACTGTACAGTATATATATATACTGCATTACAATTCATGATTTTATGCCATCTGGCGGACACTCGAAGCATTGCAGCCTAATAAATCCTGAACCATTTTAAATTAACACATCAGCCGCGCCTCAGCCGGGCATCACCCCTGGCTTGGAACGCGGCATGCTCCAGGTGAACAGTGTCACATTCCAGGAACCTGCCAGGTACAAACCGGTGATTTGTTCGAATAAAGTCTGCCGCAGCAGTACTGCACTGTAGATAAGATAAGAAGTTGAAATACTGCAGTGCAGTAAATTATCCTGTGTGTGTGCGGCGAGCGAGCGAGGGGAGAGCGCTGTATATGCTGAAATGTGATACTGTTACAGCACACGCCTATGCGTTTCAACAATTTTCAAATGAGACATACAGTACAGCACTGCAAATGCATGTATAAATATGCAAATTTACAATTACTGCGCGCGCACACGCAGACTGTGTACTGACGTAGGTTGAACTGCTAAAGTATTAGACTTCGAAGACAACACCTCGCGAACGACCCCTGAGTTTTTAGACGGTATTGCAGTATTGCAGACAGCGATAATAAAATGCTAATATTACGAGAGCTAAAATACTGCAATATACTCCGGGGAAAAAAAATGCATCTGTCCGCGGTTATCAGAGTTGTGCCGCTACGGCCGCACGAGGCTAAAGGCGGCCGCCACTGTAACATATAACACAAACAAACAAGGCTGAAAAGACAATTAAACTAATTTATTAAAACATAAAATGAACACTCAGTTCCATAAAAGGAGAAGTTGACCTGTTGAAGATAATCTGGTGGTTAAAACCAGAATCCTACTTACAACAGTGCAGATGAAAACATGCATGTACAGTATGTTCCATTTAGAGAGAGTCTCTCCTGTTATCCTCCCTCAGCATGCTGATGTATGCAGACCCGCAGCAGTGCTGACTGTGTGCTCCGTGACTGCTCTCACACTACACAGGCACACGCTGGGAGAAGGATCCGCTCCTCGTGGTTGAATCAATACAAAAACTTGAATGGCTGCTTGTACACTTGCTCCGTGGTTGCCGTGACCTCTGACCCTACGCGTTTCGTGTATACGTCACTTCCTCAGGGGTTTACTGGTGGTTGATTGGTACTTCAAATTGTACCCTTTCAACGGCTGTGATTGGTTACTATTCCTCTAATCCAGTTTAAAAGAACAGCCTACATACAATGACAGACTAACACTCCATATACTGCTGCGGCCGAGTTTATTCGATCATTTGCCCGTTCTCGGCCGCAGCAGTTACCTGGCGCGCGCCGGAGGGTGCCGGGCGCGCGCCGAAGCAGCGGAGGAGAGGCCCGCCGATCGCGGCTTCCCCCTCTCCTCTCCGGGTCCGCCGGGTCCCCCGGAACCCCCTGCCGCCGTCCCCCACATCGCGGGACACCAGGGCTCCCTCGGGGAGCCCTGGACGCGCGTGCAGGGGGCGCAGGCACCCGATGACGCGTGACCGCGCGCACGCCGAGGGGATGCCACTTGCAAGCCGGGAAATCTCCCGGCTTGCGGAACTGGCCACACTTCAATAAAGTGTGTCGCCAGTGTACATAAAAATCAATACACACATTAAACCATACCAACTTACAATAACAGAATACTATGATAGCCATACAAAAACATGTAGTGCATTACCCTTTTAGAGAGAGTATATACCGATTATACAGCAACACATACTGATGGCTGGAATGATCTATAAAAAACCACAGCAAATACATATTCTAATTAATACTGGGGTGAAATAGAAACAAGGGTTAAATATGCATATGTATACACATATATATACATTACTGTTAGTCCAAAAGGTCATCATTAAAAACAATAAAACAGATTATAACTGACAATTATTTTACTAAAAGGGTATCGGAGAGAGAAAAACAGTCCCAGAACGGGTGGTTAATTTTCTAGGAATACTGCTAGCTCACTCTCCCCACCCCCCCCCCTCACCCCTACCGGCATCTACTGGACCCGGCCTGATCATCCACAAGGTAAGACTTTTTTTTTATATGTATTGGGGGGCTTGGGGGAATTTGTATATGTATTGGGGAGGTTTTTTAAAAATGTATTTGATGTGTGTGTATATATACTGTTTATATATACTGTGTATATGTCTATATATACTGTGTGTGTATATGTGTATATATACTTTGTGTATATATGTGTATATATACTGTGTGTATACATGTGTATATATACCGTGTGTATATATACCGTGTGTGTATATGTGTATATATACTGTGTATGTATATATACTGTGTGTATATATACTGTGTGTGTATACTGTATGTGTATATATGTGTATATATATATATATATATATATATACTGTGTGTGTATATACTGTGTGTGTATTATACATACATACATATGTAGCCCTGGTAAGAAATGGGGCTATAGTTCTATCCTCCTTCTGTGTGTAAACTCTGCTAAGGGCAGATTGCCAGGAGTTGTCATGGGTTTTCCCTGCTTATGACACTGGGCTGTGTAAGTGAAGGTAGGTCACATGACCCTGTGTCCAATCAAGAGACACAGGGGCGGTGCCTACTGGAGGCTTCATAGAGCAGAGTCCCTTCCTATTTAGTGGAGTCAGTGTGAGAGCACACAGTGAAGAGTGTGACAGTTTGGAGTTAGTATAGGGTGGAGAGGAGTGAGCAGTTCATGAGTAGGGCTGATAGAATATAGTGAGGTGGACCAAATACCTCTCACCCTGCTTAGGGGGTGAGGGAAGAGTTAGCCCCACTTTGGATGGCCCTTGGGACCATCACTAAGGAGAACAGCTGGTGGCATTATATATCAACTGTGACTGTCTGCTACCTGCGGGAGACTGAATAAAGGAGTCTGCTGTTTAAAGAGAACCTTGTGTGAGACTGGAATCTCTCATCCCTGGGAGGTGGATTTCTGTGGTAGGGATTCCACCCCGCATCCCTGGGGCTTACTACAGATGGAGGCGCTGCACCATTGAAGGAGAACGAAGGCATCCACCCCAGTAACATGTCCTGTTGTCCCCCATGTCATCACGGGAGACTCAGGCCCTCCTGTTGCCAGCAGGTATGCACCACACAGAGACATGTAGCCAGACCATAGAACACCTTAGGGGGTCCAATCTGCGACCGGGTGGGGGTCCATGGGTTATAGTTGGAGGCGCTGCTGAGATAAACAGGACAGGTTTTCAGCGAAGCAGAGCTGAAAGTAGTATGTACACTTTCAAAGCAAGTGCTGCAGAAGGATGGGCATTTTTGAAGACTAGGGGTAGTCAGGAGAGACAGTCCTCTCGCACAGTACACCCTAGGTGCCCTAAGAGGGTGATGTAAATTTGGGTACAAGTGGCTATAGCTGTTCTAGTCGCCTTGAGGCAGATAGTGTAGGATTCCTGTGGGGGTAACCTGTTAACAGAGGTCAGGGACTTCATCATAGGGTCTGCAGTATGAGTGGCCAAAAGTAGGTTGACGCCAAGTACTTAGGAATGCCAAGTACACTAGCCAGTATCCAGAAAAACACACCACAGAGTGCTTGTAATGAACCGTCAGCGAGTGCGGTGTACAAGGAGAGAGTTCTGCCTAGCCTGGGGTATGCCATGCGTTATATTCACTGGTTAGAGCACCATTGAGAGTAGTAAGTGTCTAGGAACGAGTTGCATCATAGGCACTGAGAGTAGCGCTATCGTGGGCTTAGAGGGCTCACTGAAGATGGCGGCGAGAGATACATGTGCTCTGCGGGGCATGGAGGAGGTAAAAATGGAGACTGCTGCGCCATTCACTGCAACTCAAATTCAAAGCGGAAAGAGGGACAGGAAGTGAGGCTGAGGAACTTCACTTCTGCTTGACTGGTGAAGGAGAAGGAGCTGATTGTCAAAACAGTAAGCTGAGCAAATCAACTCCTGCGCAAAAGATGGCTGACCTAAGCGTAACGACTTATCAGCTTCCAGGAGGCCTCCTGGTTGTGGAGGTTGATGGCTGTGAATATCTGCGGTGCCTGTGCGTCCAATGCAGGTCACCCGGACCGGCCCCAAGTACTATAGCACGGTGCCAACAGTGTGGCACGTTCTATCTCTGGCCTATCGAGCTATGCCCTACAATAGTGACCCCGCGAGATGCCTCTCCAGCGACGCTGATCGAAGTGGAGGAGGCGGATCCGAAGGCTGCACTGGTCCCATATATCACTCCTGCGGTAGGGACCCAGGCTCAGCCACCAAGTGATGCCCCGACGGAGGAGAGCGCGACCGCAGTGGAGGTACCGGAGCGAGCCCGTTTCGTACCCATACCCACTGGCGGTGCCGCAAGGACTCGAGGTGATTCCCCAGCGGATCCAAAGCCAAGGTGTGCAGCGCACAGCAAATAAGGAGGAGCAGGTCTTGCAGAAAAATAGTCCTTTATTTGTAATTCATTGTGTGGGACAACAGCAAACCTTCAACGCGTTTCGTTCAAGGAACTTTATCAAGAAGTGCTGTTTATGTTAAAAACAACAATTTATACAAAGCTGATTGCCCTATTTTCGCGCCAAATCGTGACGTCATAGGTTATGTCTAAACCAATGAAGATCGCTATTCTCGCGCATGCGCGCGGCGCCAGCGTCTCTATGGTAAACTCTATGATATTGCAAGACCCCCGCGCATGCGCGCGACGCCAGAGTACCAGGGATCACACTGCTGCTGTCAGCCGTGTCATACAGCAGACACACGCCCCTCGGGGCGGTTCTAAGTGTAATACACGCCTCTGACTCATGCAGGGTGACGCCCCCCCCCTCTGTGCCACGCGCGAGTGGTGAGGCTTCTCCTTATATTTAGATTGTAATAAACAAATCATATTCCTGCCACAAGTATCAACACCAGTAATGGGCTCAGATCATTTTGTGACCAAGGGATCCTTCAGATGTAATCAGTGTAATATGTGTCAGTTCATGAAACCTGCTCGACATGTCTTCTCCCACAGTCCACACAAACGCCATACCATACATAATTTCATCAATTGTAATACTACATTTGTAGTATATCTGATTACATGTGGCTGTGGGAGGAGATATGTCGGCAGGACCACAAGGGCATTAAAAATAAGGATGCAAGAACATTGCAGGTTGATACGTAAAAATGATAAGGAACACCCTGTTTCCAAACATTTTTCGGAATGTGGGCAGGGAGGCATCAGTAACTTCTCATTTGTAGGCATTGAGAAGATAATTAGAAAAGAAAGAGGGGGTAACATTGTGAAAACATTAGACTGTAGAGAATCCTATTGGATATTTACATTGAGAACAAGGTTCCCTGACGGAATAAATGTAGAATGGAATATTAACCATTTTCTCAAATGAGTATTATTTGTTTTGGAAAAATAACATATACAGTATATTATACCTTAATTGAAAAAATATAATAAAAGCTTTGTATTTTGTTAATATACCTATATAATATATAGTGGAAGTGGTGAAGAGGCGGTCACAGCGAAAAGTCAAGTTCAGGAACGGTTATGGTTAAAACAGCTTTATTGGTACATGCTGTACATCTCAGAAGGGGGCACTCTGACGCGTTTCGTCCTTCGTCGGGACTTTTTCAAAGAGTATACTACCCTTAACACACAGACCCCTTAAATAGGAGGAGACCCATTCTGATTGGCTGGTCATCAGGTGACAGAAGGTTTCTTAAATTTCAATCAGATTGATATTGAAACAATGTTTGGGTTTAACCCATTAACTGGGTCTGTGTGGAATACATGGTTAAAACATACAAACTTACAACAAACAAAACAATATATGTATATAAAATCAATGGTATACAATGGGATGTAGAGCAATAACCAATATGTATTAAAATGATTATTTTCACAACTATGGTGGTGTGGAGTATTATTTAATTATGTTCTAATCTAACTTGAATAGACATTAATAATATTGGTCAATATTTCTAAGTAGAATTGCCATAAGTGAATAGAAACTATATATTACCTGAATATATGGATATGGAATAGTATAAAATGTAATACAAACAATATAAACTTTTTTTATGCACATCAACATATTTTTTGGAAGTACAATAGGTATCAAGATTTGATTGTAGGGGTATAGTGATAGTTTGACTCGCAGCACGCTAGGTTGCAATTATACGGATATACACTCTCCATCACCCTCCACCTCACACGGCTATAGAAAGTGTTTTAACTCCCAGTCAATGTTAATGCCGTGTGGGTGAAGGGTGTCGAGGGTGTATATCCAGAACATCTCTCGCTGATTTAGTGTGTTCTCTCTGTTACCCCCTCTGGGGTGGCAGTGTATATGCTCGATAGCAGAAAAGGTGAAATTCTTAATGCCTCCCTTGAGGCATTGCGTAAAATGTCTGGATACGGGATGAAGAAGATCACCCTTCCTGATTAAGCGGGCATGTTCTGCCATTCTGATTTTTAATGGTCTGATTGTACGACCTACATAGCTTAATCCACATTTACAATTGAGTACATATATGACATAACTGGTGTTACAATTTAGAAAGGTCTTGGTTTTATATTCACGTAAATTATATTTACACACAATCTTATTTGTTGGTGATGCGTGTTGGCACATGGTGCAATTACCACATTTGAAAAATCCATTGGGGATACTGCTGATATGGGAGGGACCACTCTTGCTGACAAACATGCTGGGTGATAGGTGCGATGCCAGTGTTTTCGCCTTCCGGTAGGTGAACCTAGGTCCACCTTGGACAATTGGGCGTATATCATTGTCCAATAGTAGAGTGTGCCAATGCTTGTGAAAGATGTCACAGATTTGTTTGGACTGTTGGTTGAATGTGGTGATAAAATAAGGACTTTTTCTTTCACCAGAAGCACTGGCACTCCTCTCCTTAGGAGCTGATTTTTTCCTTTTGCGGATTAGATTTTTTCGTTCTATTACATTTGCCTTGTCAAATGCTGCACCAACATCTTTGGCGGAATACCCCCTAGCGAGAAATCTTGTTGACATCTCTCGTGATCGGGACAGAAAGACCTCATTGTCAGAGCACAGCCTTTTAAGTCTCATAAACTGAGCTCCAGGGATATTTCTAATTAGAGATTTTGGGTGGCAACTTTGTGCACATAAGAGTGTATTCCTGGAGTTCTCCTTACGGTAAATGTCTGATTGAATTTGCATCTTGTTGTCAATGTACAGGACCAGATCCAAATAGTGAATGTGATTAAGGTTATGTTCAAAAGTGAGTTTAATGTTTAAATCGTTAGTGTTTAAATAGTCTGTGAAGGAATTCAGTGTGTGTTCATCACCCTTCCAAATGATTATCAGATCGTCAATATACCGCTTATAGAAAACGATATTTTGACGAAAAGGGTTATCACTGTGAAAAATAAACCGTGCTTCCCAAAAACCCATAAATAAATTTGCGTATGATGGTGCAAAACTCGTGCCCATTGCGGTACCCAACAACTGTAAATAAAAAAGTGAATCAAACATAAAATAATTGTGAGTGAGCAAAAATGAAATAGATTTTTTTATGCACATCAACATATTTTTTGGAAGTACAATAGGTATCAAGATTTGATTGAAGGGGTATAGTGATAGTTTGACTCGCAGCACGCTAGGTTGCAATTATACGGATATACACTCTCCATCACCCTCCACCTCACACGGCTATAGAAAGTGTTTTAACTCCCAGTCAATGTTAATGCCGTGTGGGTGAAGGGTGTCGAGGGTGTATATCCAGAGACACAGCAGACTTGATTGTCAATTTGCAGGACTTCACTTGGCACAAAGAATACAGGTGGGTCACACTTGATGTGGCCTCACTGTATTCTATTATACAACACAAACATGGATTAGCAGCCGTTGAATATTATTTAGAACTTTCCACTTTATCTTTTTCACATTGCACTTTCTTATTGGAATCTATTTCATTTTTGCTCACTCACAATTATTTTATGTTTGATTCACTTTTTTATTTACAGTTGTTGGGTACCGCAATGGGCACGAGTTTTGCACCATCATACGCAAATTTATTTATGGGTTTTTGGGAAGCACGGTTTATTTTTCACAGTGATAACCCTTTTCGTCAAAATATCGTTTTCTATAAGCGGTATATTGACGATCTGATAATCATTTGGAAGGGTGATGAACACACACTGAATTCCTTCACAGACTATTTAAACACTAACGATTTAAACATTAAACTCACTTTTGAACATAACCTTAATCACATTCACTATTTGGATCTGGTCCTGTACATTGACAACAAGATGCAAATTCAATCAGACATTTACCGTAAGGAGAACTCCAGGAATACACTCTTATGTGCACAAAGTTGCCACCCAAAATCTCTAATTAGAAATATCCCTGGAGCTCAGTTTATGAGACTTAAAAGGCTGTGCTCTGACAATGAGGTCTTTCTGTCCCGATCACGAGAGATGTCAACAAGATTTCTCGCTAGGGGGTATTCCGCCAAAGATGTTGGTGCAGCATTTGACAAGGCAAATGTAATAGAACGAAAAAATCTAATCCGCAAAAGGAAAAAATCAGCTCCTAAGGAGAGGAGTGCCAGTGCTTCTGGTGAAAGAAAAAGTCCTTATTTTATCACCACATTCAACCAACAGTCCAAACAAATCTGTGACATCTTTCACAAGCATTGGCACACTCTACTATTGGACAATGATATACGCCCAATTGTCCAAGGTGGACCTAGGTTCACCTACCGGAAGGCGAAAACACTGGCATCGCACCTATCACCCAGCATGTTTGTCAGCAAGAGTGGTCCCTCCCATATCAGCAGTATCCCCAATGGATTTTTCAAATGTGGTAATTGCACCATGTGCCAACACGCATCACCAACAAATAAGATTGTGTGTAAATATAATTTACGTGAATATAAAACCAAGACCTTTCTAAATTGTAACACCAGTTATGTCATATATGTACTCAATTGTAAATGTGGATTAAGCTATGTAGGTCGTACAATCAGACCATTAAAAATCAGAATGGCAGAACATGCCCGCTTAATCAGGAAGGGTGATCTTCTTCATCCCGTATCCAGACATTTTACGCAATGCCTCAAGGGAGGCATTAAGAATTTCACCTTTTCTGCTATCGAGCATATACACTGCCACCCCAGAGGGGGTAACAGAGAGAACACACTAAATCAGCGAGAGATGTTCTGGATATACACCCTCGACACCCTTCACCCACACGGCATTAACATTGACTGGGAGTTAAAACACTTTCTATAGCCGTGTGAGGTGGAGGGTGATGGAGAGTGTATATCCGTATAATTGCAACCTAGCGTGCTGCGAGTCAAACTATCACTATACCCCTACAATCAAATCTTGATACCTATTGTACTTCCAAAAAATATGTTGATGTGCATAAAAAAAGTTTATATTGTTTGTATTACATTTTATACTATTCCATATCCATATATTCAGGTAATATATAGTTTCTATTCACTTATGGCAATTCTACTTAGAAATATTGACCAATATTATTAATGTCTATTCAAGTTAGATTAGAACATAATTAAATAATACTCCACACCACCATAGTTGTGAAAATAATCATTTTAATACATATTGGTTATTGCTCTACATCCCATTGTATACCATTGATTTTATATACATATATTGTTTTGTTTGTTGTAAGTTTGTATGTTTTAACCATGTATTCCACACAGACCCAGTTAATGGGTTAAACCCAAACATTGTTTCAATATCAATCTGATTGAAATTTAAGAAACCTTCTGTCACCTGATGACCAGCCAATCAGAATGGGTCTCCTCCTATTTAAGGGGTCTGTGTGTTAAGGGTAGTATACTCTTTGAAAAAGTCCCGACGAAGGACGAAACGCGTCAGAGTGCCCCCTTCTGAGATGTACAGCATGTACCAATAAAGCTGTTTTAACCATAACCGTTCCTGAACTTGACTTTTCGCTGTGACCGCCTCTTCACCACTTCCACTTCTACTACTACAAGGCTGGTGCACGCAGGCACATCACCGTGAGATTCGCCCGTCTAGAGGTCTGACGTCATCATTCCCTTCCCACCCACGTGGACACGCCGGAGTGCAGTGTTTGCAGTGTCGCAGAGCCGCACTAGGATCAGCACTCCTCCATTAACAGGAGACAGCGTGAGCGCGACCACCCAGCGGGATCCCACAATTATTTTGTGAAGCCGCCACGGAGAGAGGATACCCAGACTGCACGCGCAGGGATAGATCCGACGCCACCGACGGCACTCCAGCGGGTCACCCAGAGTTAATCACACGGAGATACCAGTGACACCAGGCGGGTAAGGGCAGCAGCTGTGGCACTAAGAGGTCTGCGAGTGGAGTGTCCCTGGATGCTTCATCCTTCGCACCCAGCCAGAGTCTGCACAACGGGCCCCCCGCCCAGGGTGAGTTCTTATACTGCATTTTATTTTTATTAAATGATGCTCACGGTGATCTGCCATATATACTCTTTAGTGGACTGTCGGTTTAATCCCATTTAAGTCATATCAGACTCTAGTAGCATCAGGTCCACTGGGCTCATTCCCCAAATACCCTATTTCACATTCTATGTTATCCTGGTTGCTCGTCTGATACACACTTGTTTACAAAGAACTTTGATCGCTATATATATACTGAGTGATTTTTTCAAGATGGGATCTGTGAAGTGACTATAGTGATACCATTTCCAGTTTTTTCAAATAACTTAGAACAAACCACTACCACTATCTCCAGTCTAAAAGTTCAGGACTTACTATCATAAAAATATATTTTTTCTTAATATTATTATTTTTTGAAGCCTATATACATACATTTTTAGGCTAAACACTATGGAAGAATCAAGTGGAGATGAAATTGTTATATCTGATGTGGAGAGTATTACATATGTACACATGTGTAGTGACAATACACGACGATCTAGAAAGGCTGCACATCTGTTTGACGGAATATCTGACATTGTATGTAATGAACCATCAGACTTGACCCATTATTTTGTCAAACTGGAAAAACTCCTGGTTGAAAACCTAAGACTCTGGTGGGATATTACATCACTAGAAAATTACACTAGATGTAATAGAATCCCCAGAGGATTAAGAATCAAAAAAGTACCATCTTTTGGGTTTTCAAATAAACAGTTTGAACAGGACTGGATTAAAACCCTAGACACATGTTCATTCAAATTAATGGACTTAATCATACAACAGAAAACCGCAGAAAAATCACTACTAATGTCAGAAATCACAATTCTTCAGAAAAAATTGCAGCCATTTTCAACAATGGAGCAATTTGTTCGAAATGATAAGACTTTATTGTCCAACATTGAAACGATTGAAGACAATATTAGTGACAAAAAACATGTAAAATTTGAAAGGGACCGTGTTGACTACACCAAGGGCCAAATATATTGTTGGCAAAAACCTATTGTTATTAAAGAATTTACAAGTTCAAGTACACCCAAAAGCCAACGCCGCCAAAAAGGATGGCAAAAAAATGCCACAAATAAATCTATTTTGAAAAATCCGCGAATTGAGACTTCCAGCTTTGAGTCTGATATCTCTGATCAAGATTATAGATCACATACAGTTTCCTTTGATAGAACTGCAGACCACACAAGAGAAAACCGTGGAACCTGTGGTTATGATCAAAAAGCTTCAACATCATCTTGTCATACTAAAATGTCAAAATCTTCTGATCAACCATCCTCAGCTTTTTTACAGGCAGGCCCCAAAGGCAGAGGGGAACCAGGAGATCCAAAAGGAAACGAAGGACGAGGCAAGGCCAAGCGGAAGAAATACGAATAACAGAGCCGGGTAATATAATTAATCTATCAGATATAGAACTTTCACTCGACCAGTTGACACTACTGAATAAGGGACTTGGGTTCGCACCGACACAAAACTTCAATCTGTTTCAAACAGTAATTGATCTTCAGAAATTTACCAGAAAATTAACTCTAAATAAAATCTATGATTCACATAAGACAACAGATGATGCAGATGTGAACAATCATTTCCAACCACCCTCTACCAAAGAAATAGATTTATTGACATTTCAAGAATGTTGTGTTCTCTCCGATCTGGACACATTATTGGAATCACAAGGTGAACGGTTGGTAACATTCAACCAACCATTTTTTGGTCAAGAAGATTCGGGCTATCGTAAAAAGTCACTATTTTGCCCAAACTACAACAGAGGACCATCTATTTGTATGTTTGAACATTTGGTAGAAAGAGACTTACGTTTATTAGCTCAAGGTTTCACATGTTCAAAGGTTAATTCTGGTAATTTAAGTTACACTGAAGTACAGCAGATTGATTGTATAAAAAAGCAGCATGATATCATACTTAAACATGCAGACAAGGGGGGTGCCCTTGTTATTATGTCTTCCTTACAATACCAAAAAGAAGCTTTGAGACAGTTACAGGATACTACCTCATATCTTTGTCTTAAAAACAATCCAACATCTAAATATTATGAAGAATTGGTGGAATTACTAGAGTTTGGCAGAATTTTAAATGTCATCAGCCGTAAGGAATTTGAATTCCTTGACTGTACACATCCCGTGATCCCTATATTCCACCATCTCCCAAAGATCCATAAGTCGCTGGTTGACCCTCCTGGTCGACCAATAGTAGCGAGCATTGGATCTTTGGGAGATGGATTGTCACGGTATGTTGACAAATTTCTGCAACCCCTGGTGGTACAGTTACCCTCATATGTCAGAGACACAGCAGACTTGATTGTCAATTTGCAGGACTTCACTTGGCACAAAGAATACAGGTGGGTCACACTTGATGTGGCCTCACTGTATTCTATTATACAACACAAACATGGATTAGCAGCCGTTGAATATTATTTAGAACTTTCCACTTTATCTTTTTCACATTGCACTTTCTTATTGGAATCTATTTCATTTTTGCTCACTCACAATTATTTTATGTTTGATTCACTTTTTTATTTACAGTTGTTGGGTACCGCAATGGGCACGAGTTTTGCACCATCATACGCAAATTTATTTATGGGTTTTTGGGAAGCACGGTTTATTTTTCACAGTGATAACCCTTTTCGTCAAAATATCGTTTTCTATAAGCGGTATATTGACGATCTGATAATCATTTGGAAGGGTGATGAACACACACTGAATTCCTTCACAGACTATTTAAACACTAACGATTTAAACATTAAACTCACTTTTGAACATAACCTTAATCACATTCACTATTTGGATCTGGTCCTGTACATTGACAACAAGATGCAAATTCAATCAGACATTTACCGTAAGGAGAACTCCAGGAATACACTCTTATGTGCACAAAGTTGCCACCCAAAATCTCTAATTAGAAATATCCCTGGAGCTCAGTTTATGAGACTTAAAAGGCTGTGCTCTGACAATGAGGTCTTTCTGTCCCGATCACGAGAGATGTCAACAAGATTTCTCGCTAGGGGGTATTCCGCCAAAGATGTTGGTGCAGCATTTGACAAGGCAAATGTAATAGAACGAAAAAATCTAATCCGCAAAAGGAAAAAATCAGCTCCTAAGGAGAGGAGTGCCAGTGCTTCTGGTGAAAGAAAAAGTCCTTATTTTATCACCACATTCAACCAACAGTCCAAACAAATCTGTGACATCTTTCACAAGCATTGGCACACTCTGCTATTGGACAATGATATACGCCCAATTGTCCAAGGTGGACCTAGGTTCACCTACCGGAAGGCGAAAACACTGGCATCGCACCTATCACCCAGCATGTTTGTCAGCAAGAGTGGTCCCTCCCATATCAGCAGTATCCCCAATGGATTTTTCAAATGTGGTAATTGCACCATGTGCCAACACGCATCACCAACAAATAAGATTGTGTGTAAATATAATTTACGTGAATATAAAATCAAGACCTTTCTAAATTGTAACACCAGTTATGTCATATATGTACTCAATTGTAAATGTGGATTAAGCTATGTAGGTCGTACAATCAGACCATTAAAAATCAGAATGGCAGAACATGCCCGCTTAATCAGGAAGGGTGATCTTCTTCATCCCGTATCCAGACATTTTACGCAATGCCTCAAGGGAGGCATTAAGAATTTCACCTTTTCTGCTATCGAGCATATACACTGCCACCCCAGAGGGGGTAACAGAGAGAACACACTAAATCAGCGAGAGATGTTCTGGATATACACCCTCGACACCCTTCACCCACACGGCATTAACATTGACTGGGAGTTAAAACACTTTCTATAGCCGTGTGAGGTGGAGGGTGATGGAGAGTGTATATCCGTATAATTGCAACCTAGCGTGCTGCGAGTCAAACTATCACTATACCCCTACAATCAAATCTTGATACCTATTGTACTTCCAAAAAATATGTTGATGTGCATAAAAAAAGTTTATATTGTTTGTATTACATTTTATACTATTCCATATCCATATATTCAGGTAATATATAGTTTCTATTCACTTATGGCAATTCTACTTAGAAATATTGACCAATATTATTAATGTCTATTCAAGTTAGATTAGAACATAATTAAATAATACTCCACACCACCATAGTTGTGAAAATAATCATTTTAATACATATTGGTTATTGCTCTACATCCCATTGTATACCATTGATTTTATATACATATATTGTTTTGTTTGTTGTAAGTTTGTATGTTTTAACCATGTATTCCACACAGACCCAGTTAATGGGTTAAACCCAAACATTGTTTCAATATCAATCTGATTGAAATTTAAGAAACCTTCTGTCACCTGATGACCAGCCAATCAGAATGGGTCTCCTCCTATTTAAGGGGTCTGTGTGTTAAGGGTAGTATACTCTTTGAAAAAGTCCCGACGAAGGACGAAACGCGTCAGAGTGCCCCCTTCTGAGATGTACAGCATGTACCAATAAAGCTGTTTTAACCATAACCGTTCCTGAACTTGACTTTTCGCTGTGACCGCCTCTTCACCACTTCCACTTCTACTACTACAAGGCTGGTGCACGCAGGCACATCACCGTGAGATTCGCCCGTCTAGAGGTCTGACGTCATCATTCCCTTCCCACCCACGTGGACACGCCGGAGTGCAGTGTTTGCAGTGTCGCAGAGCCGCACTAGGATCAGCACTCCTCCATTAACAGGAGACAGCGTGAGCGCGACCACCCAGCGGGATCCCACAATTATTTTGTGAAGCCGCCACGGAGAGAGGATACCCAGACTGCACGCGCAGGGATAGATCCGACGCCACCGACGGCACTCCAGCGGGTCACCCAGAGTTAATCACACGGAGATACCAGTGACACCAGGCGGGTAAGGGCAGCAGCTGTGGCACTAAGAGGTCTGCGAGTGGAGTGTCCCTGGATGCTTCATCCTTCGCACCCAGCCAGAGTCTGCACAACGGGCCCCCCGCCCAGGGTGAGTTCTTATACTGCATTTTATTTTTATTAAATGATGCTCACGGTGATCTGCCATATATACTCTTTAGTGGACTGTCGGTTTAATCCCATTTAAGTCATATCAGACTCTAGTAGCATCAGGTCCACTGGGCTCATTCCCCAAATACCCTATTTCACATTCTATGTTATCCTGGTTGCTCGTCTGATACACACTTGTTTACAAAGAACTTTGATCGCTATATATATACTGAGTGATTTTTTCAAGATGGGATCTGTGAAGTGACTATAGTGATACCATTTCCAGTTTTTTCAAATAACTTAGAACAAACCACTACCACTATCTCCAGTCTAAAAGTTCAGGACTTACTATCATAAAAATATATTTTTTCTTAATATTATTATTTTTTGAAGCCTATATACATACATTTTTAGGCTAAACACTATGGAAGAATCAAGTGGAGATGAAATTGTTATATCTGATGTGGAGAGTATTACATATGTACACATGTGTAGTGACAATACACGACGATCTAGAAAGGCTGCACATCTGTTTGACGGAATATCTGACATTGTATGTAATGAACCATCAGACTTGACCCATTATTTTGTCAAACTGGAAAAACTCCTGGTTGAAAACCTAAGACTCTGGTGGGATATTACATCACTAGAAAATTACACTAGATGTAATAGAATCCCCAGAGGATTAAGAATCAAAAAAGTACCATCTTTTGGGTTTTCAAATAAACAGTTTGAACAGGACTGGATTAAAACCCTAGACACATGTTCATTCAAATTAATGGACTTAATCATACAACAGAAAACCGCAGAAAAATCACTACTAATGTCAGAAATCACAATTCTTCAGAAAAAATTGCAGCCATTTTCAACAATGGAGCAATTTGTTCGAAATGATAAGACTTTATTGTCCAACATTGAAACGATTGAAGACAATATTAGTGACAAAAAACATGTAAAATTTGAAAGGGACCGTGTTGACTACACCAAGGGCCAAATATATTGTTGGCAAAAACCTATTGTTATTAAAGAATTTACAAGTTCAAGTACACCCAAAAGCCAACGCCGCCAAAAAGGATGGCAAAAAAATGCCACAAATAAATCTATTTTGAAAAATCCGCGAATTGAGACTTCCAGCTTTGAGTCTGATATCTCTGATCAAGATTATAGATCACATACAGTTTCCTTTGATAGAACTGCAGACCACACAAGAGAAAACCGTGGAACCTGTGGTTATGATCAAAAAGCTTCAACATCATCTTGTCATACTAAAATGTCAAAATCTTCTGATCAACCATCCTCAGCTTTTTTACAGGCAGGCCCCAAAGGCAGAGGGGAACCAGGAGATCCAAAAGGAAACGAAGGACGAGGCAAGGCCAAGCGGAAGAAATACGAATAACAGAGCCGGGTAATATAATTAATCTATCAGATATAGAACTTTCACTCGACCAGTTGACACTACTGAATAAGGGACTTGGGTTCGCACCGACACAAAACTTCAATCTGTTTCAAACAGTAATTGATCTTCAGAAATTTACCAGAAAATTAACTCTAAATAAAATCTATGATTCACATAAGACAACAGATGATGCAGATGTGAACAATCATTTCCAACCACCCTCTACCAAAGAAATAGATTTATTGACATTTCAAGAATGTTGTGTTCTCTCCGATCTGGACACATTATTGGAATCACAAGGTGAACGGTTGGTAACATTCAACCAACCATTTTTTGGTCAAGAAGATTCGGGCTATCGTAAAAAGTCACTATTTTGCCCAAACTACAACAGAGGACCATCTATTTGTATGTTTGAACATTTGGTAGAAAGAGACTTACGTTTATTAGCTCAAGGTTTCACATGTTCAAAGGTTAATTCTGGTAATTTAAGTTACACTGAAGTACAGCAGATTGATTGTATAAAAAAGCAGCATGATATCATACTTAAACATGCAGACAAGGGGGGTGCCCTTGTTATTATGTCTTCCTTACAATACCAAAAAGAAGCTTTGAGACAGTTACAGGATACTACCTCATATCTTTGTCTTAAAAACAATCCAACATCTAAATATTATGAAGAATTGGTGGAATTACTAGAGTTTGGCAGAATTTTAAATGTCATCAGCCGTAAGGAATTTGAATTCCTTGACTGTACACATCCCGTGATCCCTATATTCCACCATCTCCCAAAGATCCATAAGTCGCTGGTTGACCCTCCTGGTCGACCAATAGTAGCGAGCATTGGATCTTTGGGAGATGGATTGTCACGGTATGTTGACAAATTTCTGCAACCCCTGGTGGTACAGTTACCCTCATATGTCAGAGACACAGCAGACTTGATTGTCAATTTGCAGGACTTCACTTGGCACAAAGAATACAGGTGGGTCACACTTGATGTGGCCTCACTGTATTCTATTATACAACACAAACATGGATTAGCAGCCGTTGAATATTATTTAGAACTTTCCACTTTATCTTTTTCACATTGCACTTTCTTATTGGAATCTATTTCATTTTTGCTCACTCACAATTATTTTATGTTTGATTCACTTTTTTATTTACAGTTGTTGGGTACCGCAATGGGCACGAGTTTTGCACCATCATACGCAAATTTATTTATGGGTTTTTGGGAAGCACGGTTTATTTTTCACAGTGATAACCCTTTTCGTCAAAATATCGTTTTCTATAAGCGGTATATTGACGATCTGATAATCATTTGGAAGGGTGATGAACACACACTGAATTCCTTCACAGACTATTTAAACACTAACGATTTAAACATTAAACTCACTTTTGAACATAACCTTAATCACATTCACTATTTGGATCTGGTCCTGTACATTGACAACAAGATGCAAATTCAATCAGACATTTACCGTAAGGAGAACTCCAGGAATACACTCTTATGTGCACAAAGTTGCCACCCAAAATCTCTAATTAGAAATATCCCTGGAGCTCAGTTTATGAGACTTAAAAGGCTGTGCTCTGACAATGAGGTCTTTCTGTCCCGATCACGAGAGATGTCAACAAGATTTCTCGCTAGGGGGTATTCCGCCAAAGATGTTGGTGCAGCATTTGACAAGGCAAATGTAATAGAACGAAAAAATCTAATCCGCAAAAGGAAAAAATCAGCTCCTAAGGAGAGGAGTGCCAGTGCTTCTGGTGAAAGAAAAAGTCCTTATTTTATCACCACATTCAACCAACAGTCCAAACAAATCTGTGACATCTTTCACAAGCATTGGCACACTCTGCTATTGGACAATGATATACGCCCAATTGTCCAAGGTGGACCTAGGTTCACCTACCGGAAGGCGAAAACACTGGCATCGCACCTATCACCCAGCATGTTTGTCAGCAAGAGTGGTCCCTCCCATATCAGCAGTATCCCCAATGGATTTTTCAAATGTGGTAATTGCACCATGTGCCAACACGCATCACCAACAAATAAGATTGTGTGTAAATATAATTTACGTGAATATAAAATCAAGACCTTTCTAAATTGTAACACCAGTTATGTCATATATGTACTCAATTGTAAATGTGGATTAAGCTATGTAGGTCGTACAATCAGACCATTAAAAATCAGAATGGCAGAACATGCCCGCTTAATCAGGAAGGGTGATCTTCTTCATCCCGTATCCAGACATTTTACGCAATGCCTCAAGGGAGGCATTAAGAATTTCACCTTTTCTGCTATCGAGCATATACACTGCCACCCCAGAGGGGGTAACAGAGAGAACACACTAAATCAGCGAGAGATGTTCTGGATATACACCCTCGACACCCTTCACCCACACGGCATTAACATTGACTGGGAGTTAAAACACTTTCTATAGCCGTGTGAGGTGGAGGGTGATGGAGAGTGTATATCCGTATAATTGCAACCTAGCGTGCTGCGAGTCAAACTATCACTATACCCCTACAATCAAATCTTGATACCTATTGTACTTCCAAAAAATATGTTGATGTGCATAAAAAAAGTTTATATTGTTTGTATTACATTTTATACTATTCCATATCCATATATTCAGGTAATATATAGTTTCTATTCACTTATGGCAATTCTACTTAGAAATATTGACCAATATTATTAATGTCTATTCAAGTTAGATTAGAACATAATTAAATAATACTCCACACCACCATAGTTGTGAAAATAATCATTTTAATACATATTGGTTATTGCTCTACATCCCATTGTATACCATTGATTTTATATACATATATTGTTTTGTTTGTTGTAAGTTTGTATGTTTTAACCATGTATTCCACACAGACCCAGTTAATGGGTTAAACCCAAACATTGTTTCAATATCAATCTGATTGAAATTTAAGAAACCTTCTGTCACCTGATGACCAGCCAATCAGAATGGGTCTCCTCCTATTTAAGGGGTCTGTGTGTTAAGGGTAGTATACTCTTTGAAAAAGTCCCGACGAAGGACGAAACGCGTCAGAGTGCCCCCTTCTGAGATGTACAGCATGTACCAATAAAGCTGTTTTAACCATAACCGTTCCTGAACTTGACTTTTCGCTGTGACCGCCTCTTCACCACTTCCACTTCTACTACTACAAGGCTGGTGCACGCAGGCACATCTCCGTGAGATTCGCCCGTCTAGAGGTCTGACGTCATCATTCCCTTCCCACCCACGTGGACACGCCGGAGTGCAGTGTTTGCAGTGTCGCAGAGCCGCACTAGGATCAGCACTCCTCCATTAACAGGAGACAGCGTGAGCGCGACCACCCAGCGGGATCCCACAATTATTTTGTGAAGCCGCCACGGAGAGAGGATACCCAGACTGCACGCGCAGGGATAGATCCGACGCCACCGACGGCACTCCAGCGGGTCACCCAGAGTTAATCACACGGAGATACCAGTGACACCAGGCGGGTAAGGGCAGCAGCTGTGGCACTAAGAGGTCTGCGAGTGGAGTGTCCCTGGATGCTTCATCCTTCGCACCCAGCCAGAGTCTGCACAACGGGCCCCCCGCCCAGGGTGAGTTCTTATACTGCATTTTATTTTTATTAAATGATGCTCACGGTGATCTGCCATATATACTCTTTAGTGGACTGTCGGTCTAATCCCATTTAAGTCATATCAGACTCTAGTAGCATCAGGTCCACTGGGCTCATTCCCCAAATACCCTATTTCACATTCTATGTTATCCTGGTTGCTCGTCTGATACACACTTGTTTACAAAGAACTTTGATCGCTATATATATATACTGAGTGATTTTTTCAAGATGGGATCTGTGAAGTGACTATAGTGATACCATTTCCAGTTTTTTCAAATAACTTAGAACAAACCACTACCACTATCTCCAGTCTAAAAGTTCAGGACTTACTATCATAAAAATATATTTTTTCTTAATATTATTATTTTTTGAAGCCTATATACATACATTTTTAGGCTAAACACTATGGAAGAATCAAGTGGAGATGAAATTGTTATATCTGATGTGGAGAGTATTACATATGTACACATGTGTAGTGACAATACACGACGATCTAGAAAGGCTGCACATCTGTTTGACGGAATATCTGACATTGTATGTAATGAACCATCAGACTTGACCCATTATTTTGTCAAACTGGAAAAACTCCTGGTTGAAAACCTAAGACTCTGGTGGGATATTACATCACTAGAAAATTACACTAGATGTAATAGAATCCCCAGAGGATTAAGAATCAAAAAAGTACCATCTTTTGGGTTTTCAAATAAACAGTTTGAACAGGACTGGATTAAAACCCTAGACACATGTTCATTCAAATTAATGGACTTAATCATACAACAGAAAACCGCAGAAAAATCACTACTAATGTCAGAAATCACAATTCTTCAGAAAAAATTGCAGCCATTTTCAACAATGGAGCAATTTGTTCGAAATGATAAGACTTTATTGTCCAACATTGAAACGATTGAAGACAATATTAGTGACAAAAAACATGTAAAATTTGAAAGGGACCGTGTTGACTACACCAAGGGCCAAATATATTGTTGGCAAAAACCTATTGTTATTAAAGAATTTACAAGTTCAAGTACACCCAAAAGCCAACGCCGCCAAAAAGGATGGCAAAAAAATGCCACAAATAAATCTATTTTGAAAAATCCGCGAATTGAGACTTCCAGCTTTGAGTCTGATATCTCTGATCAAGATTATAGATCACATACAGTTTCCTTTGATAGAACTGCAGACCACACAAGAGAAAACCGTGGAACCTGTGGTTATGATCAAAAAGCTTCAACATCATCTTGTCATACTAAAATGTCAAAATCTTCTGGTCAACCATCCTCAGCTTTTTTACAGGCAGGCCCCAAAGGCAGAGGGGAACCAGGAGATCCAAAAGGAAACGAAGGACGAGGCAAGGCCAAGCGGAAGAAATACGAATAACAGAGCCGGGTAATATAATTAATCTATCAGATATAGAACTTTCACTCGACCAGTTGACACTACTGAATAAGGGACTTGGGTTCGCACCGACACAAAACTTCAATCTGTTTCAAACAGTAATTGATCTTCAGAAATTTACCAGAAAATTAACTCTAAATAAAATCTATGATTCACATAAGACAACAGATGATGCAGATGTGAACAATCATTTCCAACCACCCTCTACCAAAGAAATAGATTTATTGACATTTCAAGAATGTTGTGTTCTCTCCGATCTGGACACATTATTGGAATCACAAGGTGAACGGTTGGTAACATTCAACCAACCATTTTTTGGTCAAGAAGATTCGGGCTATCGTAAAAAGTCACTATTTTGCCCAAACTACAACAGAGGACCATCTATTTGTATGTTTGAACATTTGGTAGAAAGAGACTTACGTTTATTAGCTCAAGGTTTCACATGTTCAAAGGTTAATTCTGGTAATTTAAGTTACACTGAAGTACAGCAGATTGATTGTATAAAAAAGCAGCATGATATCATACTTAAACATGCAGACAAGGGGGGTGCCCTTGTTATTATGTCTTCCTTACAATACCAAAAATAAGCTTTGAGACAGTTACAGGATACTACCTCATATCTTTGTCTTAAAAACAATCCAACATCTAAATATTATGAAGAATTGGTGGAATTACTAGAGTTTGGCAGAATTTTAAATGTCATCAGCCGTAAGGAATTTGAATTCCTTGACTGTACACATCCCGTGATCCCTATATTCCACCATCTCCCAAAGATCCATAAGTCGCTGGTTGACCCTCCTGGTCGACCAATAGTAGCGAGCATTGGATCTTTGGGAGATGGATTGTCACGGTATGTTGACAAATTTCTGCAACCCCTGGTGGTACAGTTACCCTCATATGTCAGAGACACAGCAGACTTGATTGTCAATTTGCAGGACTTCACTTGGCACAAAGAATACAGGTGGGTCACACTTGATGTGGCCTCACTGTATTCTATTATACAACACAAACATGGATTAGCAGCCGTTGAATATTATTTAGAACTTTCCACTTTATCTTTTTCACATTGCACTTTCTTATTGGAATCTATTTCATTTTTGCTCACTCACAATTATTTTATGTTTGATTCACTTTTTTATTTACAGTTGTTGGGTACCGCAATGGGCACGAGTTTTGCACCATCATACGCAAATTTATTTATGGGTTTTTGGGAAGCACGGTTTATTTTTCACAGTGATAACCCTTTTCGTCAAAATATCGTTTTCTATAAGCGGTATATTGACGATCTGATAATCATTTGGAAGGGTGATGAACACACACTGAATTCCTTCACAGACTATTTAAACACTAACGATTTAAACATTAAACTCACTTTTGAACATAACCTTAATCACATTCACTATTTGGATCTGGTCCTGTACATTGACAACAAGATGCAAATTCAATCAGACATTTACCGTAAGGAGAACTCCAGGAATACACTCTTATGTGCACAAAGTTGCCACCCAAAATCTCTAATTAGAAATATCCCTGGAGCTCAGTTTATGAGACTTAAAAGGCTGTGCTCTGACAATGAGGTCTTTCTGTCCCGATCACGAGAGATGTCAACAAGATTTCTCGCTAGGGGGTATTCCGCCAAAGATGTTGGTGCAGCATTTGACAAGGCAAATGTAATAGAACGAAAAAATCTAATCCGCAAAAGGAAAAAATCAGCTCCTAAGGAGAGGAGTGCCAGTGCTTCTGGTGAAAGAAAAAGTCCTTATTTTATCACCACATTCAACCAACAGTCCAAACAAATCTGTGACATCTTTCACAAGCATTGGCACACTCTACTATTGGACAATGATATACGCCCAATTGTCCAAGGTGGACCTAGGTTCACCTACCGGAAGGCGAAAACACTGGCATCGCACCTATCACCCAGCATGTTTGTCAGCAAGAGTGGTCCCTCCCATATCAGCAGTATCCCCAATGGATTTTTCAAATGTGGTAATTGCACCATGTGCCAACACGCATCACCAACAAATAAGATTGTGTGTAAATATAATTTACGTGAATATAAAATCAAGACCTTTCTAAATTGTAACACCAGTTATGTCATATATGTACTCAATTGTAAATGTGGATTAAGCTATGTAGGTCGTACAATCAGACCATTAAAAATCAGAATGGCAGAACATGCCCGCTTAATCAGGAAGGGTGATCTTCTTCATCCCGTATCCAGACATTTTACGCAATGCCTCAAGGGAGGCATTAAGAATTTCACCTTTTCTGCTATCGAGCATATACACTGCCACCCCAGAGGGGGTAACAGAGAGAACACACTAAATCAGCGAGAGATGTTCTGGATATACACCCTCGACACCCTTCACCCACACGGCATTAACATTGACTGGGAGTTAAAACACTTTCTATAGCCGTGTGAGGTGGAGGGTGATGGAGAGTGTATATCCGTATAATTGCAACCTAGCGTGCTGCGAGTCAAACTATCACTATACCCCTACAATCAAATCTTGATACCTATTGTACTTCCAAAAAATATGTTGATGTGCATAAAAAAAGTTTATATTGTTTGTATTACATTTTATACTATTCCATATCCATATATTCAGGTAATATATAGTTTCTATTCACTTATGGCAATTCTACTTAGAAATATTGACCAATATTATTAATGTCTATTCAAGTTAGATTAGAACATAATTAAATAATACTCCACACCACCATAGTTGTGAAAATAATCATTTTAATACATATTGGTTATTGCTCTACATCCCATTGTATACCATTGATTTTATATACATATATTGTTTTGTTTGTTGTAAGTTTGTATGTTTTAACCATGTATTCCACACAGACCCAGTTAATGGGTTAAACCCAAACATTGTTTCAATATCAATCTGATTGAAATTTAAGAAACCTTCTGTCACCTGATGACCAGCCAATCAGAATGGGTCTCCTCCTATTTAAGGGGTCTGTGTGTTAAGGGTAGTATACTCTTTGAAAAAGTCCCGACGAAGGACGAAACGCGTCAGAGTGCCCCCTTCTGAGATGTACAGCATGTACCAATAAAGCTGTTTTAACCATAACCGTTCCTGAACTTGACTTTTCGCTGTGACCGCCTCTTCACCACTTCCACTTCTACTACTACAAGGCTGGTGCACGCAGGCACATCACCGTGAGATTCGCCCGTCTAGAGGTCTGACGTCATCATTCCCTTCCCACCCACGTGGACACGCCGGAGTGCAGTGCTTGCAGTGTCGCAGAGCCGCACTAGGATCAGCACTCCTCCATTAACAGGAGACAGCGTGAGCGCGACCACCCAGCGGGATCCCACAATTATTTTGTGAAGCCGCCACGGAGAGAGGATACCCAGACTGCACGCGCAGGGATAGATCCGACGCCACCGACGGCACTCCAGCGGGTCACCCAGAGTTAATCACACGGAGATACCAGTGACACCAGGCGGGTAAGGGCAGCAGCTGTGGCACTAAGAGGTCTGCGAGTGGAGTGTCCCTGGATGCTTCATCCTTCGCACCCAGCCAGAGTCTGCACAACGGGCCCCCCGCCCAGGGTGAGTTCTTATACTGCATTTTATTTTTATTAAATGATGCTCACGGTGATCTGCCATATATACTCTTTAGTGGACTGTCGGTTTAATCCCATTTAAGTCATATCAGACTCTAGTAGCATCAGGTCCACTGGGCTCATTCCCCAAATACCCTATTTCACATTCTATATAATATAAAGCATGACCAAAACATATGTATGCACATTTTCATGAAGATATATCCATACTCTGTCTTAATCCTTTAGTTACCGGAAAATAAGCAGTCGGCATTTTTGGATTTTATGAGAAAATCAATACAATAAGTCAAATTTCTAATATAGCCTTTACTTCTTGACCAATTATTAAAACTACTTTGATCTGATATATTATACCATTTATATAAAGTCTTCATATGTCAGGTTAAGGTGTTCATACTATGAATATATATATGCATGGAACTCCACATTTAATAGATGATTATAATTTATATGCTTATTATCCTCATCCAGCAGGGCATGCAATTTGCTGTTTATTAAGGCACGAGACATATTTGTTGCTTTTTTAAAAATGTTTTTATTGTTTGTGTTTATCACTTACTCTTTTTTTCTGGATAAATACACATTTTTTAATAATAAATTGTCTTGCTATATGTTTTTTCTTTTTTTAATGTATATTATATATATTTTTTTGTTTACCATAAGCATTTATGTTAGTATGCATTTATATACATATATTGCCTAATGGTATTTTAAGTGTACAGCTTACTGCCCATATATCTTAGTCCAATCAATTTCATCCCCTTTACTGATTTTATTTATAATTGCCCCCCACAACCTACTTGTGGCAGGAATATGATTTGTTTATTACAATCTAAATATAAGGAGAAGCCTCACCACTCGCGCGTGGCACAGAGGGGGGGGCGTCACCCTGCATGAGTCAGAGGCGTGTATTACACTTAGAACCGCCCCGAGGGGCGTGTGTCTGCTGTATGACACGGCTGACAGCAGCAGTGTGATCCCTGGTACTCTGGCGTCGCGCGCATGCGCGGGGGTCTTGCAATATCATAGAGTTTATCTTAGAGACGCTGGCGCCGCGCGCATGCGCGAGAATAGCGATCTTCATTGGTTTAGACATAACCTATGACGTCACGATTTGGCGCGAAAATAGGGCAATCAGCTGTATATAAATTGTTGTTTTTAACATAAACAGCACTTCTTGATAAAGTTCCTTGAACGAAACGCGTTGAAGGTTTGCTGTTGTCCCACACCATGAATTACAAATAAAGGACTATTTTTCTGCAAGACCTGCTCCTCCTTATTTGCTGTGCGCTGCACACCTTGGCTTTGGATCTACACTCTAATACAGCTGCACGCTCTGGAGGGGAGACTGGAGAAGGAAAGAATACTACAGTGAGTACTATACCTGGGGCTACCTAATGAGGAAAGAGTGGGCTGTCTTTGGCAACCCACTCCTACCTTCAGGGTACCTTATGCCCACTTAAAGGCACAGTACCATAGCAAAAATTGTTATTACCCAGCTAACACTCCCTTCCTTCAATATAGTCCCAGCACTTTTGGAGCACCATCACAAACATACTATTACGATTCCCCAGCAGAGGAGCCGTTGCAGTCCTCGTCAGATGATGAAAGAGACAGCCTGTCATCGGTGGTGATGCGCCGGCCGGCGGACCACCCCAGCTGTAAAGAAGAGGTTCCACTTTCCCCTGAGATGGAGCAGACGAGTCTGAGACCCCCCGACGGCGAGCGCTGGTGCGGCCTGAACCGCGTAGAAGTCCCACGGCCTTGGCGACTCCCAGTGCGGCGGAGATGGGACCCGAGACGGCTCCGGAGGAACCAACGAGCATCGCAAGACAGCGGAGTTGTAAGAGGACACCACCAACCCCTTATTCCCGCCAGGTGAAGGAGGAACCTGTGGAGAGAGAAGGGCTTGAGGCCTACCTGCCCGTCCGCAACCCTGATGGTCCACCACCGCCCCTTCCGGTCCTCTACGCACTTCCGTTGCGGGACCAAAGAGCGGATGGAGATTCCGCAACGACCAACGATGACGTCACTTCCGGGTCGGACTGGCGCAGAGGCCCGGAAGCTTTGATTGCTTCAATAAGGAGAGCTGGGCTGGAAGCCGAGTTCGAGGAGTTTAAGGCCCAAGTGGCCAAGCAGGGAGCCTGAAGTGCTGCCGCAAGAGACAGTAAGATAGTACCTACCGGTCGTGGCATTGCCCGACTCAGAGACACTGTAATGGACTATGGCGAACCTATGGTCACCGCCCCTAGCGCCATTGCCCAGGCCACTGCACCTGCCCCGTCACGTGTCGTGCCACCGGGTCCTAGTGGGAGTAAGCTGGATAAGACGCCCAAGTTTTCAACTGATTGGCGGGATTGGGTGACAAGTGATGAGGGTTCTGATGGGGAGATACCATTGTCAAGTGTTGTACATGTACCTAACCCCACTGTGTTTAATCCTGTTCCTAGAGGTAGGGGCCGAGGGGCCCAGGCTACTGCAAGAGCGGGTCCTGTAAGTCCCAAACCACCTGAGAGGAATCCCACAACTTATAAGAATGTCATCAGAGGGAGGCGTAAAGGCTCGCACTCTACTGAGGCAGCGACATCTGGTGTGTCCTCAAGAGCAGAGTCTGAGGAAGGTATGAGTGTGTCATCCTCATATGAGCAACGAGATAAATGGTGGGCACCGTTATTCACAGGGTATGATGAGGGGATGGACCGGACCAGATTTGTATTGATAAAGAAAGATACTGTAGATCACTGGTGGGACGCAGGCACCTATTCTCCACAGGAGGTTGCCGATGAGTTAGATAACAGGTGGAGAGAAATTATGCAAAAAGTGATCACCCCCAAAGGCTCATCTATTCTGTATGATGATATTGCGCCTGAGGAGCCAAAGTTCTGGGTACTGCCAGGAAAGGCTGGGAACCGGAAACTTACTAGGTTAAGCAGAGCAGATATAGCCATAGCGGCAATCTCATGGTTATGAGTTTCCATACGTGCCAGAGCCGATCACGCAGGAGATCGAGGACCAGAGAGACACCTGGCTCAGAGATGCAGTCCTTGCGCACTTAAGAATTAAGTTTGGTAGCACTGCTTACTTGAGGGAGGACAAAATATATTCTGTAATGAAATCTTGGAGTACAGGCAGGAACATATTCATGCATAACATATTGTACAGACCTGAGAATGGGCCTGTGCAACCTTACTTTGTCAAGATTGTGGATCACAATGGGCGGGAAGTGAAGAAGCCTGATCCCCGTCATTATTATTAAAGTTAAGGGTTCTCCATGTTGGGAGTTTCCCACTGTGTTATGTCACCATCATGGGTGTTACAGTCTCGTGTACACAATATTAACTAATTATGTTTTGTATGTTCACAGATTGTTCACCTGCAGGATGGTTCAGCAAATTAGGTCCAAGTGGGGACCATTGGATTTCCACCTGAGGGAGAGTGTAGCCCTGGTAAGAAATGGGGCTATAGTTCTATCCTCCTCCTGTGTGTAAACTCTGCTAAGGGCAGATTGCCAGGAGTTGTCATGGGTTTTCCCTGCTTATGACACTGGGCTGTGTAAGTGAAGGTAGGTCACGTGACCCTGTGTCCAATCAAGAGACACAGGGGCGGTGCCTACTGGAGGCTTCATAGAGCAGAGTCACTTCCTATTTAGTGGAGTCAGTGTGAGAGCACATAGTGAAGAGTGTGACAGTTTGGAGATGGTGTTAGGGAGGAGAGGAGTGAGCAGCTCATGAGTAGGGCTGATGGAATATAGTGAGTTGGACCAAATACCTCTCACCCTGCTTAGGGGTGAGGGAAGAGTTAGCCCCACTCTGGATGGCCCTTGGGACCATCACTAAGGAGAACAGCTGGTGGCCGGGTGGGGGTGCGACCGGGTGGGGGTCTATGGGTTATGCATACATACACACAGTGTGTGTGTGTGTGTGTGTGTATGTATATATATATATACACACACACACACACACACACACACACTCCCAGTAAGAGATATATATATATATATATATATATATATATATATATATATAATCTATATATCTATAGAATGAGGCACAGAGAGAATGAATGAGGGGGTTATATGTATTGTTTTTTAATATGTATTGGGTAGGTGGGTTTATTGTATGCATTTGAGGGCAGGAAGGTAGTATATATTTGAGGGGGTAGGGATTTTTTTTATGTATTTGGGGGTGGGAAGTTTTTTGGTATATATCTTGTGGGGGGGAAGGAATGAGTGAGCGTGGGGTAATTGACAGAGGGAGAGAGGGGGTGAGTGAGGAAAAGAGGGAGTTAGGCTGCGTCCTCGCTAGCGGTGAGCAGGCGGCGCTTACCACGGTTACTTACATATATAGATAGCTCACCCACACTTGGCCCTTATGTAAAAAAAAAGACTAACTTTCTAGCGCGCTCAACTACCCGCAATGCCCCCCCGCACGCTCTTGCGTAAATGCCAGGACACCTGGCGCTCATGCTTGGAGCGCTGTCCAAGCATGAGCGGGCTCAGAGCCAGGGGGGCCACAGCCTTAGTGAGAAGCAGAGGAGAGAAATACATGCGAGGCGGGAGAGTGAGATGGGGTGAGACAGAAGGGAGATAAATACAAGGGAAGGGGGGGGGGAGAAAGAGAGGGGGCTCGTGAGGTGTGAAATGGGGGGGGGAGGGCGGCGGTCAATACCGCCGACACGGGGGGGCCCTGCTTAAAATGTTTGTCCCGGGCCTCATGATTTCTGTTGGCGGCCCTGTGTATACATATGCATATATAACCCTTGTTTCTATTTCACCCCAGTATAAATTAGAATATGTATTTGCTGTGGTTTTTTATAGATCATTCCAGCCATAAGTATATGTTGCTGTATAATCGGTATATACTCTCTAAAAGGGTAATGCACTACATGTTTATGTATGGCTATCATAGTATTCTGTTATTGTAAGTTGGTATGGTTTAATGTGTGTATTGATTTTTATGTATATGGAGTGTTAGTCTGTCATTGTATGTAGGCTGTTCTTTTAAACTGTTTGGATTAGAGGAATAGTAACCAATCACAGCCGTTGAAAGGGTACAAATTGAAATACCAATCAAACACCAGTAAACCCCTGAGGAAGTGACGTATACACGAAACGCGTAGGGTCAGAGGTCACAGCTACCACGGAGGAAGTGTACAAGCAGCCATTCAAGTTTTTGTATTGATTCAACCACGAGGAGCAGATCCTTCTCCCAGCGTGTGCCTGTGTAGTGTGAGAGCAGTCACGGAGCACACAGTCAGCACTGCTGCGGGTCTGCATACGTCAGCATGCTGAGGGAGGATAACAGGAGAGACTCTATCTAAATGGGACATACATGCATGTTTTCATCTGCACTGTTGTAAGTAGGATTCTGGTTTTAACCACCAGATCATCTTCAACAGGTCAACTTTTCCTTTTATGGAACTGAGGGGCCAAAGCAGGAAACAGCGATAATGGCCATTCGCCAGACATAGAACTCGGCATGTTTTTGGCGGATTCCCCTCGCAGTATGCAGGAAGGTGCGCATATCTGTGAGAGGAATCCGGTAGAGAGATGGCGAGCCCTGGCGAGAAGGGCTCCGCTGGCAAGATCTGTCAGCAGAGAGCGAGATCCGCAAATAAAAAATGTTTACATAACAATTGGATTAATATTGTAGATGTGCAGTGGGTCTCCAGAGATGAACCGCGTTGGTTTTATGTCCGGGGACACCCTGCTTCATGAGACACAGGCCCTGTTATGAGGTGCCAGTATCTCCTATGCATGGAGATAGCCCGATCACGTGACGCGGGACATTTCCATTCATAGGAGATGCACATCAATGGACATACCAAAATTATCACTGCTTAAGGCCACTGAGTAAATCTTTTAAACAGGACTTGCACATCAAGGGACATACCAAAATTATCACTGCTTAAGGCCACTGAGTAAATCTTTTAAACAGGACTTGCACATCAAGGTACATACCAAAATTATCACTGCTTAAGGCCACTGAGTAAATCTTTTAAACAGGACTTGCAAATCAAGGGACATACCAAAATTATCACTGTTTAAGGCCACTGAGTAAATCTTTTAAACAGGACTTGCACATCAAGGGACATACCAACATTATCACTGCTTAAGGCAACTGAGTAAATCTTTTAAACAGGACTTGCACATCAAGGGACATACCAAAATTATCACTGCTTAAAGCCACTGAGTAAATCTTTTAAACAGGACTTGCACATCAAGGGACATACCAAAATTATCACTGCTTAAAGCCACTGAGTAAATCTTTTAAACAGGACTTGCACATCAAGGGACATACCAAAATTATCACTGCTTAAGGCCACTGAGTAAATCTTTTAAACAGGACTTGCACATCAAGGGACATACCAAAATTATCACTGCTTAAGGCCACTGAGTAAATCTTTTAAACAGGACTTGCACATCAAGGGACATACCGAAATTATCACTGCTTAAGGCCACTGAGTAAATCTTTTAAACAGGACTTGCACATCAAGGGACATACCAAAATTATCACTGCTTAAGGCCACTGAGTAAATCTTTTAAACAGGACTTGCACATCAAGGGACATACCAAAATTATCACTGCTTAAAGTCACTGAGTAAATCTTTTAAACAGGACTTGCACATCAAGGGACATACCAAAATTATCACTGCTGAAGGCCACTGAGTAAATCTTTTAAACAGGACTTGCACATCAAGGGACATACCAAAATTATCACTGATTAAGGCCAATGAGTAAATCTTTTAAACAGAACTTGCACATCAAGGGACAAACCAAAATTATCACTGCTTAAGGCCACTGAGTAAATCTTTTAAACAGGACTTGCACATCAAGGGACATACCAAAATTATCACTGCTTAAGGCCACAGAGTAAATCTTTTAAACAGGACTTGCACATCAAGGGACATACCAAAATTATCACTGCTTAAGGCCACTGAGTAAATCTTTTAAACAGGACTTGCACATCAAGGGACATACCAAAATTATCACTGCTTAAGGCCACTGAGTAAATCTTTTAAACAGGACTTGCGCATCAAGGGACATACCAAAATTATCACTGCTGAAAGGCCACTGAGTAAATCTTTTAAACAGGACTTGCGCATCAAGGGACATACCAAAATTATCACTGCTTAAGGCCACTGAGTAAATCTTTTAAACAGTACTTGCGCATCAAGGGACATACCAAAATTATCACTGCTTACGGCCACTGAGTAAATCTTTTAAACAGGACTTGCGCATCAAGGGACATACCAAAATTATCACTGCTTAAGGCCACTGAGTAAATCTTTTAAACAGGACTTGCGCATCAAGGGACATACCAAAATTATCACTGCTTAAGGCCACTGAGTAAATCTTTTAAACAGGACTTGCACATCAAGGGACATACCAAAATTATCAATGCTTAAGGCCACTGAGTAAATCTTTTAAACTGGACTTGCACATCAAGGGACATACCAAAATTATCACTGCTTAAGGCCACTGAGTAAATCTTTTAAACAGGACTTGCACATCAAGGGACATACCAAAATTATCACTGCTTAAGGCCACTGAGTAAATCTTTTAAACAGGACTTGCACATCAAGGGACATACCAAAATTATCACTGCTTAAGGCCACTGAGTAAATCTTTTAAATAGGACTTGTACATCAAGGGACATACCAAAATTATCACTGCTTAAGGCCACTGAGTAAGTCTTTTAAACGGGACTTGCACATCAAGGGACATACCAAAATTATCACTGCTTAAGGCCACTGAGTAAATCTTTTAAACAGGACTTGCACATCAAGGGACATACCAAAGTTATCACTGCTTAAGGCCACTGAGTAAATCTTTTAAACAGGACTTGCACATCAAGGGACATACCGAAATTATCACTGCTTAAGGCCACTGAGTAAATCTTTTAAACAGGTTTGCACATCAAGGGACATACCAAAATTATCACTGCTTAAGGCCACTGAGTAAATCTTTTAAACAGGACTTGCACATCAAGGGACATACCGAAATTATCACTGCTTAAGGCCACTGAGTAAATCTTTTAAACAGGACTTGCACATCAAGGGACATACCAAAATTATCACTGCTTAAGGCCACTGAGTAAATCTTTTAAACAGGACTTGCACATCAAGGGACATACCAAAATTATCACTGCTTAAAGTCACTGAGTAAATCTTTTAAACAGGACTTGCACATCAAGGGACATACCAAAATTATCACTGCTGAAGGCCACTGAGTAAATCTTTTAAACAGGACTTGCACATCAAGGGACATACCAAAAATATCACTGATTAAGGCCAATGAGTAAATCTTTTAAACAGAACTTGCACATCAAGGGACAAACCAAAATTATCACTGCTTAAGGCCACTGAGTAAATCTTTTAAACAGGACTTGCACATCAAGGGACATACCAAAATTATCACTGCTTAAGGCCACAGAGTAAATCTTTTAAACAGGACTTGCACATCAAGGGACATACCAAAATTATCACTGCTTAAGGCCACTGAGTAAATCTTTTAAACAGGACTTGCACATCAAGGGACATACCAAAATTATCACTGCTTAAGGCCACTGAGTAAATCTTTTAAACAGGACTTGCGCATCAAGGGACATACCAAAATTATCACTGCTGAAAGGCCACTGAGTAAATCTTTTAAACAGGACTTGCGCATCAAGGGACATACCAAAATTATCACTGCTTAAGGCCACTGAGTAAATCTTTTAAACAGGACTTGCGCATCAAGGGACATACCAAAATTATCACTGCTTAAGGCCACTGAGTAAATCTTTTAAACAGGACTTGCGCATCAAGGGACATACCAAAATTATCACTGCTTAAGGCCACTGAGTAAATCTTTTAAACAGGACTTGCGCATCAAGGGACATACCAAAATTATCACTGCTTAAGGCCACTGAGTAAATCTTTTAAACAGGACTTGCACATCAAGGGACATACCAAAATTATCAATGCTTAAGGCCACTGAGTAAATCTTTTAAACTGGACTTGCACATCAAGGGACATACCAAAATTATCACTGCTTAAGGCCACTGAGTAAATCTTTTAAACAGGACTTGCACATCAAGGGACATACCAAAATTATCACTGCTTAAGGCCACTGAGTAAATCTTTTAAACAGGACTTGCACATCAAGGGACATACCAAAATTATCACTGCTTAAGGCCACTGAGTAAATCTTTTAAATAGGACTTGTACATCAAGGGACATACCAAAATTATCACTGCTTAAGGCCACTGAGTAAGTCTTTTAAACGGGACTTGCACATCAAGGGACATACCAACATTATCACTGCTTAAGGCCACTGAGTAAATCTTTTAAACAGGACTTGCACATCAAGGGACATACCAAAATAATCAATGCTTAAGGCCACTGAGTAAATCTTTTAAACAGGACTTGCACATCAAGGGACATACCAAAATGATCACTGCTTAAGGCCACTGAGTAAATCTTTTAAACAGGACTTGCACATCAAGGGACATACCAAAATTATCACTGCTTAAGGCCACTGAGTAAATCTTTTAAACAGGACTTGCGAATCAAGGGACATACCAAAATTATCACTGCTTAAGGCCACTGAGTAAATCTTTTAAACAGGACTTGCGCATCAAGGGACATACCAAAATTATCACTGCTTAAGGCCACTGAGTAAATCTTTTAAACAGGACTTGCACATCAAGGGACATACCAAAATTATCACTGCTTAAGGCCACTGAGTAAATCTTTTAAACAGGTTTGCACATCAAGGGACATACCAAAATTATCACTGCTTAAGGCCACTGAGTAAATCTTTTAAACAGGACTTGCACATCAAGGGACATACCAAAATTATCACTGCTTAAGGCCACTGAGTAAATCTTTTAAACAGGACTTGCACATCAAGGGACATACCAAAATTATCACTGCTTAAGGCCACTGAGTAAATCTTTTAAACAGGACTTGCACATCAAGGGACATACCAAAATTATCACTGCTTAAAGTCACTGAGTAAATCTTTTAAACAGGACTTGCACATCAAGGGACATACCAAAATTATCACTGCTGAAGGCCACTGAGTAAATCTTTTAAACAGGACTTGCACATCAAGGGACATACCAAAATTATCACTGATTAAGGCCAATGAGTAAATCTTTTAAACAGAACTTGCACATCAAGGGACAAACCAAAATTATCACTGCTTAAGGCCACTGAGTAAATCTTTTAAACAGGACTTGCACATCAAGGGACATACCAAAATTATCACTGCTTAAGGCCACAGAGTAAATATTTTAAACAGGACTTGCACATCAAGGGACATACCAAAATTATCACTGCTTAAGGCCACTGAGTAAATCTTTTAAACAGGACTTGCACATCAAGGGACATACCAAAATTATCACTGCTTAAGGCCACTGAGTAAATCTTTTAAACAGGACTTGCGCATCAAGGGACATACCAAAATTATCACTGCTTAAGGCCACTGAGTAAATCTTTTAAACAGGACTTGCGCATCAAGGGACATACCAAAATTATCACTGCTTAAGGCCACTGAGTAAATCTTTTAAACAGGACTTGCGCATCAAGGGACATACCAAAATTATCACTGCTTAAGGCCACTGAGTAAATCTTTTAAACAGGACTTGCGCATCCAGGGACATACCAAAATTATCACTGCTTAAGGCCACTGAGTAAATCTTTTAAACAGGACTTGCGCATCAAGGGACATACCAAAATTATCACTGCTTAAGGCCACTGAGTAAATCTTTTAAATAGGACTTGCGCATCAAGGGACATACCAAAATGATCACTGCTTAAGGCCACTGAGTAAATCTTTTAAACAGGACTTGCACATCAAGGGACATACCAAAATTATCACTGCTTAAGGCCACTGAGTAAATCTTTTAAACAGGACTTGCACATCAAGGGACATACCAAAATTATCACTGCTTAAGGCCACTGAGTAAATCTTTTAAACAGGACTTGCGAATCAAGGGACATACCAAAATTATCACTGCTTAAGGCCACTGAGTAAATCTTTTAAACAGGACTTGCACATCAAGGGACATACCAAAATTATCACTGCTTAAGGCCACTGAGTAAATCTTTTAAACAGGACTTGCGAATCAAGGGACATACCAAAATTATCACTGCTTAAGGCCACTGAGTAAATCTTTTAAACAGGACTTGCACATCAAGGGACATACCAAAATTATCACTGCTTAAGGCCACTGAGTAAATCTTTTAAACAGGACTTGCGCATCAAGGGACATACCAAAATTATCACTGCTTAAGGCCACTGAGTAAATCTTTTAAACAGGACTTGCGCATCAAGGGACATACCAAAATTATCACTGCTTAAGGCCACTGAGTAAATCTTTTAAACAGGACTTGCACATCAAGGGACATACCAAAATTATCACTGCTTAAGGCCACTGAGTAAATCTTTTAAACAGGACTTGCACATCAAGGGACATACCAAAATTATCACTGCTTAAGGCCACTGAGTAAATCTTTTAAAAAGGACTTGCACATCAAGGGACATACCAAAATTATCACTGCTTAAGGCCACTGAGTAAATCTTTTAAATAGGACTTGTACATCAAGGGACATACCAAAATTATCACTGCTTAAGGCCACTGAGTAAATCTTTTAAACAGGACTTGCACATCCAGGGACATACCAAAATGATCACTGCTTAAGGCCACTGAGTAAATCTTTTAAACAGGACTTGCACATCAAGGGACATACCAAAATGATCACTGCTTAAGGCCACTGAGTAAATATTTTAAACAGGACTTGCACATCAAGGGACATACCAAAATGATCACTGCTTAAGGCCACTGAGCGAATCTTTTAAACAGGACTTGCACATCAAGGGACATACCAAAATTATCACTGCTTAAGGCCACTGAGTGAATCTTTTAAACAGGACTTGCACATCAAGGGACATACCAAAATTATCACTGCTTAAGGCCACTGAGTAAATCTTTTAAACAGGACTTGCACATCAAGGGACATACCAAAATTATCAATGCTTAAGGCCACTGAGTAAATCTTTTAAACTGGACTTGCACATCAAGGGACATACCAAAATTATCACTGCTTAAGGCCACTGAGTAAATCTTTTAAACAGGACTTGCACATCAAGGGACATACCAAAATTATCACTGCTTAAGGCCACTGAGTAAATCTTTTAAACAGGACTTGCACATCAAGGGACATACCAAAATTATCACTGCTTAAGGCCACTGAGTAAATCTTTTAAACAGGACTTGCACATCAAGGGAAACCCCAAAATTATCACTGCTTAAGGCCACTGAGTAAGTTTTTTAAAAAGGACTTGCACATCAAAGGACATACCAAAATTATCACTGCTTAAGGCCACTGAGTAAATCTTTTAAACAGGACTTGCGCATCAAGGGACATACCAAAATTATCACTGCTTAAGGCCACTGAGTAAATCTTTTAAATAGGACTTGCGCATCAAGGGACATACCAAAATGATCACTGCTTAAGGCCACTGAGTAAATCTTTTAAACAGGACTTGCGCATCAAGGGACATACCAAAATAATCAATGCTTAAGGCCACTGAGTAAATCTTTTAAACAGGACTTGCACATCAAGGGACATACCAAAATTATCACTGCTTAAGGCCACTGAGTAAATCTTTTAAACAGGACTTGCACATCAAGGGACATACCAAAATTATCACTGCTTAAGGCCACTGAGTAAATCTTTTAAACAGGACTTGCACATCAAGGGACATACCAAAATTATCACTGCTTAAGGCCACTGAGTAAATCTTTTAAACAGGACTTGCGCATCAAGGGACATACCAAAATTATCACTGCTTAAGGCCACTGAGTAAATCTTTTAAACAGGACTTGCGCATCAAGGGACATACCAAAATTATCACTGCTTAAGGCCACTGAGTAAATCTTTTAAACAGGACTTGCACATCAAGGGACATACCAAAATTATCACTGCTTAAGGCCACTGAGTAAATCTTTTAAACAGGACTTGCACATCAAGGGACATACCAAAATTATCACTGCTTAAGGCCACTGAGTAAATCTTTTAAATAGGACTTGCGCATCAAGGGACATACCAAAATGATCACTGCTTAAGGCCACTGAGTAAATCTTTTAAACAGGACTTGCGCATCAAGGGACATACCAAAATAATCAATGCTTAAGGCCACTGAGTAAATCTTTTAAACAGGACTTGCACATCAAGGGACATACCAAAATTATCACTGCTTAAGGCCACTGAGTAAATCTTTTAAACAGGACTTGCACATCAAGGGACATACCAAAATTATCACTGCTTAAGGCCACTGAGTAAATCTTTTAAACAGGACTTGCACATCAAGGGACATACCAAAATTATCACTGCTTAAGGCCACTGAGTAAATCTTTTAAACAGGACTTGCGCATCAAGGGACATACCAAAATTATCACTGCTTAAGGCCACTGAGTAAATCTTTTAAACAGGACTTGCGCATCAAGGGACATACCAAAATTATCACTGCTTAAGGCCACTGAGTAAATCTTTTAAACAGGACTTGCACATCAAGGGACATACCAAAATTATCACTGCTTAAGGCCACTGAGTAAATCTTTTAAACAGGACTTGCACATCAAGGGACATACCAAAATTATCACTGCTTAAGGCCACTGAGTAAATCTTTTAAACAGGACTTGCACATCCAGGGACATACCGAAATGATCACTGCTTAAGGCCACTGAGTAAATCTTTTAAACAGGACTTGCACATCAAGGGACATACCAAAATTATCACTGCTTAAGGCCACTGAGTAAATCTATTAAACAGGACTTGCACATCAAGGGACATACCAAAATTATCACTGCTTAAGGCCACTGAGTAAATCTTTTAAACAGGACTTGCGCATCAAGGGACATACCAAAATTATCACTGCTTAAGGCCACTGAGTAAATCTTTTAAACAGGACTTGCGCATCAAGGGACATACCAAAATTATCACTGCTTAAGGCCACTGAGTAAATCTTTTAAACAGGACTTGCGCATCCAGGGACATACCAAAATTATCACTGCTTAAGGCCACTGAGTAAATCTTTTAAACAGGACTTGCGCATCAAGGGACATACCAAAATTATCACTGCTTAAGGCCACTGAGTAAATCTTTTAAATAGGACTTGCGCATCAAGGGACATACCAAAATGATCACTGCTTAAGGCCACTGAGTAAATCTTTTAAACAGGACTTGCACATCAAGGGACATACCAAAATTATCACTGCTTAAGGCCACTGAGTAAATCTTTTAAACAGGACTTGCACATCAAGGGACATACCAAAATTATCACTGCTTAAGGCCACTGAGTAAATCTTTTAAACAGGACTTGCGAATCAAGGGACATACCAAAATTATCACTGCTTAAGGCCACTGAGTAAATCATTTAAACAGGACTTGCACATCAAGGGACATACCAAAATTATCACTGCTTAAGGCCACTGAGTAAATCTTTTAAACAGGACTTGCGAATCAAGGGACATACCAAAATTATCACTGCTTAAGGCCACTGAGTAAATCTTTTAAACAGGACTTGCACATCAAGGGACATACCAAAATTATCACTGCTTAAGGCCACTGAGTAAATCTTTTAAACAGGACTTGCGCATCAAGGGACATACCAAAATTATCACTGCTTAAGGCCACTGAGTAAATCTTTTAAACAGGACTTGCGCATCAAGGGACATACCAAAATTATCACTGCTTAAGGCCACTGAGTAAATCTTTTAAACAGGACTTGCACATCAAGGGACATACCAAAATTATCACTGCTTAAGGCCACTGAGTAAATCTTTTAAACAGGACTTGCACATCAAGGGACATACCAAAATTATCACTGCTTAAGGCCACTGAGTAAATCTTTTAAAAAGGACTTGCACATCAAGGGACATACCAAAATTATCACTGCTTAAGGCCACTGAGTAAATCTTTTAAATAGGACTTGTACATCAAGGGACATACCAAAATTATCACTGCTTAAGGCCACTGAGTAAATCTTTTAAACAGGACTTGCACATCCAGGGACATACCAAAATGATCACTGCTTAAGGCCACTGAGTAAATCTTTTAAACAGGACTTGCACATCAAGGGACATACCAAAATGATCACTGCTTAAGGCCACTGAGTAAATATTTTAAACAGGACTTGCACATCAAGGGACATACCAAAATGATCACTGCTTAAGGCCACTGAGCGAATCTTTTAAACAGGACTTGCACATCAAGGGACATACCAAAATTATCACTGCTTAAGGCCACTGAGTGAATCTTTTAAACAGGACTTGCACATCAAGGGACATACCAAAATTATCACTGCTTAAGGCCACTGAGTAAATCTTTTAAACAGGACTTGCACATCAAGGGACATACCAAAATTATCAATGCTTAAGGCCACTGAGTAAATCTTTTAAACTGGACTTGCACATCAAGGGACATACCAAAATTATCACTGCTTAAGGCCACTGAGTAAATCTTTTAAACAGGACTTGCACATCAAGGGACATACCAAAATTATCACTGCTTAAGGCCACTGAGTAAATCTTTTAAACAGGACTTGCACATCAAGGGACATACCAAAATTATCACTGCTTAAGGCCACTGAGTAAATATTTTAAACAGGACTTGCACATCAAGGGAAACCCCAAAATTATCACTGCTTAAGGCCACTGAGTAAATTTTTTAAAAAGGACTTGCACATCAAAGGACATACCAAAATTATCACTGCTTAAGGCCACTGAGTAAATCTTTTAAACAGGACTTGCGCATCAAGGGACATACCAAAATTATCACTGCTTAAGGCCACTGAGTAAATCTTTTAAATAGGACTTGCGCATCAAGGGACATACCAAAATGATCACTGCTTAAGGCCACTGAGTAAATCTTTTAAACAGGACTTGCGCATCAAGGGACATACCAAAATAATCAATGCTTAAGGCCACTGAGTAAATCTTTTAAACAGGACTTGCACATCAAGGGACATACCAAAATTATCACTGCTTAAGGCCACTGAGTAAATCTTTTAAACAGGACTTGCACATCAAGGGACATACCAAAATTATCACTGCTTAAGGCCACTGAGTAAATCTTTTAAACAGGACTTGCGCATCAAGGGACATACCAAAATTATCACTGCTTAAGGCCACTGAGTAAATCTTTTAAACAGGACTTGCACATCAAGGGACATACCAAAATTATCACTGCTTAAGGCCACTGAGTAAATCTTTTAAACAGGACTTGCACATCAAGGGACATACCAAAAGTATCACTGCTTAAGGCCACTGAGTAAATCTTTTAAATAGGACTTGCGCATCAAGGGACATACCAAAATGATCACTGCTTAAGGCCACTGAGTAAATCTTTTAAACAGGACTTGCGCATCAAGGGACATACCAAAATAATCAATGCTTAAGGCCACTGAGTAAATCTTTTAAACAGGACTTGCACATCAAGGGACATACCAAAATTATCACTGCTTAAGGCCACTGAGTAAATCTTTTAAACAGGACTTGCACATCAAGGGACATACCAAAATTATCACTGCTTAAGGCCACTGAGTAAATCTTTTAAACAGGACTTGCACATCAAGGACATACCAAAATTATCACTGCTTAAGGCCACTGAGTAAATCTTTTAAACAGGACTTGCGCATCAAGGGACATACCAAAATTATCACTGCTTAAGGCCACTGAGTAAATCTTTTAAACAGGACTTGCGCATCAAGGGACATACCAAAATTATCACTGCTTAAGGCCACTGAGTAAATCTTTTAAACAGGACTTGCACATCAAGGGACATACCAAAATTATCACTGCTTAAGGCCACTGAGTAAATCTTTTAAACAGGACTTGCACATCAAGGGACATACCAAAATTATCACTGCTTAAGGCCACTGAGTAAATCTTTTAAACAGGACTTGCACATCCAGGGACATACCGAAATAATCACTGCTTAAGGCCACTGAGTAAATCTTTTAAACAGGACTTGCACATCAAGGGACATACCAAAATTATCACTGCTTAAGGCCACTGAGTAAATCTATTAAACAGGACTTGCACATCAAGGGACATACCAAAATTATCACTGCTTAAGGCCACTGAGTAAATCTTTTAAACAGGACTTGCACATCAAGGGACATACCAAAATTATCACTGCTTAAGGCCACTGAGTAAATCTTTTAAACAGGACTTGCACATCCAGGGACATACCAAAATGATCACTGCTTAAGGCCACTGAGTAAATCTTTTAAACAGGACTTGCACATCAAGGGACATACCAAAATGATCACTGCTTAAGGCCACTGAGTAAATATTTTAAACAGGACTTGCACATCAAGGGACATACCAAAATTATCACTGCTTAAGGCCACTGAGCGAATCTTTTAAACAGGACTTGCACATCAAGGGACATACCAAAATGATCACTGCTTAAGGCCACTGAGCGAATCTTTTAAACAGGACTTGCACATCAAGGGACATACCAAAATTATCACTGCTTAAGGCCACTGAGTGAATCTTTTAAACAGGACTTGCACATCAAGGGACATACCAAAATTATCACTGCTTAAGGCAACTGAGTAAATCTTTTAAACAGGACTTGCACATCAAGGGACATACCAAAATTATCAATGCTTAAGGCCACTGAGTAAATCTTTTAAACTGGACTTGCACATCAAGGGACATACCAAAATTATCACTGCTTAAGGCCACTGAGTAAATCTTTTAAACAGGACTTGCACATCAAGGGACATACCAAAATTATCACTGCTTAAGGCCACTGAGTAAATCTTTTAAACAGGACTTGCACATCAAGGGACATACCAAAATTATCACTGCTTAAGGCCACTGAGTAAATCTTTTAAATAGGACTTGTACATCAAGGGACATACCAAAATTATCACTGCTTAAGGCCACTGAGTAAGTCTTTTAAACGGGACTTGCACATCAAGGGACATACCAACATTATCACTGCTTAAGGCCACTGAGTAAATCTTTTAAACAGGACTTGCACATCAAGGGACATACCAAAATAATCAATGCTTAAGGCCACTGAGTAAATCTTTTAAACAGGACTTGCACATCAAGGGACATACCAAAATGATCACTGCTTAAGGCCACTGAGTAAATCTTTTAAACAGGACTTGCACATCAAGGGACATACCAAAATGATCACTGCTTAAGGCCACTGAGTAAATCTTTTAAACAGGACTTGCGAATCAAGGGACATACCAAAATTATCACTGCTTAAGGCCACTGAGTAAATCTTTTAAACAGGACTTGCGCATCAAGGGACATACCAAAATTATCACTGCTTAAGGCCACTGAGTAAATCTTTTAAACAGGACTTGCACATCAAGGGACATACCAAAATTATCACTGCTTAAGGCCACTGAGTAAATCTTTTAAACAGGACTTGCACATCAAGGGAAAACCCAAAATTATCACTGCTTAAGGCCACTGAGTAAATTTTTTAAAAAGGACTTGCACATCAAAGGACATACCAAAATTATCACTGCTTAAGGCCACTGAGTAAATCTTTTAAACAGGACTTGCGCATCAAGGGACATACCAAAATTATCACTGCTTAAGGCCACTGAGTAAATCTTTTAAACAGGACTTGCACATCAAGGGACATACCAAAATTATCACTGATTAAGGCCAATGAGTAAATCTTTTAAACAGAACTTGCACATCAAGGGACAAGCCAAAATTATCACTGCTTAAGGCCACTGAGTAAATCTTTTAAACAGGACTTGCGCATCAAGGGACATACCAAAATGATCACTGCTTAAGGCCACTGAGTAAATCTTTTAAACAGGACTTGCACATCAAGGGACATACCAAAATTATCACTGATTAAGGCCAATGAGTAAATCTTTTAAACAGAACTTGCACATCAAGGGACAAACCAAAATTATCACTGCTTAAGGCCACTGAGTAAATCTTTTAAACAGGACTTGCACATCAAGGGACATACCAAAATTATCACTGCTTAAGGCCACAGAGTAAATCTTTTAAACAGGACTTGCACATCAAGGGACATACCAAAATTATCACTGCTTAAGGCCACTGAGTAAATCTTTTAAACAGGACTTGCACATCAAGGGACATACCAAAATTATCACTGCTTAAGGCCACTGAGTAAATCTTTTAAACAGGACTTGCGCATCAAGGGACATACCAAAATTATCACTGCTTAAGGCCACTGAGTAAATCTTTTAAACAGGACTTGCGCATCAAGGGACATACCAAAATTATCACTGCTTAAGGCCACTGAGTAAATCTTTTAAACAGGACTTGCGCATCAAGGGACATACCAAAATTATCACTGCTTAAGGCCACTGAGTAAATCTTTTAAACAGGACTTGCGCATCAAGGGACATACCAAAATTATCACTGCTTAAGGCCACTGAGTAAATCTTTTAAACAGGACTTGCGCATCAAGGGACATACCAAAATTATCACTGCTTAAGGCCACTGAGTAAATCTTTTAAACAGGACTTGCGCATCAAGGGACATACCAAAATGATCACTGCTTAAGGCCACTGAGTAAATCTTTTAAATAGGACTTGCGCATCAAGGGACATACCAAAATGATCACTGCTTAAGGCCACTGAGTAAATCTTTTAAACAGGACTTGCGCATCAAGGGACATACCAAAATAATCAATGCTTAAGGCCACTGAGTAAATCTTTTAAACAGGACTTGCACATCAAGGGACATACCAAAATTATCACTGCTTAAGGCCACTGAGTAAATCTTTTAAACAGGACTTGCACATCAAGGGGCATACCAAAATTATCACTGCTTAAGGCCACTGAGTAAATCTTTTAAACAGGACTTGCACATCAAGGGACATACCAAAATTATCACTGCTTAAGGCCACTGAGTAAATCTTTTAAACAGGACTTGCACATCAAGGGACATACCAAAATTATCACTGCTTAAGGCCACTGAGTAAATCTTTTAAACAGGACTTGCGCATCAAGGGACATACCAAAATTATCACTGCTTAAGGCCACTGAGTAAATCTTTTAAACAGGACTTGCGCATCAAGGGACATACCAAAATTATCACTGCTTAAGGCCACTGAGTAAATCTTTTAAACAGGACTTGCACATCAAGGGACATACCAAAATTATCACTGCTTAAGGCCACTGAGTAAATCTTTTAAACAGGACTTGCACATCAAGGGACATACCAAAATTATCACTGCTTAAGGCCACTGAGTAAATCTTTTAAACAGGACTTGCACATCAAGGGACATACCAAAATTATCACTGCTTAAGGCCACTGAGTAAATCTTTTAAATAGGACTTGTACATCAAGGGACATACCAAAATTATCACTGCTTAAGGCCACTGAGTAAATCTTTTAAACAGGACTTGCACATCCAGGGACATACCAAAATGATCACTGCTTAAGGCCACTGAGTAAATCTTTTAAACAGGACTTGCACATCAAGGGACATACCAAAATTATCACTGCTTAAGGCCACTGAGTAAATATTTTAAACAGGACTTGCACATCAAGGGACATACCAAAATGATCACTGCTTAAGGCCACTGAGCGAATCTTTTAAACAGGACTTGCACATCAAGGGACATACCAAAATTATCACTGCTTAAGGCCACTGAGTGAATCTTTTAAACAGGACTTGCACATCAAGGGACATACCAAAATTATCACTGCTTAAGGCCACTGAGTAAATCTTTTAAACAGGACTTGCACATCAAGGGACATACCAAAATTATCAATGCTTAAGGCCACTGAGTAAATCTTTTAAACTGGACTTGCACATCAAGGGACATACCAAAATTATCACTGCTTAAGGCCACTGAGTAAATCTTTTAAACAGGACTTGCACATCAAGGGACATACCAAAATTATCACTGCTTAAGGCCACTGAGTAAATCTTTTAAACAGGACTTGCACATCAAGGGACATACCAAAAAAATCACTGCTTAAGGCCACTGAGTAAATCTTTTAAATAGGACTTGTACATCAAGGGACATACCAAAATTATCACTGCTTAAGGCCACTGAGTAAGTCTTTTAAACGGGACTTGCACATCAAGGGACATACCAACATTATCACTGCTTAAGGCCACTGAGTAAATCTTTTAAACAGGACTTGCACATCAAGGGACATACCAAAATAATCAATGCTTAAGGCCACTGAGTAAATCTTTTAAACAGGACTTGCACATCAAGGGACATACCAAAATGATCACTGCTTAAGGCCACTGAGTAAATCTTTTAAACAGGACTTGCACATCAAGGGACATACCAAAATTATCACTGCTTAAGGCCACTGAGTAAATCTTTTAAACAGGACTTGCGAATCAAGGGACATACCAAAATTATCACTGCTTAAGGCCACTGAGTAAATCTTTTAAACAGGACTTGCGCATCAAGGGACATACCAAAATTATCACTGCTTAAGGCCACTGAGTAAATCTTTTAAACAGGACTTGCACATCAAGGGACATACCAAAATTATCACTGCTTAAGGCCACTGAGTAAATCTTTTAAACAGGACTTGCACATCAAGGGAAAACCCAAAATTATCACTGCTTAAGGCCACTGAGTAAATTTTTTAAAAAGGACTTGCACATCAAAGGACATACCAAAATTATCACTGCTTAAGGCCACTGAGTAAATCTTTTAAACAGGACTTGCGCATCAAGGGACATACCAAAATTATCAATGCTTAAGGCCACTGAGTAAATCTTTTAAACAGGACTTGCGCATCAAGGGACATACCAAAATTATCAATGCTTAAGGCCACTGAGTAAATCTTTTAAACAGGACTTGCGCATCAAGGGACATACCAAAATTATCACTGCTTAAGGCCACTGAGTAAATCTTTTAAACAGGACTTGCGCATAAAGGGACATACCAAAATTATCACTGCTTAAGGCCACTGAGTAAATCTTTTAAACAGAACTTGCGCATCAAGGGACATACCAAAATTATCACTGCTTAAGGCCACTGAGTAAATCTTTTAAACAGGACTTGCGCATCAAGGGACATACCAAAATTATCACTGCTTAAGGCCACTGAGTAAATCTTTTAAACAGGACTTGCGCATCAAGGGACATACCAAAATTATCACTGCTTAAGGCCACTGAGTAAATTTTTTAAACAGGACTTGCGCATCAAGGGACATACCAAAATTATCAATGCTTAAGGCCACTGAGTAAATCTTTTAAACTGGACTTGCACATCAAGGGACATACCAAAATTATCACTGCTTAAGGCCACTGAGTAAATCTTTTAAACAGGACTTGCACATCAAGGGACATACCAAAATTATCACTGCTTAAGGCCACTGAGTAAATCTTTTAAACAGGACTTGCACATCAAGGGACATACCAAAATTATCACTGCTTAAGGCCACTGAGTAAATCTTTAAACAGGACTTGTACATCAAGGGACATACCAAAATTATCACTGCTTAAGGCCACTGAGTAAGTCTTTTAAACGGGACTTGCACATCAAGGGACATACCAACATTATCACTGCTTAAGGCCACTGAGTAAATCTTTTAAACAGGACTTGCACATCAAGGGACATACCAAAATAATCAATGCTTAAGGCCACTGAGTAAATCTTTTAAACAGGACTTGCACATCAAGGGACATACCAAAATAATCAATGCTTAAGGCCACTGAGTAAATCTTTTAAACAGGACTTGCACATCAAGGGACATACCAAAATTATCACTGCTTAAGGCCACTGAGTAAATCTTTTAAACAGGACTTGCGAATCAAGGGACATACCAAAATTATCACTGCTTAAGGCCACTGAGTAAATCTTTTAAACAGGACTTGCGCATCAAGGGACATACCAAAATTATCACTGCTTAAGGCCACTGAGTAAATCTTTTAAACAGGACTTGCACATCAAGGGACATACCAAAATTATCACTGCTTAAGGCCACTGAGTAAATCTTTTAAACAGGACTTGCACATCAAGGGACATACCAAAATTATCACTGCTTAAGGCCACTGAGTAAATCTTTTAAACAGGTTTGCACATCAAGGGACATACCAAAATTATCACTGCTTAAGGCCACTGAGTAAATCTTTTAAACAGGACTTGCACATCAAGGGACATACCAAAATTATCACTGCTTAAGGCCACTGAGTAAATCTTTTAAACAGGACTTGCACATCAAGGGACATACCAAAATTATCACTGCTTAAGGCCACTGAGTAAATCTTTTAAACAGGACTTGCACATCAAGGGACATACCAAAATTATCACTGCTTAAAGTCACTGAGTAAATCTTTTAAACAGGACTTGCACATCAAGGGACATACCAAAATTATCACTGCTGAAGGCCACTGAGTAAATCTTTTAAACAGGACTTGCACATCAAGGGACATACCAAAATTATCACTGATTAAGGCCAATGAGTAAATCTTTTAAACAGAACTTGCACATCAAGGGACAAACCAAAATTATCACTGCTTAAGGCCACTGAGTAAATCTTTTAAACAGGACTTGCACATCAAGGGACATACCAAAATTATCACTGCTTAAGGCCACTGAGTAAATCTTTTAAACAGGACTTGCACATCAAGGGACATACCAAAATTATCACTGCTTAAGGCCACTGAGTAAATCTTTTAAACAGGACTTGCGCATCAAGGGACATACCAAAATTATCACTGCTTAAGGCCACTGAGTAAATCTTTTAAACAGGACTTGCGCATCAAGGGACATACCAAAATTATCACTGCTTAAGGCCACTGAGTAAATCTTTTAAACAGGACTTGCGCATCAAGGGACATACCAAAATTATCACTGCTTAAGGCCACTGAGTAAATCTTTTAAACAGGACTTGCGCATCAAGGGACATACCAAAATTATCACTGCTTAAGGCCACTGAGTAAATCTTTTAAACAGGACTTGCGCATCAAGGGACATACCAAAATTATCACTGCTTAAGGCCACTGAGTAAATCTTTTAAATAGGACTTGCGCATCAAGGGACATACCAAAATGATCACTGCTTAAGGCCACTGAGTAAATCTTTTAAACAGGACTTGCGCATCAAGGGACATATCAAAATAATCAATGCTTAAGGCCACTGAGTAAATCTTTTAAACAGGACTTGCACATCAAGGGACATACCAAAATTATCACTGCTTAAGGCCACTGAGTAAATCTTTTAAACAGGACTTGCGCATCAAGGGACATACCAAAATTATCACTGCTTAAGGCCACTGAGTAAATCTTTTAAACAGGACTTGCGCATCAAGGGACATACCAAAATTATCACTGCTTAAGGCCACTGAGTAAATCTTTTAAACAGGACTTGCACATCAAGGGACATACCAAAATTATCACTGCTTAAGGCCACTGAGTAAATCTTTTAAACAGGACTTGCACATCAAGGGACATACCAAAATTATCACTGCTTAAGGCCACTGAGTAAATCTTTTAAACAGGACTTGCACATCAAGGGACATACCAAAATTATCACTGCTTAAGGCCACTGAGTAAATCTTTTAAACAGGACTTGCACATCAAGGGACATACCAAAATTATCACTGCTTAAGGCCACTGAGTAAATCTTTTAAACAGGACTTGCACATCAAGGGACATACCAAAATTATCACTGCTTAAGGCCACTGAGTAAATCTTTTAAACAGGACTTGCACATCAAGGGACATACCAAAATTATCACTGCTTAAGGCCACTGAGTAAATCTATTAAACAGGACTTGCACATCAAGGGACATACCAAAATTATCACTGCTTAAGGCCACTGAGTAAATCTTTTAAACAGGACTTGCACATCAAGGGACATACCAAAATTATCACTGCTTAAGGCCACTGAGTAAATCTTTTAAACAGGACTTGCACATCAAGGGACATGCCAAAATTATCACTGCTTAAGGCCACTGAGTAAATCTTTTAAACAGGACTTGCACATCCAGGGACATACCAAAATGATCACTGCTTAAGGCCACTGAGTAAATCTTTTAAACAGGACTTGCACATCAAGGGACATACCAAAATGATCACTGCTTAAGGCCACTGAGTAAATATTTTAAACAGGACTTGCACATCAAGGGACATACCAAAATGATCACTGCTTAAGGCCACTGAGCGAATCTTTTAAACAGGACTTGCACATCAAGGGACATACCAAAATTATCACTGCTTAAGGCCACTGAGTGAATCTTTTAAACAGGACTTGCACATCAAGGGACATACCAAAATTATCACTGCTTAAGGCCACTGAGTAAATCTTTTAAACAGGACTTGCGCATCAAGGGACATACCAAAATTATCAATGCTTAAGGCCACAGAGTAAATCTTTTAAACAGGACTTGCACATCAAGGGACATACCAAAATTATCACTGCTTAAGGCCACTGAGTAAATCTTTTAAACAGGACTTGCACATCAAGGGACATACCAAAATTATCACTGCTTAAGGCCACTGAGTAAATCTTTTAAACAGGACTTGCGCATCAAGGGACATACCAAAATTATCACTGCTTAAGGCCACTGAGTAAATCTTTTAAACAGGACTTGCGCATCAAGGGACATACCAAAATTATCACTGCTTAAGGCCACTGAGTAAATCTTTTAAACAGGACTTGCGCATCAAGGGACATACCAAAATTATCACTGCTTAAGGCCACTGAGTAAATCTTTTAAACAGGACTTGCGCATCAAGGGACATACCAAAATTATCACTGCTTAAGGCCACTGAGTAAATCTTTTAAACAGGACTTGCGCATCAAGGGACATACCAAAATTATCACTGCTTAAGGCCACTGAGTAAATCTTTTAAATAGGACTTGCGCATCAAGGGACATACCAAAATGATCACTGCTTAAGGCCACTGAGTAAATCTTTTAAACAGGACTTGCGCATCAAGGGACATACCAAAATAATCAATGCTTAAGGCCACTGAGTAAATCTTTTAAACAGGACTTGCACATCAAGGGACATACCAAAATTATCACTGCTTAAGGCCACTGAGTAAATCTTTTAAACAGGACTTGCACATCAAGGGACATACCAAAATTATCACTGCTTAAGGCCACTGAGTAAATCTTTTAAACAGGACTTGCACATCAAGGGACATACCAAAATTATCACTGCTTAAGGCCACTGAGTAAATCTTTTAAACAGGACTTGCGCATCAAGGGACATACCAAAATTATCACTGCTTAAGGCCACTGAGTAAATCTTTTAAACAGGACTTGCGCATCAAGGGACATACCAAAATTATCACTGCTTAAGGCCACTGTGTAAATCTTTTAAACAGGACTTGCGCATCAAGGGACATACCAAAATTATCACTGCTTAAGGCCACTGAGTAAATCTTTTAAACAGGACTTGCACATCAAGGGACATACCAAAATTATCACTGCTTAAGGCCACTGAGTAAATCTTTTAAACAGGACTTGCACATCAAGGGACATACCAAAATTATCACTGCTTAAGGCCACTGAGTAAATCTTTTAAACAGGACTTGCACATCAAGGGACATACCAAAATTATCACTGCTTAAGGCCACTGAGTAAATCTTTTAAACAGGACTTGCACATCAAGGGACATACCAAAATTATCACTGCTTAAGGCCACTGAGTAAATCTTTTAAACAGGACTTGCACATCCAGGGACATACCAAAATGATCACTGCTTAAGGCCACTGAGTAAATCTTTTAAACAGGACTTGCACATCAAGGGACATACCAAAATTATCACTGCTTAAGGCCACTGAGTAAATCTATTAAACAGGACTTGCACATCAAGGGACATACCAAAATTATCACTGCTTAAGGCCACTGAGTAAATCTTTTAAACAGGACTTGCACATCAAGGGACATACCAAAATTATCACTGCTTAAGGCCACTGAGTAAATCTTTTAAACAGGACTTGCACATCAAGGGACATACCAAAATTATCACTGCTTAAGGCCACTGAGTAAATCTTTTAAACAGGACTTGCACATCCAGGGACATACCAAAATGATCACTGCTTAAGGCCACTGAGTAAATCTTTTAAACAGGACTTGCACATCAAGGGACATACCAAAATGATCACTGCTTAAGGCCACTGAGTAAATATTTTAAACAGGACTTGCACATCAAGGGACATACCAAAATGATCACTGCTTAAGGCCACTGAGCGAATCTTTTAAACAGGACTTGCACATCAAGGGACATACCAAAATTATCACTGCTTAAGGCCACTGAGTGAATCTTTTAAACAGGACTTGCACATCAAGGGACATACCAAAATTATCACTGCTTAAGGCAACTGAGTAAATCTTTTAAACAGGACTTGCACATCAAGGGACATACCAAAATTATCAATGCTTAAGGCCACTGAGTAAATCTTTTAAACTGGACTTGCACATCAAGGGACATACCAACATTATCACTGCTTAAGGCCACTGAGTAAATCTTTTAAACAGGACTTGCACATCAAGGGACATACCAAAATTATCACTGCTTAAGGCCACTGAGTAAATCTTTTAAACAGGACTTGCACATCAAGGGACATACCAAAATTATCACTGCTTAAGGCCACTGAGTAAATCTTTTAAACAGGACTTGCACATCAAGGGACATACCAAAATTATCACTGCTTAAGGCCACTGAGTAAATCTTTTAAACAGGACTTGCACATCAAGGGACATACCAAAATTATCACTGATTAAGGCCAATGAGTAAATCTTTTAAACAGAACTTGCACATCAAGGGACAAACCAAAATTATCACTGCTTAAGGCCACTGAGTAAATCTTTTAAACAGGACTTGCGCATCAAGGGACATACCAAAATGATCACTGCTTAAGGCCACTGAGTAAATCTTTTAAACAGGACTTGCACATCAAGGGACATACCAAAATTATCACTGATTAAGGCCAATGAGTAAATCTTTTAAACAGAACTTGCACATCAAGGGACAAACCAAAATTATCACTGCTTAAGGCCACTGAGTAAATCTTTTAAACAGGACTTGCACATCAAGGGACATACCAAAATTATCACTGCTTAAGGCCACAGAGTAAATCTTTTAAACAGGACTTGCACATCAAGGGACATACCAAAATTATCACTGCTTAAGGCCACTGAGTAAATCTTTTAAACAGGACTTGCACATCAAGGGACATACCAAAATTATCACTGCTTAAGGCCACTGAGTAAATCTTTTAAACAGGACTTGCGCATCAAGGGACATACCAAAATTATCACTGCTTAAGGCCACTGAGTAAATCTTTTAAACAGGACTTGCGCATCAAGGGACATACCAAAATTATCACTGCTTAAGGCCACTGAGTAAATCTTTTAAACAGGACTTGCGCATCAAGGGACATACCAAAATTATCACTGCTTAAGGCCACTGAGTAAATCTTTTAAACAGGACTTGCGCATCAAGGGACATACCAAAATTATCACTGCTTAAGGCCACTGAGTAAATTTTTTAAACAGGACTTGCGCATCAAGGGACATACCAAAATTATCACTGCTTAAGGCCACTGAGTAAATCTTTTAAACAGGACTTGCGCATCAAGGGACATACCAAAATGATCACTGCTTAAGGCCACTGAGTAAATCTTTTAAATAGGACTTGCGCATCAAGGGACATACCAAAATGATCACTGCTTAAGGCCACTGAGTAAATCTTTTAAACAGGACTTGCGCATCAAGGGACATACCAAAATAATCAATGCTTAAGGCCACTGAGTAAATCTTTTAAACAGGACTTGCACATCAAGGGACATACCAAAATTATCACTGCTTAAGGCCACTGAGTAAATCTTTTAAACAGGACTTGCACATCAAGGGGCATACCAAAATTATCACTGCTTAAGGCCACTGAGTAAATCTTTTAAACAGGACTTGCACATCAAGGGACATACCAAAATTATCACTGCTTAAGGCCACTGAGTAAATCTTTTAAACAGGACTTGCACATCAAGGGACATACCAAAATTATCACTGCTTAAGGCCACTGAGTAAATCTTTTAAACAGGACTTGCGCATCAAGGGACATACCAAAATTATCACTGCTTAAGGCCACTGAGTAAATCTTTTAAACAGGACTTGCGCATCAAGGGACATACCAAAATTATCACTGCTTAAGGCCACTGAGTAAATCTTTTAAACAGGACTTGCACATCAAGGGACATACCAAAATTATCACTGCTTAAGGCCACTGAGTAAATCTTTTAAACAGGACTTGCACATCAAGGGACATACCAAAATTATCACTGCTTAAGGCCACTGAGTAAATCTTTTAAACAGGACTTGCACATCAAGGGACATACCAAAATTATCACTGCTTAAGGCCACTGAGTAAATCTTTTAAATAGGACTTGTACATCAAGGGACATACCAAAATTATCACTGCTTAAGGCCACTGAGTAAATCTTTTAAACAGGACTTGCACATCCAGGGACATACCAAAATGATCACTGCTTAAGGCCACTGAGTAAATCTTTTAAACAGGACTTGCACATCAAGGGACATACCAAAATTATCACTGCTTAAGGCCACTGAGTAAATATTTTAAACAGGACTTGCACATCAAGGGACATACCAAAATGATCACTGCTTAAGGCCACTGAGCGAATCTTTTAAACAGGACTTGCACATCAAGGGACATACCAAAATTATCACTGCTTAAGGCCACTGAGTGAATCTTTTAAACAGGACTTGCACATCAAGGGACATACCAAAATTATCACTGCTTAAGGCCACTGAGTAAATCTTTTAAACAGGACTTGCACATCAAGGGACATACCAAAATTATCAATGCTTAAGGCCACTGAGTAAATCTTTTAAACTGGACTTGCACATCAAGGGACATACCAAAATTATCACTGCTTAAGGCCACTGAGTAAATCATTTAAACAGGACTTGCACATCAAGGGACATACCAAAATTATCACTGCTTAAGGCCACTGAGTAAATCTTTTAAACAGGACTTGCACATCAAGGGACATACCAAAATTATCACTGCTTAAGGCCACTGAGTAAATCTTTTAAATAGGACTTGTACATCAAGGGACATACCAAAATTATCACTGCTTAAGGCCACTGAGTAAATCTTTTAAACAGGACTTGCACATCCAGGGACATACCAAAATGATCACTGCTTAAGGCCACTGAGTAAATCTTTTAAACAGGACTTGCACATCAAGGGACATACCAAAATTATCACTGCTTAAGGCCACTGAGTAAATATTTTAAACAGGACTTGCACATCAAGGGACATACCAAAATGATCACTGCTTAAGGCCACTGAGCGAATCTTTTAAACAGGACTTGCACATCAAGGGACATACCAAAATTATCACTGCTTAAGGCCACTGAGTGAATCTTTTAAACAGGACTTGCACATCAAGGGACATACCAAAATGATCACTGCTTAAGGCCACTGAGTAAATCTTTTAAACAGGACTTGCACATCAAGGGACATACCAAAATTATCACTGCTTAAGGCCACTGAGTAAATCTTTTAAACAGGACTTGCGAATCAAGGGACATACCAAAATTATCACTGCTTAAGGCCACTGAGTAAATCTTTTAAACAGGACTTGCGCATCAAGGGACATACCAAAATTATCACTGCTTAAGGCCACTGAGTAAATCTTTTAAACAGGACTTGCACATCAAGGGACATACCAAAATTATCACTGCTTAAGGCCACTGAGTAAATCTTTTAAATAGGACTTGTACATCAAGGGACATACCAAAATTATCACTGCTTAAGGCCACTGAGTAAATCTTTTAAACAGGACTTGCACATCCAGGGACATACCAAAATGATCACTGCTTAAGGCCACTGAGTAAATCTTTTAAACAGGACTTGCACATCAAGGGACATACCAAAATTATCACTGCTTAAGGCCACTGAGTAAATATTTTAAACAGGACTTGCACATCAAGGGACATACCAAAATGATCACTGCTTAAGGCCACTGAGCGAATCTTTTAAACAGGACTTGCACATCAAGGGACATACCAAAATTATCACTGCTTAAGGCCACTGAGTGAATCTTTTAAACAGGACTTGCACATCAAGGGACATACCAAAATTATCACTGCTTAAGGCCACTGAGTAAATCTTTTAAACAGGACTTGCACATCAAGGGACATACCAAAATTATCAATGCTTAAGGCCACTGAGTAAATCTTTTAAACTGGACTTGCACATCAAGGGACATACCAAAATTATCACTGCTTAAGGCCACTGAGTAAATCTTTTAAACAGGACTTGCACATCAAGGGACATACCAAAATTATCACTGCTTAAGGCCACTGAGTAAATCTTTTAAACAGGACTTGCACATCAAGGGACATACCAAAATTATCACTGCTTAAGGCCACTGAGTAAATCTTTTAAATAGGACTTGTACATCAAGGGACATACCAAAATTATCACTGCTTAAGGCCACTGAGTAAATCTTTTAAACAGGACTTGCACATCCAGGGACATACCAAAATGATCACTGCTTAAGGCCACTGAGTAAATCTTTTAAACAGGACTTGCACATCAAGGGACATACCAAAATTATCACTGCTTAAGGCCACTGAGTAAATATTTTAAACAGGACTTGCACATCAAGGGACATACCAAAATGATCACTGCTTAAGGCCACTGAGCGAATCTTTTAAACAGGACTTGCACATCAAGGGACATACCAAAATTATCACTGCTTAAGGCCACTGAGTGAATCTTTTAAACAGGACTTGCACATCAAGGGACATACCAAAATTATCACTGCTTAAGGCCACTGAGTAAATCTTTTAAACAGGACTTGCACATCAAGGGACATACCAAAATTATCAATGCTTAAGGCCACTGAGTAAATCTTTTAAACTGGACTTGCACATCAAGGGACATACCAAAATTATCACTGCTTAAGGCCACTGAGTAAATCATTTAAACAGGACTTGCACATCAAGGGACATACCAAAATTATCACTGCTTAAGGCCACTGAGTAAATCTTTTAAACAGGACTTGCACATCAAGGGACATACCAAAATTATCACTGCTTAAGGCCACTGAGTAAATCTTTTAAATAGGACTTGTACATCAAGGGACATACCAAAATTATCACTGCTTAAGGCCACTGAGTAAATCTTTTAAACAGGACTTGCACATCCAGGGACATACCAAAATGATCACTGCTTAAGGCCACTGAGTAAATCTTTTAAACAGGACTTGCACATCAAGGGACATACCAAAATTATCACTGCTTAAGGCCACTGAGTAAATATTTTAAACAGGACTTGCACATCAAGGGACATACCAAAATGATCACTGCTTAAGGCCACTGAGCGAATCTTTTAAACAGGACTTGCACATCAAGGGACATACCAAAATTATCACTGCTTAAGGCCACTGAGTGAATCTTTTAAACAGGACTTGCACATCAAGGGACATACCAAAATTATCACTGCTTAAGGCCACTGAGTAAATCTTTTAAACAGGACTTGCACATCAAGGGACATACCAAAATTATCAATGCTTAAGGCCACTGAGTAAATCTTTTAAACTGGACTTGCACATCAAGGGACATACCAAAATTATCACTGCTTAAGGCCACTGAGTAAATCATTTAAACAGGACTTGCACATCAAGGGACATACCAAAATTATCACTGCTTAAGGCCACTGAGTAAATCTTTTAAACAGGACTTGCACATCAAGGGACATACCAAAAAAATCACTGCTTAAGGCCACTGAGTAAATCTTTTAAATAGGACTTGTACATCAAGGGACATACCAAAATTATCACTGCTTAAGGCCACTGAGTAAGTCTTTTAAACGGGACTTGCACATCAAGGGACATACCAACATTATCACTGCTTAAGGCCACTGAGTATATCTTTTAAACAGGACTTGCACATCAAGGGACATACCAAAATAATCAATGCTTAAGGCCACTGAGTAAATCTTTTAAACAGGACTTGCACATCAAGGGACATACCAAAATGATCACTGCTTAAGGCCACTGAGTAAATCTTTTAAACAGGACTTGCACATCAAGGGACATACCAAAATTATCACTGCTTAAGGCCACTGAGTAAATCTTTTAAACAGGACTTGCGAATCAAGGGACATACCAAAATTATCACTGCTTAAGGCCACTGAGTAAATCTTTTAAACAGGACTTGCGCATCAAGGGACATACCAAAATTATCACTGCTTAAGGCCACTGAGTAAATCTTTTAAACAGGACTTGCACATCAAGGGACATACCAAAATTATCACTGCTTAAGGCCACTGAGTAAATCTTTTAAACAGGATTTGCACATCAAGGGAAAACCCAAAATTATCACTGCTTAAGGCCACTGAGTAAATTTTTTAAAAAGGACTTGCACATCAAAGGACATACCAAAATTATCACTGCTTAAGGCCACTGAGTAAATCTTTTAAACAGGACTTGCGCATCAAGGGACATACCAAAATTATCAATGCTTAAGGCCACTGAGTAAATCTTTTAAACAGGACTTGCGCATCAAGGGACATACCAAAATTATCAATGCTTAAGGCCACTGAGTAAATCTTTTAAACAGGACTTGCGCATCAAGGGACATACCAAAATTATCACTGCTTAAGGCCACTGAGTAAATCTTTTAAACAGGACTTGCGCATAAAGGGACATACCAAAATTATCACTGCTTAAGGCCACTGAGTAAATCTTTTAAACAGAACTTGCGCATCAAGGGACATACCAAAATTATCACTGCTTAAGGCCACTGAGTAAATCTTTTAAACAGGACTTGCGCATCAAGGGACATACCAAAATTATCACTGCTTAAGGCCACTGAGTAAATCTTTTAAACAGGACTTGCGCATCAAGGGACATACCAAAATTATCACTGCTTAAGGCCACTGAGTAAATTTTTTAAACAGGACTTGCGCATCAAGGGACATACCAAAATTATCAATGCTTAAGGCCACTGAGTAAATCTTTTAAACTGGACTTGCACATCAAGGGACATACCAAAATTATCACTGCTTAAGGCCACTGAGTAAATCTTTTAAACAGGACTTGCACATCAAGGGACATACCAAAATTATCACTGCTTAAGGCCACTGAGTAAATCTTTTAAACAGGACTTGCACATCAAGGGACATACCAAAATTATCACTGCTTAAGGCCACTGAGTAAATCTTTTAAACAGGACTTGTACATCAAGGGACATACCAAAATTATCACTGCTTAAGGCCACTGAGTAAGTCTTTTAAACGGGACTTGCACATCAAGGGACATACCAACATTATCACTGCTTAAGGCCACTGAGTAAATCTTTTAAACAGGACTTGCACATCAAGGGACATACCAAAATAATCAATGCTTAAGGCCACTGAGTAAATCTTTTAAACAGGACTTGCACATCAAGGGACATACCAAAATAATCAATGCTTAAGGCCACTGAGTAAATCTTTTAAACAGGACTTGCACATCAAGGGACATACCAAAATTATCACTGCTTAAGGCCACTGAGTAAATCTTTTAAACAGGACTTGCGAATCAAGGGACATACCAAAATTATCACTGCTTAAGGCCACTGAGTAAATCTTTTAAACAGGACTTGCGCATCAAGGGACATACCAAAATTATCACTGCTTAAGGCCACTGAGTAAATCTTTTAAACAGGACTTGCACATCAAGGGACATACCAAAATTATCACTGCTTAAGGCCACTGAGTAAATCTTTTAAACAGGACTTGCACATCAAGGGACATACCAAAATTATCACTGCTTAAGGCCACTGAGTAAATCTTTTAAACAGGTTTGCACATCAAGGGACATACCAAAATTATCACTGCTTAAGGCCACTGAGTAAATCTTTTAAACAGGACTTGCACATCAAGGGACATACCAAAATTATCACTGCTTAAGGCCACTGAGTAAATCTTTTAAACAGGACTTGCACATCAAGGGACATACCAAAATTATCACTGCTTAAGGCCACTGAGTAAATCTTTTAAACAGGACTTGCACATCAAGGGACATACCAAAATTATCACTGCTTAAAGTCACTGAGTAAATCTTTTAAACAGGACTTGCACATCAAGGGACATACCAAAATTATCACTGCTGAAGGCCACTGAGTAAATCTTTTAAACAGGACTTGCACATCAAGGGACATACCAAAATTATCACTGATTAAGGCCAATGAGTAAATCTTTTAAACAGAACTTGCACATCAAGGGACAAACCAAAATTATCACTGCTTAAGGCCACTGAGTAAATCTTTTAAACAGGACTTGCACATCAAGGGACATACCAAAATTATCACTGCTTAAGGCCACAGAGTAAATCTTTTAAACAGGACTTGCACATCAAGGGACATACCAAAATTATCACTGCTTAAGGCCACTGAGTAAATCTTTTAAACAGGACTTGCACATCAAGGGACATACCAAAATTATCACTGCTTAAGGCCACTGAGTAAATCTTTTAAACAGGACTTGCGCATCAAGGGACATACCAAAATTATCACTGCTTAAGGCCACTGAGTAAATCTTTTAAACAGGACTTGCGCATCAAGGGACATACCAAAATTATCACTGCTTAAGGCCACTGAGTAAATCTTTTAAACAGGACTTGCGCATCAAGGGACATACCAAAATTATCACTGCTTAAGGCCACTGAGTAAATCTTTTAAACAGGACTTGCGCATCAAGGGACATACCAAAATTATCACTGCTTAAGGCCACTGAGTAAATCTTTTAAACAGGACTTGCGCATCAAGGGACATACCAAAATTATCACTGCTTAAGGCCACTGAGTAAATCTTTTAAATAGGACTTGCGCATCAAGGGACATACCAAAATGATCACTGCTTAAGGCCACTGAGTAAATCTTTTAAACAGGACTTGCGCATCAAGGGACATATCAAAATAATCAATGCTTAAGGCCACTGAGTAAATCTTTTAAACAGGACTTGCACATCAAGGGACATACCAAAATTATCACTGCTTAAGGCCACTGAGTAAATCTTTTAAACAGGACTTGCGCATCAAGGGACATACCAAAATTATCACTGCTTAAGGCCACTGAGTAAATCTTTTAAACAGGACTTGCGCATCAAGGGACATACCAAAATTATCACTGCTTAAGGCCACTGAGTAAATCTTTTAAACAGGACTTGCACATCAAGGGACATACCAAAATTATCACTGCTTAAGGCCACTGAGTAAATCTTTTAAACAGGACTTGCACATCAAGGGACATACCAAAATTATCACTGCTTAAGGCCACTGAGTAAATCTTTTAAACAGGACTTGCACATCAAGGGACATACCAAAATTATCACTGCTTAAGGCCACTGAGTAAATCTTTTAAACAGGACTTGCACATCAAGGGACATACCAAAATTATCACTGCTTAAGGCCACTGAGTAAATCTTTTAAACAGGACTTGCACATCAAGGGACATACCAAAATTATCACTGCTTAAGGCCACTGAGTAAATCTTTTAAACAGGACTTGCACATCAAGGGACATACCAAAATTATCACTGCTTAAGGCCACTGAGTAAATCTTTTAAACAGGACTTGCACATCAAGGGACATACCAAAATTATCACTGCTTAAGGCCACTGAGTAAATCTTTTAAACAGGACTTGCACATCAAGGGACATGCCAAAATTATCACTGCTTAAGGCCACTGAGTAAATCTTTTAAACAGGACTTGCACATCCAGGGACATACCAAAATGATCACTGCTTAAGGCCACTGAGTAAATCTTTTAAACAGGACTTGCACATCAAGGGACATACCAAAATGATCACTGCTTAAGGCCACTGAGTAAATATTTTAAACAGGACTTGCACATCAAGGGACATACCAAAATGATCACTGCTTAAGGCCACTGAGCGAATCTTTTAAACAGGACTTGCACATCAAGGGACATACCAAAATTATCACTGCTTAAGGCCACTGAGTGAATCTTTTAAACAGGACTTGCACATCAAGGGACATACCAAAATTATCACTGCTTAAGGCCACTGAGTAAATCTTTTAAACAGGACTTGCGCATCAAGGGACATACCAAAATTATCAATGCTTAAGGCCACAGAGTAAATCTTTTAAACAGGACTTGCACATCAAGGGACATACCAAAATTATCACTGCTTAAGGCCACTGAGTAAATCTTTTAAACAGGACTTGCACATCAAGGGACATACCAAAATTATCACTGCTTAAGGCCACTGAGTAAATCTTTTAAACAGGACTTGCGCATCAAGGGACATACCAAAATTATCACTGCTTAAGGCCACTGAGTAAATCTTTTAAACAGGACTTGCGCATCAAGGGACATACCAAAATTATCACTGCTTAAGGCCACTGAGTAAATCTTTTAAACAGGACTTGCGCATCAAGGGACATACCAAAATTATCACTGCTTAAGGCCACTGAGTAAATCTTTTAAACAGGACTTGCGCATCAAGGGACATACCAAAATTATCACTGCTTAAGGCCACTGAGTAAATCTTTTAAACAGGACTTGCGCATCAAGGGACATACCAAAATTATCACTGCTTAAGGCCACTGAGTAAATCTTTTAAATAGGACTTGCGCATCAAGGGACATACCAAAATGATCACTGCTTAAGGCCACTGAGTAAATCTTTTAAACAGGACTTGCGCATCAAGGGACATACCAAAATAATCAATGCTTAAGGCCACTGAGTAAATCTTTTAAACAGGACTTGCACATCAAGGGACATACCAAAATTATCACTGCTTAAGGCCACTGAGTAAATCTTTTAAACAGGACTTGCACATCAAGGGACATACCAAAATTATCACTGCTTAAGGCCACTGAGTAAATCTTTTAAACAGGACTTGCACATCAAGGGACATACCAAAATTATCACTGCTTAAGGCCACTGAGTAAATCTTTTAAACAGGACTTGCGCATCAAGGGACATACCAAAATTATCACTGCTTAAGGCCACTGAGTAAATCTTTTAAACAGGACTTGCGCATCAAGGGACATACCAAAATTATCACTGCTTAAGGCCACTGTGTAAATCTTTTAAACAGGACTTGCGCATCAAGGGACATACCAAAATTATCACTGCTTAAGGCCACTGAGTAAATCTTTTAAACAGGACTTGCACATCAAGGGACATACCAAAATTATCACTGCTTAAGGCCACTGAGTAAATCTTTTAAACAGGACTTGCACATCAAGGGACATACCAAAATTATCACTGCTTAAGGCCACTGAGTAAATCTTTTAAACAGGACTTGCACATCAAGGGACATACCAAAATTATCACTGCTTAAGGCCACTGAGTAAATCTTTTAAACAGGACTTGCACATCAAGGGACATACCAAAATTATCACTGCTTAAGGCCACTGAGTAAATCTTTTAAACAGGACTTGCACATCCAGGGACATACCAAAATGATCACTGCTTAAGGCCACTGAGTAAATCTTTTAAACAGGACTTGCACATCAAGGGACATACCAAAATTATCACTGCTTAAGGCCACTGAGTAAATCTATTAAACAGGACTTGCACATCAAGGGACATACCAAAATTATCACTGCTTAAGGCCACTGAGTAAATCTTTTAAACAGGACTTGCACATCAAGGGACATACCAAAATTATCACTGCTTAAGGCCACTGAGTAAATCTTTTAAACAGGACTTGCACATCAAGGGACATACCAAAATTATCACTGCTTAAGGCCACGAAGTAAATCTTTTAAACAGGACTTGCACATCCAGGGACATACCAAAATGATCACTGCTTAAGGCCACTGAGTAAATCTTTTAAACAGGACTTGCACATCAAGGGACATACCAAAATGATCACTGCTTAAGGCCACTGAGTAAATATTTTAAACAGGACTTGCACATCAAGGGACATACCAAAATGATCACTGCTTAAGGCCACTGAGCGAATCTTTTAAACAGGACTTGCACATCAAGGGACATACCAAAATTATCACTGCTTAAGGCCACTGAGTGAATCTTTTAAACAGGACTTGCACATCAAGGGACATACCAAAATTATCACTGCTTAAGGCCACTGAGTAAATCTTTTAAACAGGTTTGCACATCAAGGGACATACCAAAATTATCACTGCTTAAGGCCACTGAGTAAATCTTTTAAACAGGACTTGCACATCAAGGGACATACCAAAATTATCACTGCTTAAGGCCACTGAGTAAATCTTTTAAACAGGACTTGCGCATCAAGGGACATACCAAAATTATCACTGCTTAAGGCCACTGAGTAAATCTTTTAAACAGGACTTGCGCATCAAGGGACATACCAAAATTATCACTGCTTAAGGCCACTGAGTAAATCTTTTAAACAGGACTTGCGCATCAAGGGACATACCAAAATTATCACTGCTTAAGGCCACTGAGTAAATCTTTTAAACAGGACTTGCGCATCAAGGGACATACCAAAATTATCACTGCTTAAGGCCACTGAGTAAATCTTTTAAACAGGACTTGCGCATCAAGGGACATACCAAAATTATCACTGCTTAAGGCCACTGAGTAAATCTTTTAAATAGGACTTGCGCATCAAGGGACATACCAAAATGATCACTGCTTAAGGCCACTGAGTAAATCTTTTAAACAGGACTTGCGCATCAAGGGACATATCAAAATAATCAATGCTTAAGGCCACTGAGTAAATCTTTTAAACAGGACTTGCACATCAAGGGACATACCAAAATTATCACTGCTTAAGGCCACTGAGTAAATCTTTTAAACAGGACTTGCGCATCAAGGGACATACCAAAATTATCACTGCTTAAGGCCACTGAGTAAATCTTTTAAACAGGACTTGCGCATCAAGGGACATACCAAAATTATCACTGCTTAAGGCCACTGAGTAAATCTTTTAAACAGGACTTGCACATCAAGGGACATACCAAAATTATCACTGCTTAAGGCCACTGAGTAAATCTTTTAAACAGGACTTGCACATCAAGGGACATACCAAAATTATCACTGCTTAAGGCCACTGAGTAAATCTTTTAAACAGGACTTGCACATCAAGGGACATACCAAAATTATCACTGCTTAAGGCCACTGAGTAAATCTTTTAAACAGGACTTGCACATCAAGGGACATACCAAAATTATCACTGCTTAAGGCCACTGAGTAAATCTTTTAAACAGGACTTGCACATCAAGGGACATACCAAAATTATCACTGCTTAAGGCCACTGAGTAAATCTTTTAAACAGGACTTGCACATCAAGGGACATACCAAAATTATCACTGCTTAAGGCCACTGAGTAAATCTTTTAAACAGGACTTGCACATCAAGGGACATACCAAAATTATCACTGCTTAAGGCCACTGAGTAAATCTTTTAAACAGGACTTGCACATCAAGGGACATGCCAAAATTATCACTGCTTAAGGCCACTGAGTAAATCTTTTAAACAGGACTTGCACATCCAGGGACATACCAAAATGATCACTGCTTAAGGCCACTGAGTAAATCTTTTAAACAGGACTTGCACATCAAGGGACATACCAAAATGATCACTGCTTAAGGCCACTGAGTAAATATTTTAAACAGGACTTGCACATCAAGGGACATACCAAAATGATCACTGCTTAAGGCCACTGAGCGAATCTTTTAAACAGGACTTGCACATCAAGGGACATACCAAAATTATCACTGCTTAAGGCCACTGAGTGAATCTTTTAAACAGGACTTGCACATCAAGGGACATACCAAAATTATCACTGCTTAAGGCCACTGAGTAAATCTTTTAAACAGGACTTGCGCATCAAGGGACATACCAAAATTATCAATGCTTAAGGCCACAGAGTAAATCTTTTAAACAGGACTTGCACATCAAGGGACATACCAAAATTATCACTGCTTAAGGCCACTGAGTAAATCTTTTAAACAGGACTTGCACATCAAGGGACATACCAAAATTATCACTGCTTAAGGCCACTGAGTAAATCTTTTAAACAGGACTTGCGCATCAAGGGACATACCAAAATTATCACTGCTTAAGGCCACTGAGTAAATCTTTTAAACAGGACTTGCGCATCAAGGGACATACCAAAATTATCACTGCTTAAGGCCACTGAGTAAATCTTTTAAACAGGACTTGCGCATCAAGGGACATACCAAAATTATCACTGCTTAAGGCCACTGAGTAAATCTTTTAAACAGGACTTGCGCATCAAGGGACATACCAAAATTATCACTGCTTAAGGCCACTGAGTAAATCTTTTAAACAGGACTTGCGCATCAAGGGACATACCAAAATTATCACTGCTTAAGGCCACTGAGTAAATCTTTTAAATAGGACTTGCGCATCAAGGGACATACCAAAATGATCACTGCTTAAGGCCACTGAGTAAATCTTTTAAACAGGACTTGCGCATCAAGGGACATACCAAAATAATCAATGCTTAAGGCCACTGAGTAAATCTTTTAAACAGGACTTGCACATCAAGGGACATACCAAAATTATCACTGCTTAAGGCCACTGAGTAAATCTTTTAAACAGGACTTGCACATCAAGGGACATACCAAAATTATCACTGCTTAAGGCCACTGAGTAAATCTTTTAAACAGGACTTGCACATCAAGGGACATACCAAAATTATCACTGCTTAAGGCCACTGAGTAAATCTTTTAAACAGGACTTGCGCATCAAGGGACATACCAAAATTATCACTGCTTAAGGCCACTGAGTAAATCTTTTAAACAGGACTTGCGCATCAAGGGACATACCAAAATTATCACTGCTTAAGGCCACTGTGTAAATCTTTTAAACAGGACTTGCGCATCAAGGGACATACCAAAATTATCACTGCTTAAGGCCACTGAGTAAATCTTTTAAACAGGACTTGCACATCAAGGGACATACCAAAATTATCACTGCTTAAGGCCACTGAGTAAATCTTTTAAACAGGACTTGCACATCAAGGGACATACCAAAATTATCACTGCTTAAGGCCACTGAGTAAATCTTTTAAACAGGACTTGCACATCAAGGGACATACCAAAATTATCACTGCTTAAGGCCACTGAGTAAATCTTTTAAACAGGACTTGCACATCAAGGGACATACCAAAATTATCACTGCTTAAGGCCACTGAGTAAATCTTTTAAACAGGACTTGCACATCCAGGGACATACCAAAATGATCACTGCTTAAGGCCACTGAGTAAATCTTTTAAACAGGACTTGCACATCAAGGGACATACCAAAATTATCACTGCTTAAGGCCACTGAGTAAATCTATTAAACAGGACTTGCACATCAAGGGACATACCAAAATTATCACTGCTTAAGGCCACTGAGTAAATCTTTTAAACAGGACTTGCACATCAAGGGACATACCAAAATTATCACTGCTTAAGGCCACTGAGTAAATCTTTTAAACAGGACTTGCACATCAAGGGACATACCAAAATTATCACTGCTTAAGGCCACGAAGTAAATCTTTTAAACAGGACTTGCACATCCAGGGACATACCAAAATGATCACTGCTTAAGGCCACTGAGTAAATCTTTTAAACAGGACTTGCACATCAAGGGACATACCAAAATGATCACTGCTTAAGGCCACTGAGTAAATATTTTAAACAGGACTTGCACATCAAGGGACATACCAAAATGATCACTGCTTAAGGCCACTGAGCGAATCTTTTAAACAGGACTTGCACATCAAGGGACATACCAAAATTATCACTGCTTAAGGCCACTGAGTGAATCTTTTAAACAGGACTTGCACATCAAGGGACATACCAAAATTATCACTGCTTAAGGCCACTGAGTAAATCTTTTAAACAGGTTTGCACATCAAGGGACATACCAAAATTATCACTGCTTAAGGCCACTGAGTAAATCTTTTAAACAGGACTTGCACATCAAGGGACATACCAAAATTATCACTGCTTAAGGCCACTGAGTAAATCTTTTAAACAGGACTTGCACATCAAGGGACATACCAAAATTATCACTGCTTAAGGCCACTGAGTAAATCTTTTAAACAGGACTTGCACATCAAGGGACATACCAAAATTATCACTGCTTAAAGTCACTGAGTAAATCTTTTAAACAGGACTTGCACATCAAGGGACATACCAAAATTATCACTGCTGAAGGCCACTGAGTAAATCTTTTAAACAGGACTTGCACATCAAGGGACATACCAAAATTATCACTGATTAAGGCCAATGAGTAAATCTTTTAAACAGAACTTGCACATCAAGGGACAAACCAAAATTATCACTGCTTAAGGCCACTGAGTAAATCTTTTAAACTGGACTTGCACATCAAGGGACATACCAAAATGATCAATGCTTAAGGCCACTGAGTAAATCTTTTAAACAGGACTTGCACATCAAGGGACATACCAAAATTATCACTGCTTAAGGCCACTGAGTAAATCTTTTAAACAGGACTTGCACATCAAGGGACATACCAAAATTATCACTGCTTAAGGCCACTGAGTAAATCTTTTAAACAGGACTTGCGCATCAAGGGACATACCAAAATTATCACTGCTTAAGGCCACTGAGTAAATCTTTTAAACAGGACTTGCGCATCAAGGGACATACCAAAATTATCACTGCTTAAGGCCACTGAGTAAATCTTTTAAACAGGACTTGCGCATCAAGGGACATACCAAAATTATCACTGCTTAAGGCCACTGAGTAAATCTTTTAAACAGGACTTGCGCATCAAGGGAGATACCAAAATTATCACTGCTTAAGGCCACTGAGTAAATCTTTTAAACAGGACTTGCGCATCAAGGGACATACCAAAATTATCACTGCTTAAGGCCACTGAGTAAATCTTTTAAATAGGACTTGCGCATCAAGGGACATACCAAAATGATCACTGCTTAAGGCCACTGAGTAAATCTTTTAAACAGGACTTGCGCATCAAGGGACATACCAAAATAATCAATGCTTAAGGCCACTGAGTAAATCTTTTAAACAGGACTTGCACATCAAGGGACATACCAAAATTATCACTGCTTAAGGCCACTGAGTAAATCTTTTAAACAGGACTTGCACATCAAGGGACATACCAAAATTATCACTGCTTAAGGCCACTGAGTAAATCTTTTAAACAGGACTTGCACATCAAGGGACATACCAAAATTATCACTGCTTAAGGCTACTGAGTAAATCTTTTAAACAGGACTTGCGCATCAAGGGACATACCAAAATTATCACTGCTTAAGGCCACTGAGTAAATCTTTTAAACAGGACTTGCGCATCAAGGGACATACCAAAATTATCACTGCTTAAGGCCACTGTGTAAATCTTTTAAACAGGACTTGCGCATCAAGGGACATACCAAAATTATCACTGCTTAAGGCCACTGAGTAAATCTTTTAAACAGGACTTGCACATCAAGGGACATACCAAAATTATCACTGCTTAAGGCCACTGAGTAAATCTTTTAAACAGGACTTGCACATCAAGGGACATACCAAAATTATCACTGCTTAAGGCCACTGAGTAAATCTTTTAAACAGGACTTGCACATCAAGGGACATACCAAAATTATCACTGCTTAAGGCCACTGAGTAAATCTTTTAAACAGGACTTGCACATCAAGGGACATACCAAAATTATCACTGCTTAAGGCCACTGAGTAAATCTTTTAAACAGGACTTGCACATCCAGGGACATACCAAAATGATCACTGCTTAAGGCCACTGAGTAAATCTTTTAAACAGGACTTGCACATCAAGGGACATACCAAAATTATCACTGCTTAAGGCCACTGAGTAAATCTTTTAAACAGGACTTGCACATCAAGGGACATACCAAAATTATCACTGCTTAAGGCCACTGAGTAAATCTTTTAAACAGGACTTGCACATCAAGGGACATACCAAAATTATCACTGCTTAAGGCCACGAAGTAAATCTTTTAAACAGGACTTGCACATCCAGGGACATACCAAAATGATCACTGCTTAAGGCCACTGAGTAAATCTTTTAAACAGGACTTGCACATCAAGGGACATACCAAAATGATCACTGCTTAAGGCCACTGAGTAAATATTTTAAACAGGACTTGCACATCAAGGGACATACCAAAATGATCACTGCTTAAGGCCACTGAGCGAATCTTTTAAACAGGACTTGCACATCAAGGGACATACCAAAATTATCACTGCTTAAGGCCACTGAGTGAATCTTTTAAACAGGACTTGCACATCAAGGGACATACCAAAATTATCACTGCTTAAGGCCACTGAGTAAATCTTTTAAACAGGTTTGCACATCAAGGGACATACCAAAATTATCACTGCTTAAGGCCACTGAGTAAATCTTTTAAACAGGACTTGCACATCAAGGGACATACCAAAATTATCACTGCTTAAGGCCACTGAGTAAATCTTTTAAACAGGACTTGCACATCAAGGGACATACCAAAATTATCACTGCTTAAGGCCACTGAGTAAATCTTTTAAACAGGACTTGCACATCAAGGGACATACCAAAATTATCACTGCTTAAAGTCACTGAGTAAATCTTTTAAACAGGACTTGCACATCAAGGGACATACCAAAATTATCACTGCTGAAGGCCACTGAGTAAATCTTTTAAACAGGACTTGCACATCAAGGGACATACCAAAATTATCACTGATTAAGGCCAATGAGTAAATCTTTTAAACAGAACTTGCACATCAAGGGACAAACCAAAATTATCACTGCTTAAGGCCACTGAGTAAATCTTTTAAACAGGACTTGCACATCAAGGGACATACCAAAATTATCACTGCTTAAGGCCACAGAGTAAATCTTTTAAACAGGACTTGCACATCAAGGGACATACCAAAATTATCACTGCTTAAGGCCACTGAGTAAATCTTTTAAACAGGACTTGCACATCAAGGGACATACCAAAATTATCACTGCTTAAGGCCACTGAGTAAATCTTTTAAACAGGACTTGCGCATCAAGGGACATACCAAAATTATCACTGCTTAAGGCCACTGAGTAAATCTTTTAAACAGGACTTGCGCATCAAGGGACATACCAAAATTATCACTGCTTAAGGCCACTGAGTAAATCTTTTAAACAGGACTTGCGCATCAAGGGACATACCAAAATTATCACTGCTTAAGGCCACTGAGTAAATCTTTTAAACAGGACTTGCGCATCAAGGGACATACCAAAATTATCACTGCTTAAGGCCACTGAGTAAATCTTTTAAACAGGACTTGCGCATCAAGGGACATACCAAAATTATCACTGCTTAAGGCCACTGAGTAAATCTTTTAAATAGGACTTGCGCATCAAGGGACATACCAAAATGATCACTGCTTAAGGCCACTGAGTAAATCTTTTAAACAGGACTTGCGCATCAAGGGACATATCAAAATAATCAATGCTTAAGGCCACTGAGTAAATCTTTTAAACAGGACTTGCACATCAAGGGACATACCAAAATTATCACTGCTTAAGGCCACTGAGTAAATCTTTTAAACAGGACTTGCGCATCAAGGGACATACCAAAATTATCACTGCTTAAGGCCACTGAGTAAATCTTTTAAACAGGACTTGCACATCAAGGGACATACCAAAATTATCACTGCTTAAGGCCACTGAGTAAATCTTTTAAACAGGACTTGCACATCAAGGGACATACCAAAATTATCACTGCTTAAGGCCACTGAGTAAATCTTTTAAACAGGACTTGCACATCAAGGGACATACCAAAATTATCACTGCTTAAGGCCACTGAGTAAATCTTTTAAACAGGACTTGCACATCAAGGGACATACCAAAATTATCACTGCTTAAGGCCACTGAGTAAATCTTTTAAACAGGACTTGCACATCAAGGGACATACCAAAATTATCACTGCTTAAGGCCACTGAGTAAATCTTTTAAACAGGACTTGCACATCAAGGGACATACCAAAATTATCACTGCTTAAGGCCACTGAGTAAATCTATTAAACAGGACTTGCACATCAAGGGACATACCAAAATGATCACTGCTTAAGGCCACTGAGTAAATCTTTTAAACAGGACTTGCACATCAAGGGACATACCAAAATTATCACTGCTTAAGGCCACTGAGTAAATCTTTTAAACAGGACTTGCACATCAAGGGACATGCCAAAATTATCACTGCTTAAGGCCACTGAGTAAATCTTTTAAACAGGACTTGCACATCCAGGGACATACCAAAATGATCACTGCTTAAGGCCACTGAGTAAATCTTTTAAACAGGACTTGCACATCAAGGGACATACCAAAATGATCACTGCTTAAGGCCACTGAGTAAATATTTTAAACAGGACTTGCACATCAAGGGACATACCAAAATGATCACTGCTTAAGGCCACTGAGCGAATCTTTTAAACAGGACTTGCACATCAAGGGACATACCAAAATTATCACTGCTTAAGGCCACTGAGTGAATCTTTTAAACAGGACTTGCACATCAAGGGACATACCAAAATTATCACTGCTTAAGGCCACTGAGTAAATCTTTTAAACAGGACTTGCGCATCAAGGGACATACCAAAATTATCACTGCTTAAGGCCACTGAGTAAATCTTTTAAACAGGACTTGCGCATCAAGGGACATACCAAAATTATCACTGCTTAAGGCCACTGAGTAAATCTTTTAAACAGGACTTGCGCATCAAGGGACATACCAAAATTATCACTGCTTAAGGCCACTGAGTAAATCTTTTAAACAGGACTTGCGCATCAAGGGACATACCAAAATTATCACTGCTTAAGGCCACTGAGTAAATCTTTTAAACAGGACTTGCGCATCAAGGGACATACCAAAATTATCACTGCTTAAGGCCACTGAGTAAATCTTTTAAATAGGACTTGCGCATCAAGGGACATACCAAAATGATCACTGCTTAAGGCCACTGAGTAAATCTTTTAAACAGGACTTGCGCATCAAGGGACATACCAAAATAATCAATGCTTAAGGCCACTGAGTAAATCTTTTAAACAGGACTTGCACATCAAGGGACATACCAAAATTATCACTGCTTAAGGCCACTGAGTAAATCTTTTAAACAGGACTTGCACATCAAGGGACATACCAAAATTATCACTGCTTAAGGCCACTGAGTAAATCTTTTAAACAGGACTTGCACATCAAGGGACATACCAAAATTATCACTGCTTAAGGCCACTGAGTAAATCTTTTAAACAGGACTTGCGCATCAAGGGACATACCAAAATTATCACTGCTTAAGGCCACTGAGTAAATCTTTTAAACAGGACTTGCGCATCAAGGGACATACCAAAATTATCACTGCTTAAGGCCACTGTGTAAATCTTTTAAACAGGACTTGCGCATCAAGGGACATACCAAAATTATCACTGCTTAAGGCCACTGAGTAAATCTTTTAAACAGGACTTGCACATCAAGGGACATACCAAAATTATCACTGCTTAAGGCCACTGAGTAAATCTTTTAAACAGGACTTGCACATCAAGGGACATACCAAAATTATCACTGCTTAAGGCCACTGAGTAAATCTTTTAAACAGGACTTGCACATCAAGGGACATACCAAAATTATCACTGCTTAAGGCCACTGAGTAAATCTTTTAAACAGGACTTGCACATCAAGGTACATACCAAAATTATCACTGCTTAAGGCCACTGAGTAAATCTTTTAAACAGGACTTGCACATCCAGGGACATACCAAAATGATCACTGCTTAAGGCCACTGAGTAAATCTTTTAAACAGGACTTGCACATCAAGGGACATACCAAAATTATCACTGCTTAAGGCCACTGAGTAAATCTATTAAACAGGACTTGCACATCAAGGGACATACCAAAATTATCACTGCTTAAGGCCACTGAGTAAATCTTTTAAACAGGACTTGCACATCAAGGGACATACCAAAATTATCACTGCTTAAGGCCACTGAGTAAATCTTTTAAACAGGACTTGCACATCAAGGGACATACCAAAATTATCACTGCTTAAGGCCACTGAGTAAATCTTTTAAACAGGACTTGCACATCCAGGGACATACCAAAATGATCACTGCTTAAGGCCACTGAGTAAATCTTTTAAACAGGACTTGCACATCAAGGGACATACCAAAATGATCACTGCTTAAGGCCACTGAGTAAATATTTTAAACAGGACTTGCACATCAAGGGACATACCAAAATGATCACTGCTTAAGGCCACTGAGCGAATCTTTTAAACAGGACTTGCACATCAAGGGACATACCAAAATTATCACTGCTTAAGGCCACTGAGTGAATCTTTTAAACAGGACTTGCACATCAAGGGACATACCAAAATTATCACTGCTTAAGGCAACTGAGTAAATCTTTTAAACAGGACTTGCACATCAAGGGACATACCAAAATTATCAATGCTTAAGGCCACTGAGTAAATCTTTTAAACTGGACTTGCACATCAAGGGACATACCAAAATTATCACTGCTTAAGGCCACTGAGTAAATCTTTTAAACAGGACTTGCACATCAAGGGACATACCAAAATTATCACTGCTTAAGGCCACTGAGTAAATCTTTTAAACAGGACTTGCACATCAAGGGACATACCAAAATTATCACTGCTTATGGCCACTGAGTAAATCTTTTAAATAGGACTTGTACATCAAGGGACATACCAAAATTATCACTGCTTAAGGCCACTGAGTAAGTCTTTTAAACGGGACTTGCACATCAAGGGACATACCAACATTATCACTGCTTAAGGCCACTGAGTAAATCTTTTAAACAGGACTTGCACATCAAGGGACATACCAAAATAATCAATGCTTAAGGCCACTGAGTAAATCTTTTAAACAGGACTTGCACATCAAGGGACATACCAAAATGATCACTGCTTAAGGCCACTGAGTAAATCTTTTAAACAGGACTTGCACATCAAGGGACATACCAAAATGATCACTGCTTAAGGCCACTGAGTAAATCTTTTAAACAGGACTTGCGAATCAAGGGACATACCAAAATTATCACTGCTTAAGGCCACTGAGTAAATCTTTTAAACAGGACTTGCGCATCAAGGGACATACCAAAATTATCACTGCTTAAGGCCACTGAGTAAATCTTTTAAACAGGACTTGCACATCAAGGGACATACCAAAATTATCACTGCTTAAGGCCACTGAGTAAATCTTTTAAACAGGACTTGCACATCAAGGGACATACCAAAATTATCACTGCTTAAGGCCACTGAGTAAATTTTTTAAAAAGGACTTGCACATCAAAGGACATACCAAAATTATCACTGCTTAAGGCCACTGAGTACATTTTTTAAACAGGACTTGCACATCAAGGGACATACCAAAATTATCACTGCTTAAGGCCACTGAGTAAATCTTTTAAACAGGACTTGCGCATCAAGGGACATACCAAAATTATCAATGCTTAAGGCCACTGAGTAAATCTTTTAAACAGGACTTGCGCATCAAGGGACATACCAAAATTATCACTGCTTAAGGCCACTGAGTAAATCTTTTAAACAGGACTTGCGCATCAAGGGACATACCAAAATTATCACTGCTTAAGGCCACTGAGTAAATCTTTTAAACAGGACTTGCGCATCAAGGGACATACCAAAATTATCACTGCTTAAGGCCACTGAGTAAATCTTTTAAACAGAACTTGCGCATCAAGGGACATACCAAAATTATCACTGCTTAAGGCCACTGAGTAAAACTTTTAAACAGGACTTGCGCATCAAGGGACATACCAAAATTATCACTGCTTAAGGCCACTGAGTAAATCTTTTAAACAGGACTTGCGCATCAAGGGACATACCAAAATTATCACTGCTTAAGGCCACTGAGTAAATTTTTTAAACAGGACTTGCGCATCAAGGGACATACCAAAATTATCACTGCTTAAGGCCACTGAGTAAATCTTTTAAACAGGACTTGCACATCAAGGGACATACCAAAATTATCAATGCTTAAGGCCACTGAGTAAATCTTTTAAACTGGACTTGCACATCAAGGGACATACCAAAATTATCACTGCTTAAGGCCACTGAGTAAATCTTTTAAACAGGACTTGCACATCAAGGGACATACCAAAATTATCACTGCTTAAGGCCACTGAGTAAATCTTTTAAACAGGACTTGCACATCAAGGGACATACCAAAATTATCACTGCTTAAGGCCACTGAGTAAATCTTTTAAATAGGACTTGTACATCAAGGGACATACCAAAATTATCACTGCTTAAGGCCACTGAGTAAGTCTTTTAAACGGGACTTGCACATCAAGGGACATACCAACATTATCACTGCTTAAGGCCACTGAGTAAATCTTTTAAACAGGACTTGCACATCAAGGGACATACCAAAATAATCAATGCTTAAGGCCACTGAGTAAATCTTTTAAACAGGACTTGCACATCAAGGGACATACCAAAATGATCACTGCTTAAGGCCACTGAGTAAATCTTTTAAACAGGACTTGCACATCAAGGGACATACCAAAATTATCACTGCTTAAGGCCACTGAGTAAATCTTTTAAACAGGACTTGCGAATCAAGGGACATACCAAAATTATCACTGCTTAAGGCCACTGAGTAAATCTTTTAAACAGGACTTGCGCATCAAGGGACATACCAAAATTATCACTGCTTAAGGCCACTGAGTAAATCTTTTAAACAGGACTTGCACATCAAGGGACATACCAAAATTATCACTGCTTAAGGCCACTGAGTAAATCTTTTAAACAGGACTTGCACATCAAGGGAAAACCCAAAATTATCACTGCTTAAGGCCACTGAGTAAATTTTTTAAAAAGGACTTGCACATCAAAGGACATACCAAAATTATCACTGCTTAAGGCCACTGAGTAAATCTTTTAAACAGGACTTGCGCATCAAGGGACATACCAAAATTATCACTGCTTAAGGCCACTGAGTAAATCTTTTAAACAGGACTTGCACATCAAGGGACATACCAAAATTATCAATGCTTAAGGCCACTGAGTAAATCTTTTAAACAGGACTTGCGCATCAAGGGACATACCAAAATTATCACTGCTTAAGGCCACTGAGTAAATCTTTTAAACAGGACTTGCGCATCAAGGGACATACCAAAATTATCACTGCTTAAGGCCACTGAGTAAATCTTTTAAACAGAACTTGCGCATCAAGGGACATACCAAAATTATCACTGCTTAAGGCCACTGAGTAAATCTTTTAAACAGGACTTGCGCATCAAGGGACATACCAAAATTATCACTGCTTAAGGCCACTGAGTAAATCTTTTAAACAGGACTTGCGCATCAAGGGACATACCAAAATTATCACTGCTTAAGGCCACTGAGTAAATTTTTTAAACAGGACTTGCGCATCAAGGGACATACCAAAATTATCACTGCTTAAGGCCACTGAGTAAATCTTTTAAACAGGACTTGCACATCAAGGGACATACCAAAATTATCAATGCTTAAGGCCACTGAGTAAATCTTTTAAACTGGACTTGCACATCAAGGGACATACCAAAATTATCACTGCTTAAGGCCACTGAGTAAATCTTTTAAACAGGACTTGCACATCAAGGGACATACCAAAATTATCACTGCTTAAGGCCACTGAGTAAATCTTTTAAACAGGACTTGCACATCAAGGGACATACCAAAATTATCACTGCTTAAGGCCACTGAGTAAATCTTTTAAATAGGACTTGTACATCAAGGGACATACCAAAATTATCACTGCTTAAGGCCACTGAGTAAGTCTTTTAAACGGGACTTGCACATCAAGGGACATACCAACATTATCACTGCTTAAGGCCACTGAGTAAATCTTTTAAACAGGACTTGCACATCAAGGGACATACCAAAATAATCAATGCTTAAGGCCACTGAGTAAATCTTTTAAACAGGACTTGCACATCAAGGGACATACCAAAATGATCACTGCTTAAGGCCACTGAGTAAATCTTTTAAACAGGACTTGCACATCAAGGGACATACCAAAATTATCACTGCTTAAGGCCACTGAGTAAATCTTTTAAACAGGACTTGCGAATCAAGGGACATACCAAAATTATCACTGCTTAAGGCCACTGAGTAAATCTTTTAAACAGGACTTGCGCATCAAGGGACATACCAAAATTATCACTGCTTAAGGCCACTGAGTAAATCTTTTAAACAGGACTTGCACATCAAGGGACATACCAAAATTATCACTGCTTAAGGCCACTGAGTAAATCTTTTAAACAGGACTTGCACATCAAGGGAAAACCCAAAATTATCACTGCTTAAGGCCACTGAGTAAATTTTTTAAAAAGGACTTGCACATCAAAGGACATACCAAAATTATCACTGCTTAAGGCCACTGAGTAAATCTTTTAAACAGGACTTGCGCATCAAGGGACATACCAAAATTATCACTGCTTAAGGCCACTGAGTAAATCTTTTAAACAGGACTTGCACATCAAGGGACATACCAAAATTATCAATGCTTAAGGCCACTGAGTAAATCTTTTAAACAGGACTTGCGCATCAAGGGACATACCAAAATTATCACTGCTTAAGGCCACTGAGTAAATCTTTTAAACAGGACTTGCGCATCAAGGGACATACCAAAATTATCACTGCTTAAGGCCACTGAGTAAATCTTTTAAACAGAACTTGCGCATCAAGGGACATACCAAAATTATCACTGCTTAAGGCCACTGAGTAAATCTTTTAAACAGGACTTGCGCATCAAGGGACATACCAAAATTATCACTGCTTAAGGCCACTGAGTAAATCTTTTAAACAGGACTTGCACATCAAGGGACATACCAAAATTATCACTGCTTAAGGCCACTGAGTAAATCTTTTAAACAGGACTTGCGCATCAAGGGACATACCAAAATTATCACTGCTTAAGGCCACTGAGTAAATCTTTTAAACAGAACTTGCGCATCAAGGGACATACCAAAATTATCACTGCTTAAGGCCACTGAGTAAATCTTTTAAACAGGACTTGCGCATCAAGGGACATACCAAAATTATCACTGCTTAAGGCCACTGAGTAAATCTTTTAAACAGGACTTGCGCATCAAGGGACATACCAAAATTATCACTGCTTAAGGCCACTGAGTAAATCTTTTAAACAGGACTTGCGCATCAAGGGACATACCAAAATTATCAATGCTTAAGGCCACTGAGTAAATCTTTTAAACAGGACTTGCGCATCAAGGGACATACCAAAATTATCAATGCTTAAGGCCACTGAGTAAATCTTTTAAACAGGACTTGCGCATCAAGGGACATACCAAAATTATCACTGCTTAAGGCCACTGAGTAAATCTTTTAAACAGGACTTGCGCATCAAGGGACATACCAAAATTATCACTGCTTAAGGCCACTGAGTAAATCTTTTAAACAGAACTTGCGCATCAAGGGACATACCAAAATTATCACTGCTTAAGGCCACTGAGTAAATCTTTTAAACAGGACTTGCGCATCAAGGGACATACCAAAATTATCACTGCTTAAGGCCACTGAGTAAATCTTTTAAACAGGACTTGCGCATCAAGGGACATACCAAAATTATCACTGCTTAAGGCCACTGAGTAAATTTTTTAAACAGGACTTGCGCATCAAGGGACATACCAAAATTATCACTGCTTAAGGCCACTGAGTAAATCTTTTAAACAGGACTTGCACATCAAGGGACATACCAAAATTATCAATGCTTAAGGCCACTGAGTAAATCTTTTAAACTGGACTTGCACATCAAGGGACATACCAAAGTTATCACTGCTTAAGGCCACTGAGTAAATCTTTTAAACAGGACTTGCACATCAAGGGACATACCAAAATTATCACTGCTTAAGGCCACTGAGTAAATCTTTTAAACAGGACTTGCACATCAAGGGACATACCAAAATTATCACTGCTTAAGGCCACTGAGTAAATCTTTTAAATAGGACTTGTACATCAAGGGACATACCAAAATTATCACTGCTTAAGGCCACTGAGTAAGTCTTTTAAACGGGACTTGCACATCAAGGGACATACCAACATTATCACTGCTTAAGGCCACTGAGTAAATCTTTTAAACAGGACTTGCACATCAAGGGACATACCAAAATAATCAATGCTTAAGGCCACTGAGTAAATCTTTTAAACAGGACTTGCACATCAAGGGACATACCAAAATGATCACTGCTTAAGGCCACTGAGTAAATCTTTTAAACAGGACTTGCACATCAAGGGACATACCAAAATTATCACTGCTTAAGGCCACTGAGTAAATCTTTTAAACAGGACTTGCGAATCAAGGGACATACCAAAATTATCACTGCTTAAGGCCACTGAGTAAATCTTTTAAACAGGACTTGCGCATCAAGGGACATACCAAAATTATCACTGCTTAAGGCCACTGAGTAAATCTTTTAAACAGGACTTGCACATCAAGGGACATACCAAAATTATCACTGCTTAAGGCCACTGAGTAAATCTTTTAAACAGGACTTGCACATCAAGGGAAAACCCAAAATTATCACTGCTTAAGGCCACTGAGTAATTTTTTTAAAAAGGACTTGCACATCAAAGGACATACCAAAATTATCACTGCTTAAGGCCACTGAGTAAATCTTTTAAACAGGACTTGCGCATCAAGGGACATACCAAAATTATCACTGCTTAAGGCCACTGAGTAAATATTTTAAACAGGACTTGCACATCAAGGGACATACCAAAATGATCACTGCTTAAGGCCACTGAGCGAATCTTTTAAACAGGACTTGCACATCAAGGGACATACCAAAATTATCACTGCTTAAGGCCACTGAGTGAATCTTTTAAACAGGACTTGCACATCAAGGGACATACCAAAATTATCACTGCTTAAGGCAACTGAGTAAATCTTTTAAACAGGACTTGCACATCAAGGGACATACCAAAATTATCAATGCTTAAGGCCACTGAGTAAATCTTTTAAACTGGACTTGCACATCAAGGGACATACCAAAATTATCACTGCTTAAGGCCACTGAGTAAATCTTTTAAACAGGACTTGCACATCAAGGGACATACCAAAATTATCACTGCTTAAGGCCACTGAGTAAATCTTTTAAACAGGACTTGCACATCAAGGGACATACCAAAATTATCACTGCTTATGGCCACTGAGTAAATCTTTTAAATAGGACTTGTACATCAAGGGACATACCAAAATTATCACTGCTTAAGGCCACTGAGTAAGTCTTTTAAACGGGACTTGCACATCAAGGGACATACCAACATTATCACTGCTTAAGGCCACTGAGTAAATCTTTTAAACAGGACTTGCACATCAAGGGACATACCAAAATAATCAATGCTTAAGGCCACTGAGTAAATCTTTTAAACAGGACTTGCACATCAAGGGACATACCAAAATGATCACTGCTTAAGGCCACTGAGTAAATCTTTTAAACAGGACTTGCACATCAAGGGACATACCAAAATGATCACTGCTTAAGGCCACTGAGTAAATCTTTTAAACAGGACTTGCGAATCAAGGGACATACCAAAATTATCACTGCTTAAGGCCACTGAGTAAATCTTTTAAACAGGACTTGCGCATCAAGGGACATACCAAAATTATCACTGCTTAAGGCCACTGAGTAAATCTTTTAAACAGGACTTGCACATCAAGGGACATACCAAAATTATCACTGCTTAAGGCCACTGAGTAAATCTTTTAAACAGGACTTGCACATCAAGGGACATACCAAAATTATCACTGCTTAAGGCCACTGAGTAAATCTTTTAAACAGGACTTGCGCATCAAGGGACATACCAAAATTATCAATGCTTAAGGCCACTGAGTAAATCTTTTAAACAGGACTTGCGCATCAAGGGACATACCAAAATTATCACTGCTTAAGGCCACTGAGTAAATCTTTTAAACAGGACTTGCGCATCAAGGGACATACCAAAATTATCACTGCTTAAGGCCACTGAGTAAATCTTTTAAACAGGACTTGCGCATCAAGGGACATACCAAAATTATCACTGCTTAAGGCCACTGAGTAAATCTTTTAAACAGAACTTGCGCATCAAGGGACATACCAAAATTATCACTGCTTAAGGCCACTGAGTAAATCTTTTAAACAGGACTTGCGCATCAAGGGACATACCAAAATTATCACTGCTTAAGGCCACTGAGTAAATCTTTTAAACAGAACTTGCGCATCAAGGGACATACCAAAATTATCACTGCTTAAGGCCACTGAGTAAATCTTTTAAACAGGACTTGCGCATCAAGGGACATACCAAAATTATCACTGCTTAAGGCCACTGAGTAAATCTTTTAAACAGGACTTGCACATCAAGGGACATACCAAAATTATCAATGCTTAAGGCCACTGAGTAAATCTTTTAAACTGGACTTGCACATCAAGGGACATACCAAAGTTATCACTGCTTAAGGCCACTGAGTAAATCTTTTAAACAGGACTTGCACATCAAGGGACATACCAAAATTATCACTGCTTAAGGCCACTGAGTAAATCTTTTAAACAGGACTTGCACATCAAGGGACATACCAAAATTATCACTGCTTAAGGCCACTGAGTAAATCTTTTAAATAGGACTTGTACATCAAGGGACATACCAAAATTATCACTGCTTAAGGCCACTGAGTAAGTCTTTTAAACGGGACTTGCACATCAAGGGACATACCAACATTATCACTGCTTAAGGCCACTGAGTAAATCTTTTAAACAGGACTTGCACATCAAGGGACATACCAAAATAATCAATGCTTAAGGCCACTGAGTAAATCTTTTAAACAGGACTTGCACATCAAGGGACATACCAAAATGATCACTGCTTAAGGCCACTGAGTAAATCTTTTAAACAGGACTTGCACATCAAGGGACATACCAAAATTATCACTGCTTAAGGCCACTGAGTAAATCTTTTAAACAGGACTTGCACATCAAGGGAAAACCCAAAATTATCACTGCTTAAGGCCACTGAGTAATTTTTTTAAAAAGGACTTGCACATCAAAGGACATACCAAAATTATCACTGCTTAAGGCCACTGAGTAAATCTTTTAAACAGGACTTGCGCATCAAGGGACATACCAAAATTATCACTGCTTAAGGCCACTGAGTAAATATTTTAAACAGGACTTGCACATCAAGGGACATACCAAAATGATCACTGCTTAAGGCCACTGAGCGAATCTTTTAAACAGGACTTGCACATCAAGGGACATACCAAAATTATCACTGCTTAAGGCCACTGAGTGAATCTTTTAAACAGGACTTGCACATCAAGGGACATACCAAAATTATCACTGCTTAAGGCAACTGAGTAAATCTTTTAAACAGGACTTGCACATCAAGGGACATACCAAAATTATCAATGCTTAAGGCCACTGAGTAAATCTTTTAAACTGGACTTGCACATCAAGGGACATACCAAAATTATCACTGCTTAAGGCCACTGAGTAAATCTTTTAAACAGGACTTGCACATCAAGGGACATACCAAAATTATCACTGCTTAAGGCCACTGAGTAAATCTTTTAAACAGGACTTGCACATCAAGGGACATACCAAAATTATCACTGCTTATGGCCACTGAGTAAATCTTTTAAATAGGACTTGTACATCAAGGGACATACCAAAATTATCACTGCTTAAGGCCACTGAGTAAGTCTTTTAAACGGGACTTGCACATCAAGGGACATACCAACATTATCACTGCTTAAGGCCACTGAGTAAATCTTTTAAACAGGACTTGCACATCAAGGGACATACCAAAATAATCAATGCTTAAGGCCACTGAGTAAATCTTTTAAACAGGACTTGCACATCAAGGGACATACCAAAATGATCACTGCTTAAGGCCACTGAGTAAATCTTTTAAACAGGACTTGCACATCAAGGGACATACCAAAATGATCACTGCTTAAGGCCACTGAGTAAATCTTTTAAACAGGACTTGCGAATCAAGGGACATACCAAAATTATCACTGCTTAAGGCCACTGAGTAAATCTTTTAAACAGGACTTGCGCATCAAGGGACATACCAAAATTATCACTGCTTAAGGCCACTGAGTAAATCTTTTAAACAGGACTTGCACATCAAGGGACATACCAAAATTATCACTGCTTAAGGCCACTGAGTAAATCTTTTAAACAGGACTTGCACATCAAGGGACATACCAAAATTATCACTGCTTAAGGCCACTGAGTAAATCTTTTAAACAGGACTTGCGCATCAAGGGACATACCAAAATTATCAATGCTTAAGGCCACTGAGTAAATCTTTTAAACAGGACTTGCGCATCAAGGGACATACCAAAATTATCACTGCTTAAGGCCACTGAGTAAATCTTTTAAACAGGACTTGCGCATCAAGGGACATACCAAAATTATCACTGCTTAAGGCCACTGAGTAAATCTTTTAAACAGGACTTGCGCATCAAGGGACATACCAAAATTATCACTGCTTAAGGCCACTGAGTAAATCTTTTAAACAGAACTTGCGCATCAAGGGACATACCAAAATTATCACTGCTTAAGGCCACTGAGTAAATCTTTTAAACAGGACTTGCGCATCAAGGGACATACCAAAATTATCACTGCTTAAGGCCACTGAGTAAATCTTTTAAACAGGACTTGCGCATCAAGGGACATACCAAAATTATCACTGCTTAAGGCCACTGAGTAAATTTTTTAAACAGGACTTGCGCATCAAGGGACATACCAAAATTATCACTGCTTAAGGCCACTGAGTAAATCTTTTAAACAGGACTTGCACATCAAGGGACATACCAAAATTATCAATGCTTAAGGCCACTGAGTAAATCTTTTAAACTGGACTTGCACATCAAGGGACATACCAAAATTATCACTGCTTAAGGCCACTGAGTAAATCTTTTAAACAGGACTTGCACATCAAGGGACATACCAAAATTATCACTGCTTAAGGCCACTGAGTAAATCTTTTAAACAGGACTTGCACATCAAGGGACATACCAAAATTATCACTGCTTAAGGCCACTGAGTAAATCTTTTAAATAGGACTTGTACATCAAGGGACATACCAAAATTATCACTGCTTAAGGCCACTGAGTAAGTCTTTTAAACGGGACTTGCACATCAAGGGACATACCAACATTATCACTGCTTAAGGCCACTGAGTAAATCTTTTAAACAGGACTTGCACATCAAGGGACATACCAAAATAATCAATGCTTAAGGCCACTGAGTAAATCTTTTAAACAGGACTTGCACATCAAGGGACATACCAAAATGATCACTGCTTAAGGCCACTGAGTAAATCTTTTAAACAGGACTTGCACATCAAGGGACATACCAAAATTATCACTGCTTAAGGCCACTGAGTAAATCTTTTAAACAGGACTTGCGAATCAAGGGACATACCAAAATTATCACTGCTTAAGGCCACTGAGTAAATCTTTTAAACAGGACTTGCGCATCAAGGGACATACCAAAATTATCACTGCTTAAGGCCACTGAGTAAATCTTTTAAACAGGACTTGCACATCAAGGGACATACCAAAATTATCACTGCTTAAGGCCACTGAGTAAATCTTTTAAACAGGACTTGCACATCAAGGGAAAACCCAAAATTATCACTGCTTAAGGCCACTGAGTAAATTTTTTAAAAAGGACTTGCACATCAAAGGACATACCAAAATTATCACTGCTTAAGGCCACTGAGTAAATCTTTTAAACAGGACTTGCGCATCAAGGGACATACCAAAATTATCACTGCTTAAGGCCACTGAGTAAATCTTTTAAACAGGACTTGCACATCAAGGGACATACCAAAATTATCAATGCTTAAGGCCACTGAGTAAATCTTTTAAACAGGACTTGCGCATCAAGGGACATACCAAAATTATCACTGCTTAAGGCCACTGAGTAAATCTTTTAAACAGGACTTGCGCATCAAGGGACATACCAAAATTATCACTGCTTAAGGCCACTGAGTAAATCTTTTAAACAGAACTTGCGCATCAAGGGACATACCAAAATTATCACTGCTTAAGGCCACTGAGTAAATCTTTTAAACAGGACTTGCGCATCAAGGGACATACCAAAATTATCACTGCTTAAGGCCACTGAGTAAATCTTTTAAACAGGACTTGCGCATCAAGGGACATACCAAAATTATCACTGCTTAAGGCCACTGAGTAAATTTTTTAAACAGGACTTGCGCATCAAGGGACATACCAAAATTATCACTGCTTAAGGCCACTGAGTAAATTTTTTAAACAGGACTTGCGCATCAAGGGACATACCAAAATTATCACTGCTTAAGGCCACTGAGTAAATCTTTTAAACAGGACTTGCACATCAAGGGACATACCAAAATTATCAATGCTTAAGGCCACTGAGTAAATCTTTTAAACTGGACTTGCACATCAAGGGACATACCAAAATTATCACTGCTTAAGGCCACTGAGTAAATCTTTTAAACAGGACTTGCACATCAAGGGACATACCAAAATTATCACTGCTTAAGGCCACTGAGTAAATCTTTTAAACAGGACTTGCACATCAAGGGACATACCAAAATTATCACTGCTTAAGGCCACTGAGTAAATCTTTTAAATAGGACTTGTACATCAAGGGACATACCAAAATTATCACTGCTTAAGGCCACTGAGTAAGTCTTTTAAACGGGACTTGCACATCAAGGGACATACCAACATTATCACTGCTTAAGGCCACTGAGTAAATCTTTTAAACAGGACTTGCACATCAAGGGACATACCAAAATAATCAATGCTTAAGGCCACTGAGTAAATCTTTTAAACAGGACTTGCACATCAAGGGACATACCAAAATGATCACTGCTTAAGGCCACTGAGTAAATCTTTTAAACAGGACTTGCACATCAAGGGACATACCAAAATTATCACTGCTTAAGGCCACTGAGTAAATCTTTTAAACAGGACTTGCGAATCAAGGGACATACCAAAATTATCACTGCTTAAGGCCACTGAGTAAATCTTTTAAACAGGACTTGCGCATCAAGGGACATACCAAAATTATCACTGCTTAAGGCCACTGAGTAAATCTTTTAAACAGGACTTGCACATCAAGGGACATACCAAAATTATCACTGCTTAAGGCCACTGAGTAAATCTTTTAAACAGGACTTGCACATCAAGGGAAAACCCAAAATTATCACTGCTTAAGGCCACTGAGTAAATTTTTTAAAAAGGACTTGCACATCAAAGGACATACCAAAATTATCACTGCTTAAGGCCACTGAGTAAATCTTTTAAACAGGACTTGCGCATCAAGGGACATACCAAAATTATCACTGCTTAAGGCCACTGAGTAAATCTTTTAAACAGGACTTGCACATCAAGGGACATACCAAAATTATCAATGCTTAAGGCCACTGAGTAAATCTTTTAAACAGGACTTGCGCATCAAGGGACATACCAAAATTATCACTGCTTAAGGCCACTGAGTAAATCTTTTAAACAGGACTTGCGCATCAAGGGACATACCAAAATTATCACTGCTTAAGGCCACTGAGTAAATCTTTTAAACAGAACTTGCGCATCAAGGGACATACCAAAATTATCACTGCTTAAGGCCACTGAGTAAATCTTTTAAACAGGACTTGCGCATCAAGGGACATACCAAAATTATCACTGCTTAAGGCCACTGAGTAAATCTTTTAAACAGGACTTGCACATCAAGGGACATACCAAAATTATCACTGCTTAAGGCCACTGAGTAAATCTTTTAAACAGGACTTGCGCATCAAGGGACATACCAAAATTATCACTGCTTAAGGCCACTGAGTAAATCTTTTAAACAGAACTTGCGCATCAAGGGACATACCAAAATTATCACTGCTTAAGGCCACTGAGTAAATCTTTTAAACAGGACTTGCGCATCAAGGGACATACCAAAATTATCACTGCTTAAGGCCACTGAGTAAATCTTTTAAACAGGACTTGCGCATCAAGGGACATACCAAAATTATCACTGCTTAAGGCCACTGAGTAAATCTTTTAAACAGGACTTGCGCATCAAGGGACATACCAAAATTATCAATGCTTAAGGCCACTGAGTAAATCTTTTAAACAGGACTTGCGCATCAAGGGACATACCAAAATTATCAATGCTTAAGGCCACTGAGTAAATCTTTTAAACAGGACTTGCGCATCAAGGGACATACCAAAATTATCACTGCTTAAGGCCACTGAGTAAATCTTTTAAACAGGACTTGCGCATCAAGGGACATACCAAAATTATCACTGCTTAAGGCCACTGAGTAAATCTTTTAAACAGAACTTGCGCATCAAGGGACATACCAAAATTATCACTGCTTAAGGCCACTGAGTAAATCTTTTAAACAGGACTTGCGCATCAAGGGACATACCAAAATTATCACTGCTTAAGGCCACTGAGTAAATCTTTTAAACAGGACTTGCGCATCAAGGGACATACCAAAATTATCACTGCTTAAGGCCACTGAGTAAATTTTTTAAACAGGACTTGCGCATCAAGGGACATACCAAAATTATCACTGCTTAAGGCCACTGAGTAAATCTTTTAAACAGGACTTGCACATCAAGGGACATACCAAAATTATCAATGCTTAAGGCCACTGAGTAAATCTTTTAAACTGGACTTGCACATCAAGGGACATACCAAAATTATCACTGCTTAAGGCCACTGAGTAAATCTTTTAAACAGGACTTGCACATCAAGGGACATACCAAAATTATCACTGCTTAAGGCCACTGAGTAAATCTTTTAAACAGGACTTGCACATCAAGGGACATACCAAAATTATCACTGCTTAAGGCCACTGAGTAAATCTTTTAAATAGGACTTGTACATCAAGGGACATACCAAAATTATCACTGCTTAAGGCCACTGAGTAAGTCTTTTAAACGGGACGTGCACATCAAGGGACATACCAACATTATCACTGCTTAAGGCCACTGAGTAAATCTTTTAAACAGGACTTGCACATCAAGGGACATACCAAAATAATCAATGCTTAAGGCCACTGAGTAAATCTTTTAAACAGGACTTGCACATCAAGGGACATACCAAAATGATCACTGCTTAAGGCCACTGAGTAAATCTTTTAAACAGGACTTGCACATCAAGGGACATACCAAAATTATCACTGCTTAAGGCCACTGAGTAAATCTTTTAAACAGGACTTGCGAATCAAGGGACATACCAAAATTATCACTGCTTAAGGCCACTGAGTAAATCTTTTAAACAGGACTTGCGCATCAAGGGACATACCAAAATTATCACTGCTTAAGGCCACTGAGTAAATCTTTTAAACAGGACTTGCACATCAAGGGACATACCAAAATTATCACTGCTTAAGGCCACTGAGTAAATCTTTTAAACAGGACTTGCACATCAAGGGAAAACCCAAAATTATCACTGCTTAAGGCCACTGAGTAAATTTTTTAAAAAGGACTTGCACATCAAAGGACATACCAAAATTATCACTGCTTAAGGCCACTGAGTAAATCTTTTAAACAGGACTTGCGCATCAAGGGACATACCAAAATTATCACTGCTTAAGGCCACTGAGTAAATCTTTTAAACAGGACTTGCACATCAAGGGACATACCAAAATTATCAATGCTTAAGGCCACTGAGTAAATCTTTTAAACTGGACTTGCACATCAAGGGACATACCAAAATTATCACTGCTTAAGGCCACTGAGTAAATCTTTTAAATAGGACTTGTACATCAAGGGACATACCAAAATTATCACTGCTTAAGGCCACTGAGTAAGTCTTTTAAACGGGACTTGCACATCAAGGGACATACCAACATTATCACTGCTTAAGGCCACTGAGTAAATCTTTTAAACAGGACTTGCACATCAAGGGACATACCAAAATAATCAATGCTTAAGGCCACTGAGTAAATCTTTTAAACAGGACTTGCACATCAAGGGACATACCAAAATGATCACTGCTTAAGGCCACTGAGTAAATCTTTTAAACAGGACTTGCACATCAAGGGACATACCAAAATTATCACTGCTTAAGGCCACTGAGTAAATCTTTTAAACAGGACTTGCGCATCAAGGGACATACCAAAATTATCACTGCTTAAGGCCACTGAGTAAATCTTTTAAACAGGACTTGCACATCAAGGGACATACCAAAATTATCACTGCTTAAGGCCACTGAGTAAATCTTTTAAACAGGACTTGCACATCAAGGGAAAACCCAAAATTATCACTGCTTAAGGCCACTGAGTAAATTTTTTAAAAAGGACTTGCACATCAAAGGACATACCAAAATTATCACTGCTTAAGGCCACTGAGTAAATCTTTTAAACAGGACTTGCGCATCAAGGGACATACCAAAATTATCACTGCTTAAGGCCACTGAGTAAATCTTTTAAACAGGACTTGCACATCAAGGGACATACCAAAATTATCAATGCTTAAGGCCACTGAGTAAATCTTTTAAACAGGACTTGCGCATCAAGGGACATACCAAAATTATCACTGCTTAAGGCCACTGAGTAAATCTTTTAAACAGGACTTGCGCATCAAGGGACATACCAAAATTATCACTGCTTAAGGCCACTGAGTAAATCTTTTAAACAGAACTTGCGCATCAAGGGACATACCAAAATTATCACTGCTTAAGGCCACTGAGTAAATCTTTTAAACAGGACTTGCGCATCAAGGGACATACCAAAATTATCACTGCTTAAGGCCACTGAGTAAATCTTTTAAACAGGACTTGCACATCAAGGGACATACCAAAATTATCACTGCTTAAGGCCACTGAGTAAATCTTTTAAACAGGACTTGCGCATCAAGGGACATACCAAAATTATCACTGCTTAAGGCCACTGAGTAAATCTTTTAAACAGAACTTGCGCATCAAGGGACATACCAAAATTATCACTGCTTAAGGCCACTGAGTAAATCTTTTAAACAGGACTTGCGCATCAAGGGACATACCAAAATTATCACTGCTTAAGGCCACTGAGTAAATCTTTTAAACAGGACTTGCGCATCAAGGGACATACCAAAATTATCACTGCTTAAGGCCACTGAGTAAATCTTTTAAACAGGACTTGCGCATCAAGGGACATACCAAAATTATCAATGCTTAAGGCCACTGAGTAAATCTTTTAAACAGGACTTGCGCATCAAGGGACATACCAAAATTATCAATGCTTAAGGCCACTGAGTAAATCTTTTAAACAGGACTTGCGCATCAAGGGACATACCAAAATTATCACTGCTTAAGGCCACTGAGTAAATCTTTTAAACAGGACTTGCGCATCAAGGGACATACCAAAATTATCACTGCTTAAGGCCACTGAGTAAATCTTTTAAACAGAACTTGCGCATCAAGGGACATACCAAAATTATCACTGCTTAAGGCCACTGAGTAAATCTTTTAAACAGGACTTGCGCATCAAGGGACATACCAAAATTATCACTGCTTAAGGCCACTGAGTAAATCTTTTAAACAGGACTTGCGCATCAAGGGACATACCAAAATTATCACTGCTTAAGGCCACTGAGTAAATTTTTTAAACAGGACTTGCGCATCAAGGGACATACCAAAATTATCACTGCTTAAGGCCACTGAGTAAATCTTTTAAACAGGACTTGCACATCAAGGGACATACCAAAATTATCAATGCTTAAGGCCACTGAGTAAATCTTTTAAACTGGACTTGCACATCAAGGGACATACCAAAATTATCACTGCTTAAGGCCACTGAGTAAATCTTTTAAACAGGACTTGCACATCAAGGGACATACCAAAATTATCACTGCTTAAGGCCACTGAGTAAATCTTTTAAACAGGACTTGCACATCAAGGGACATACCAAAATTATCACTGCTTAAGGCCACTGAGTAAATCTTTTAAATAGGACTTGTACATCAAGGGACATACCAAAATTATCACTGCTTAAGGCCACTGAGTAAGTCTTTTAAACGGGACTTGCACATCAAGGGACATACCAACATTATCACTGCTTAAGGCCACTGAGTAAATCTTTTAAACAGGACTTGCACATCAAGGGACATACCAAAATAATCAATGCTTAAGGCCACTGAGTAAATCTTTTAAACAGGACTTGCACATCAAGGGACATACCAAAATGATCACTGCTTAAGGCCACTGAGTAAATCTTTTAAACAGGACTTGCACATCAAGGGACATACCAAAATTATCACTGCTTAAGGCCACTGAGTAAATCTTTTAAACAGGACTTGCGAATCAAGGGACATACCAAAATTATCACTGCTTAAGGCCACTGAGTAAATCTTTTAAACAGGACTTGCGCATCAAGGGACATACCAAAATTATCACTGCTTAAGGCCACTGAGTAAATCTTTTAAACAGGACTTGCACATCAAGGGACATACCAAAATTATCACTGCTTAAGGCCACTGAGTAAATCTTTTAAACAGGACTTGCACATCAAGGGAAAACCCAAAATTATCACTGCTTAAGGCCACTGAGTAAATTTTTTAAAAAGGACTTGCACATCAAAGGACATACCAAAATTATCACTGCTTAAGGCCACTGAGTAAATCTTTTAAACAGGACTTGCACATCAAGGGACATACCAAAATTATCAATGCTTAAGGCCACTGAGTAAATCTTTTAAACAGGACTTGCGCATCAAGGGACATACCAAAATTATCACTGCTTAAGGCCACTGAGTAAATCTTTTAAACAGGACTTGCGCATCAAGGGACATACCAAAATTATCACTGCTTAAGGCCACTGAGTAAATCTTTTAAACAGAACTTGCGCATCAAGGGACATACCAAAATTATCACTGCTTAAGGCCACTGAGTAAATCTTTTAAACAGGACTTGCGCATCAAGGGACATACCAAAATTATCACTGCTTAAGGCCACTGAGTAAATCTTTTAAACAGGACTTGCGCATCAAGGGACATACCAAAATTATCACTGCTTAAGGCCACTGAGTAAATTTTTTAAACAGGACTTGCGCATCAAGGGACATACCAAAATTATCACTGCTTAAGGCCACTGAGTAAATCTTTTAAACAGGACTTGCGCATCAAGGGACATACCAAAATTATCACTGCTTAAGGCCACTGAGTAAATCTTTTAAACAGGACTTGCGCATCAATGGACATACTAAAATGATCACTGCTTAAGGCCACTGAGTAAATCTTTTAAACGGGACGTGCACATCAAGGGACATACCAACATTATCACTGCTTAAGGCCACTGAGTAAATCTTTTAAACAGGACTTGCACATCAAGGGACATACCAAAATAATCAATGCTTAAGGCCACTGAGTAAATCTTTTAAACAGGACTTGCACATCAAGGGACATACCAAAATGATCACTGCTTAAGGCCACTGAGTAAATCTTTTAAACAGGACTTGCACATCAAGGGACATACCAAAATTATCACTGCTTAAGGCCACTGAGTAAATCTTTTAAACAGGACTTGCGAATCAAGGGACATACCAAAATTATCACTGCTTAAGGCCACTGAGTAAATCTTTTAAACAGGACTTGCGCATCAAGGGACATACCAAAATTATCACTGCTTAAGGCCACTGAGTAAATCTTTTAAACAGGACTTGCACATCAAGGGACATACCAAAATTATCACTGCTTAAGGCCACTGAGTAAATCTTTTAAACAGGACTTGCACATCAAGGGAAAACCCAAAATTATCACTGCTTAAGGCCACTGAGTAAATTTTTTAAAAAGGACTTGCACATCAAAGGACATACCAAAATTATCACTGCTTAAGGCCACTGAGTAAATCTTTTAAACAGGACTTGCGCATCAAGGGACATACCAAAATTATCACTGCTTAAGGCCACTGAGTAAATCTTTTAAACAGGACTTGCGCATCAAGGGACATACCAAAATTATCACTGCTTAAGGCCACTGAGTAAATCTTTTAAACAGGACTTGCGCATCAATGGACATACTAAAATGATCACTGCTTAAGGCCACTGAGTAAATCTTTTAAACGGGACGTGCACATCAAGGGACATACCAACATTATCACTGCTTAAGGCCACTGAGTAAATCTTTTAAACAGGACTTGCACATCAAGGGACATACCAAAATAATCAATGCTTAAGGCCACTGAGTAAATCTTTTAAACAGGACTTGCACATCAAGGGACATACCAAAATGATCACTGCTTAAGGCCACTGAGTAAATCTTTTAAACAGGACTTGCACATCAAGGGACATACCAAAATTATCACTGCTTAAGGCCACTGAGTAAATCTTTTAAACAGGACTTGCGAATCAAGGGACATACCAAAATTATCACTGCTTAAGGCCACTGAGTAAATCTTTTAAACAGGACTTGCGCATCAAGGGACATACCAAAATTATCACTGCTTAAGGCCACTGAGTAAATCTTTTAAACAGGACTTGCACATCAAGGGACATACCAAAATTATCACTGCTTAAGGCCACTGAGTAAATCTTTTAAACAGGACTTGCACATCAAGGGAAAACCCAAAATTATCACTGCTTAAGGCCACTGAGTAAATTTTTTAAAAAGGACTTGCACATCAAAGGACATACCAAAATTATCACTGCTTAAGGCCACTGAGTAAATCTTTTAAACAGGACTTGCGCATCAAGGGACATACCAAAATTATCACTGCTTAAGGCCACTGAGTAAATCTTTTAAACAGGACTTGCACATCAAGGGACATACCAAAATTATCAATGCTTAAGGCCACTGAGTAAATCTTTTAAACTGGACTTGCACATCAAGGGACATACCAAAATTATCACTGCTTAAGGCCACTGAGTAAATCTTTTAAACAGGACTTGCACATCAAGGGACATACCAAAATTATCACTGCTTAAGGCCACTGAGTAAATCTTTTAAACAGGACTTGCACATCAAGGGACATACCAAAATTATCACTGCTTAAGGCCACTGAGTAAATCTTTTAAATAGGACTTGTACATCAAGGGACATACCAAAATTATCACTGCTTAAGGCCACTGAGTAAGTCTTTTAAACGGGACTTGCACATCAAGGGACATACCAACATTATCACTGCTTAAGGCCACTGAGTAAATCTTTTAAACAGGACTTGCACATCAAGGGACATACCAAAATAATCAATGCTTAAGGCCACTGAGTAAATCTTTTAAACAGGACTTGCACATCAAGGGACATACCAAAATGATCACTGCTTAAGGCCACTGAGTAAATCTTTTAAACAGGACTTGCACATCAAGGGACATACCAAAATTATCACTGCTTAAGGCCACTGAGTAAATCTTTTAAACAGGACTTGCGAATCAAGGGACATACCAAAATTATCACTGCTTAAGGCCACTGAGTAAATCTTTTAAACAGGACTTGCGCATCAAGGGACATACCAAAATTATCACTGCTTAAGGCCACTGAGTAAATCTTTTAAACAGGACTTGCACATCAAGGGACATACCAAAATTATCACTGCTTAAGGCCACTGAGTAAATCTTTTAAACAGGACTTGCACATCAAGGGAAAACCCAAAATTATCACTGCTTAAGGCCACTGAGTAAATTTTTTAAAAAGGACTTGCACATCAAAGGACATACCAAAATTATCACTGCTTAAGGCCACTGAGTAAATCTTTTAAACAGGACTTGCGCATCAAGGGACATACCAAAATTATCACTGCTTAAGGCCACTGAGTAAATCTTTTAAACAGGACTTGCACATCAAGGGACATACCAAAATTATCAATGCTTAAGGCCACTGAGTAAATCTTTTAAACAGGACTTGCGCATCAAGGGACATACCAAAATTATCACTGCTTAAGGCCACTGAGTAAATCTTTTAAACAGGACTTGCGCATCAAGGGACATACCAAAATTATCACTGCTTAAGGCCACTGAGTAAATCTTTTAAACAGAACTTGCGCATCAAGGGACATACCAAAATTATCACTGCTTAAGGCCACTGAGTAAATCTTTTAAACAGGACTTGCGCATCAAGGGACATACCAAAATTATCACTGCTTAAGGCCACTGAGTAAATCTTTTAAACAGGACTTGCACATCAAGGGACATACCAAAATTATCACTGCTTAAGGCCACTGAGTAAATCTTTTAAACAGGACTTGCGCATCAAGGGACATACCAAAATTATCACTGCTTAAGGCCACTGAGTAAATCTTTTAAACAGAACTTGCGCATCAAGGGACATACCAAAATTATCACTGCTTAAGGCCACTGAGTAAATCTTTTAAACAGGACTTGCGCATCAAGGGACATACCAAAATTATCACTGCTTAAGGCCACTGAGTAAATCTTTTAAACAGGACTTGCGCATCAAGGGACATACCAAAATTATCACTGCTTAAGGCCACTGAGTAAATCTTTTAAACAGGACTTGCGCATCAAGGGACATACCAAAATTATCAATGCTTAAGGCCACTGAGTAAATCTTTTAAACAGGACTTGCGCATCAAGGGACATACCAAAATTATCAATGCTTAAGGCCACTGAGTAAATCTTTTAAACAGGACTTGCGCATCAAGGGACATACCAAAATTATCACTGCTTAAGGCCACTGAGTAAATCTTTTAAACAGGACTTGCGCATCAAGGGACATACCAAAATTATCACTGCTTAAGGCCACTGAGTAAATCTTTTAAACAGAACTTGCGCATCAAGGGACATACCAAAATTATCACTGCTTAAGGCCACTGAGTAAATCTTTTAAACAGGACTTGCGCATCAAGGGACATACCAAAATTATCACTGCTTAAGGCCACTGAGTAAATCTTTTAAACAGGACTTGCGCATCAAGGGACATACCAAAATTATCACTGCTTAAGGCCACTGAGTAAATTTTTTAAACAGGACTTGCGCATCAAGGGACATACCAAAATTATCACTGCTTAAGGCCACTGAGTAAATCTTTTAAACAGGACTTGCACATCAAGGGACATACCAAAATTATCAATGCTTAAGGCCACTGAGTAAATCTTTTAAACTGGACTTGCACATCAAGGGACATACCAAAATTATCACTGCTTAAGGCCACTGAGTAAATCTTTTAAACAGGACTTGCACATCAAGGGACATACCAAAATTATCACTGCTTAAGGCCACTGAGTAAATCTTTTAAACAGGACTTGCACATCAAGGGACATACCAAAATTATCACTGCTTAAAGCCACTGAGTAAATCTTTTAAATAGGACTTGTACATCAAGGGACATACCAAAATTATCACTGCTTAAGGCCACTGAGTAAGTCTTTTAAACGGGACTTGCACATCAAGGGACATACCAACATTATCACTGCTTAAGGCCACTGAGTAAATCTTTTAAACAGGACTTGCACATCAAGGGACATACCAAAATAATCAATGCTTAAGGCCACTGAGTAAATCTTTTAAACAGGACTTGCACATCAAGGGACATACCAAAATGATCACTGCTTAAGGCCACTGAGTAAATCTTTTAAACAGGACTTGCACATCAAGGGACATACCAAAATTATCACTGCTTAAGGCCACTGAGTAAATCTTTTAAACAGGACTTGCGAATCAAGGGACATACCAAAATTATCACTGCTTAAGGCCACTGAGTAAATCTTTTAAACAGGACTTGCGCATCAAGGGACATACCAAAATTATCACTGCTTAAGGCCACTGAGTAAATCTTTTAAACAGGACTTGCACATCAAGGGACATACCAAAATTATCACTGCTTAAGGCCACTGAGTAAATCTTTTAAACAGGACTTGCACATCAAGGGAAAACCCAAAATTATCACTGCTTAAGGCCACTGAGTAAATTTTTTAAAAAGGACTTGCACATCAAAGGACATACCAAAATTATCACTGCTTAAGGCCACTGAGTAAATCTTTTAAACAGGACTTGCACATCAAGGGACATACCAAAATTATCAATGCTTAAGGCCACTGAGTAAATCTTTTAAACAGGACTTGCGCATCAAGGGACATACCAAAATTATCACTGCTTAAGGCCACTGAGTAAATCTTTTAAACAGGACTTGCGCATCAAGGGACATACCAAAATTATCACTGCTTAAGGCCACTGAGTAAATCTTTTAAACAGAACTTGCGCATCAAGGGACATACCAAAATTATCACTGCTTAAGGCCACTGAGTAAATCTTTTAAACAGGACTTGCGCATCAAGGGACATACCAAAATTATCACTGCTTAAGGCCACTGAGTAAATCTTTTAAACAGGACTTGCGCATCAAGGGACATACCAAAATTATCACTGCTTAAGGCCACTGAGTAAATTTTTTAAACAGGACTTGCGCATCAAGGGACATACCAAAATTATCACTGCTTAAGGCCACTGAGTAAATCTTTTAAACAGGACTTGCGCATCAAGGGACATACCAAAATTATCACTGCTTAAGGCCACTGAGTAAATCTTTTAAACAGGACTTGCGCATCAATGGACATACTAAAATGATCACTGCTTAAGGCCACTGAGTAAATCTTTTAAACAGGACTTGCACATCAAGGGAAAAACCAAAATTATCACTGCTTAAGGCCACTGAGTAAATTTTTTAAAAAGGACTTGCACATCAAAGGACATACCAAAATTATCACTGCTTAAGGCCACTGAGTAAATCTTTTAAACAGGACTTGCACATCAAGGGACATATCAAAATTATAACTGCTTAAGGCCACTGAGTAAATCTTTTAAACAGGAATTGCACATCAAGGGACATACCAAAATTATCACTGCTTAAGGCCACTGAGTAAATCTTTTAAACAGGACTTGCACATCAAGGGACATACCAAAATTATCACTGCTTAAGGCCACTGAGTAAATCTTTTAAACAGGACTTGCGCATCAAGGGACATACCAAAATTATCACTGCTTAAGGCCACTGAGTAAATCTTTTAAACAGGACTTGCGCATCAAGGGACATACCAAAATTATCACTGCTTAAGGCCACTGAGTAAATCTTTTAAACAGGACTTGCACATCAAGGGACATACCAAAATTATCACTGCTTAAGGCCACTGAGTAAATCTTTTAAACAGGACTTGCACATCAAGGGACATACCAAAATTATCACTGCTTAAGGCCACTGAGTAAATCTTTTAAACAGGACTTGCACATCAAGGGACATACCAAAATTATCACTGCTTAAGGCCACTGAGTAAATCTTTTAAACAGGACTTGCACATCAAGGGACATACCAAAATGATCACTGCTTAAGGCCACTGAGTAAATCTTTTAAACAGGACTTGCACATCAAGGGACATACCAAAATTATCACTGCTTAAGGCCACTGAGTAAATCTTTTAAACAGGACTTGCGAATCAAGGGACATACCAAAATTATCACTGCTTAAGGCCACGGAGTAAATCTTTTAAACAGGACTTGCGCATCAAGGGACATACCAAAATTATCACTGCTTAAGGCCACTGAGTAAATCTTTTAAACAGGACTTGCACATCAAGGGAAAACCCAAAATTATCACTGCTTAAGGCCACTGAGTAAATTTTTTAAAAAGGACTTGCACATCAAAGGACATACCAAAATTATCACTGCTTAAGGCCACTGAGTAAATCTTTTAAACAGGACTTGCGCATCAAGGGGCATACCAAAATTATCACTGCTTAAGGCCACTGAGTAAATCTTTTAAACAGGACTTGCACATCAAGGGACATACCAAAATTATCAATGCTTAAGGCCACTGAGTAAATCTTTTAAACAGGACTTGCGCATCAAGGGACATACCAAAATTATCACTGCTTAAGGCCACTGAGTAAATCTTTTAAACAGGACTTGCGCATCAAGGGACATACCAAAATTATCACTGCTTAAGGCCACTGAGTAAATCTTTTAAACAGAACTTGCGCATCAAGGGACATACCAAAATTATCACTGCTTAAGGCCACTGAGTAAATCTTTTAAACAGGACTTGCGCATCAAGGGACATACCAAAATTATCACTGCTTAAGGCCACTGAGTAAATCTTTTAAACAGGACTTGCGCATCAAGGGACATACCAAAATTATCACTGCTTAAGGCCACTGAGTAAATTTTTTAAACAGGACTTGCGCATCAAGGGACATACCAAAATTATCACTGCTTAAGGCCACTGAGTAAATCTTTTAAACAGGACTTGCGCATCAAGGGACATACCAAAATTATCACTGCTTAAGGCCACTGAGTAAATCTTTTAAACAGGACTTGCGCATCAAGGGACATACCAAAATTATCACTGCTTAAGGCCACTGAGTAAATCTTTTAAACAGGACTTGCACATCAAGGGACATACCAAAATTATCACTGCTTAAGGCCACTGAGTAAATCTTTTAAACAGGACTTGCACATCAAGGGACATACCAAAATTATCACTGCTAATGGCCACTGAGTAAATCTTTTAAACAGGACTTGCACATCAAGGGACATACCAAAATGATCACTGCTTAAGGCCACTGAGTAAATCTTTTAAACAGGACTTGCACATCAAGGGACATACCAAAATTATCACTGCTTAAGGCCACTGAGTAAATCTTTTAAACAGGACTTGCACATCAAGGGACATACCAAAATTATCACTGCTTAAGTCCACTGAGTAAATCTTTTAAACAGGACTTGCACATCCAGGGACATACCAAAATGATCACTGCTTAAGGCCACTGAGTAAATCTTTAAAACAGGACTTGCACATCAAGGGACATACCAAAATTATCACTGCTTAAGGCCACTGAGTAAATCTTTTAAACAGGACTTGCACATCAAGAGACATACCAACATTATCACTGCTTAAGGCCACTGAGTAAATCTTTTAAACAGGACTTGCACATCAAGGGACATACCAAAATAATCAATGCTTAAGGCCACTGAGTAAATCTTTTAAACAGGACTTGCACATCAAGGGACATACCAAAATAATCAATGCTTAAGGCCACTGAGTAAATCTTTTAAACAGGACTTGCACATCAAGGGACATACCAAAATGATCACTGCTTAAGGCCACTGAGCAAATCTTTTAAACAGGACTTGCACATCAAGGGACATACCAAAATGATCACTGCTTAAGGCCACTGAGTAAATCTTTTAAACAGGACATGCGCATCAAGGGACATACCAAAATTATCACTGCTTAAGGCCACTGAGTAAATCTTTTAAACAGGACTTGCACATCAAGGGAAAACCCAAAATTATCACTGCTTAAGGCCACTGAGTAAATTTTTTAAAAAGGACTTGCACATCAAAGGACATACCAAAATTATCACTGCTTAAGGCCACTGAGTAAATCTTTTAAACAGGACTTGCGCATCAAGGGGCATACCAAAATTATCACTGCTTAAGGCCACTGAGTAAATCTTTTAAACAGGACTTGCACATCAAGGGACATACCAAAATTATCAATGCTTAAGGCCACTGAGTAAATCTTTTAAACAGGACTTGCGCATCAAGGGACATACCAAAATTATCACTGCTTAAGGCCACTGAGTAAATCTTTTAAACAGGACTTGCGCATCAAGGGACATACCAAAATTATCACTGCTTAAGGCCACTGAGTAAATCTTTTAAACAGAACTTGCGCATCAAGGGACATACCAAAATTATCACTGCTTAAGGCCACTGAGTAAATCTTTTAAACAGGACTTGCGCATCAAGGGACATACCAAAATTATCACTGCTTAAGGCCACTGAGTAAATCTTTTAAACAGGACTTGCGCATCAAGGGACATACCAAAATTATCACTGCTTAAGGCCACTGAGTAAATTTTTTAAACAGGACTTGCGCATCAAGGGACATACCAAAATTATCACTGCTTAAGGCCACTGAGTAAATCTTTTAAACAGGACTTGCGCATCAAGGGACATACCAAAATTATCACTGCTTAAGGCCACTGAGTAAATCTTTTAAACAGGACTTGCGCATCAAGGGACATACCAAAATTATCACTGCTTAAGGCCACTGAGTAAATCTTTTAAACAGGACTTGCACATCAAGGGACATACCAAAATTATCACTGCTTAAGGCCACTGAGTAAATCTTTTAAACAGGACTTGCACATCAAGGGACATACCAAAATTATCACTGCTAATGGCCACTGAGTAAATCTTTTAAACAGGACTTGCACATCAAGGGACATACCAAAATGATCACTGCTTAAGGCCACTGAGTAAATCTTTTAAACAGGACTTGCACATCAAGGGACATACCAAAATTATCACTGCTTAAGGCCACTGAGTAAATCTTTTAAACAGGACTTGCACATCAAGGGACATACCAAAATTATCACTGCTTAAGTCCACTGAGTAAATCTTTTAAACAGGACTTGCACATCCAGGGACATACCAAAATGATCACTGCTTAAGGCCACTGAGTAAATCTTTAAAACAGGACTTGCACATCAAGGGACATACCAAAATTATCACTGCTTAAGGCCACTGAGTAAATCTTTTAAACAGGACTTGCACATCAAGAGACATACCAACATTATCACTGCTTAAGGCCACTGAGTAAATCTTTTAAACAGGACTTGCACATCAAGGGACATACCAAAATAATCAATGCTTAAGGCCACTGAGTAAATCTTTTAAACAGGACTTGCACATCAAGGGACATACCAAAATAATCAATGCTTAAGGCCACTGAGTAAATCTTTTAAACAGGACTTGCACATCAAGGGACATACCAAAATGATCACTGCTTAAGGCCACTGAGCAAATCTTTTAAACAGGACTTGCACATCAAGGGACATACCAAAATGATCACTGCTTAAGGCCACTGAGTAAATCTTTTAAACAGGACATGCGCATCAAGGGACATACCAAAATTATCACTGCTTAAGGCCATTGAGTAAATCTTTTAAACAGGACTTGCGCATCAAGGGACATACCAAAATGATCACTGCTTAAGGCCACTGAGTAAATCTTTTAAACAGGACTTGCACATCAAGGGACATACCAAAATAATCAATGCTTAAGGCCATTGAGTAAATCTTTTAAACAGGACTTGCACATCAAGGGACATACCAAAATGATCACTGCTTAAGGCCACTGAGTAAATCTTTTAAACAGGACATGCGCATCAAGGGACATACCAAAATTATCACTGCTTAAGGCCATTGAGTAAATCTTTTAAACAGGACTTGCGCATCAAGGGACATACCAAAATTATCACTGCTTAAGGCCACTGAGTAAATCTTTTAAACAGGACTTGCACATCAAGGGACATACCAAAATTATCACTGCTTAAGGCCACTGAGTAAATCTTTTAAACAGGACTTGCACATCAAGGGAAAACCCAAAATTATCACTGCTTAAGGCCACTGAGTAAATTTTTTAAAAAGGACTTGCACATCAAAGGACATACCAAAATTATCACTGCTTAAGGCCACTGAGTAAATCTTTTAAACAGGACTTGCGCATCAAGGGACATACCAAAATGATCACTGCTTAAGGCCACTGAGTAAATCTTTTAAACAGGACTTGCACATCAAGGGACATACCAAAATTATCACTGCTTAAGGCCACTGAGTAAATCTTTTAAACAGGACTTGCACATCAAGGGACATACCAAAATTATCACTGCTTAAGTCCACTGAGTAAATCTTTTAAACAGGACTTGCACATCCAGGGACATACCAAAATGATCACTGCTTAAGGCCACTGAGTAAATCTTTAAAACAGGACTTGCACATCAAGGGACATACCAAAATTATCACTGCTTAAGGCCACTGAGTAAATCTTTTAAACAGGACTTGCACATCAAGGGACATACCAACATTATCACTGCTTAAGGCCACTGAGTAAATCTTTTAAACAGGACTTGCACATCAAGGGACATACCAAAATAATCAATGCTTAAGGCCACTGAGTAAATCTTTTAAACAGGACTTGCACATCAAGGGACATACCAAAATAATCAATGCTTAAGGCCACTGAGTAAATCTTTTAAACAGGACTTGCACATCAAGGGACATACCAAAATGATCACTGCTTAAGGCCACTGAGCAAATCTTTTAAACAGGACTTGCACATCAAGGGACATACCAAAATGATCACTGCTTAAGGCCACTGAGTAAATCTTTTAAACAGGACATGCGCATCAAGGGACATACCAAAATTATCACTGCTTAAGGCCATTGAGTAAATCTTTTAAACAGGACTTGCGCATCAAGGGACATACCAAAATGATCACTGCTTAAGGCCACTGAGTAAATCTTTTAAACAGGACTTGCACATCAAGGGACATACCAAAATAATCAATGCTTAAGGCCATTGAGTAAATCTTTTAAACAGGACTTGCACATCAAGGGACATACCAAAATGATCACTGCTTAAGGCCACTGAGTAAATCTTTTAAACAGGACATGCGCATCAAGGGACATACCAAAATTATCACTGCTTAAGGCCATTGAGTAAATCTTTTAAACAGGACTTGCGCATCAAGGGACATACCAAAATTATCACTGCTTAAGGCCACTGAGTAAATCTTTTAAACAGGACTTGCACATCAAGGGACATACCAAAATTATCACTGCTTAAGGCCACTGAGTAAATCTTTTAAACAGGACTTGCACATCAAGGGAAAACCCAAAATTATCACTGCTTAAGGCCACTGAGTAAATTTTTTAAAAAGGACTTGCACATCAAAGGACATACCAAAATTATCACTGCTTAAGGCCACTGAGTAAATCTTTTAAACAGGACTTGCGCATCAAGGGACATACCAAAATTATCACTGCTTAAGGCCACTGAGTAAATCTTTTAAACAGGACTTGCACATCAAGGGACATACCAAAATTATCAATGCTTAAGGCCACTGAGTAAATCTTTTAAACAGGACTTGCGCATCAAGGGACATACCAAAATGATCACTGCTTAAGGCCACTGAGTAAATCTTTTAAACAGGACTTGCACATCAAGGGAAAAACCAAAATTATCACTGCTTAAGGCCACTGAGTAAATTTTTTAAAAAGGACTTGCACATCAAAGGACATACCAAAATTATCACTGCTTAAGGCCACTGAGTAAATCTTTTAAACAGGACTTGCACATCAAGGGACATACCAAAATTATCACTGCTTAAGTCCACTGAGTAAATCTTTTAAACAGGACTTGCACATCCAGGGACATACCAAAATGATCACTGCTTAAGGCCACTGAGTAAATCTTTTAAACAGGACTTGCACATCAAGGGACATACCAAAATTATCACTGCTTAAGGCCACTGAGTAAATCTTTTAAACAGGACTTGCACATCAAGGGACATACCAAAATTATCACTGCTTAAGGCCACCGAGTAAATCTTTTAAACAGGACTTGCACATCAAGGGACATACCAAAATTATCAATGCTTAAGGCCACCGAGTAAATCTTTTAAACAGGACTTGCACATCAAGGGACATACCAAAATTATCACTGCTTAAGGCCACTGAGTAAATCTTTTAAACAGGACTTGCACATCAAGGGAAAAACCAAAATTTTCACTGCTTAAGGCCACTGAGTAAATTTTTTAAAAAGGACTTGCACATCAAGGGACATACCAAAATTATCACTGCTTAAGGCCACTGAGTAAATCTTTTAAACAGGACTTGCACATCAAGGGACATACCAAAATTATCACTGCTTAAGGCCACGAGTAAATCTTTTAAACAGGACTTGCACATCAAGGGACATACCAAAATTATCAATGCTTAAGGCCACCGAGTAAATCTTTTAAACAGGACTTGCACATCAAGGGACATACCAAAATTATCACTGCTTAAGGTCACTGAGTAAATCTTTTAAACAGGACTTGCACATCAAGGGACATACCAAAATTATCACTGCTTAAGGCCACTGAGTAAATCTTTTAAACAGGACTTGCACATCAAGGGACATACCAAAATTATCACTGCTTAAGGCCACTGAGTAAATCTTTTAAACAGGACTTGCGCATCAAGGGACATACCAAAATTATCACTGCTTAAGGCCACTGAGTAAATCTTTTAAACAGGACTTGCGCATCAAGGGACATACCAAAATTATCACTGCTTAAGGCCACTGAGTAAATCTTTTAAACAGGACTTGCACATCAAGGGACATACCAAAATTATCACTGCTTAAGGCCACTGAGTAAATCTTTTAAACAGGACTTGCACATCAAGGGACATACCAAAATTATCACTGCTTAAGGCCACTGAGTAAATCTTTTAAACAGGACTTGCACATCAAGGGACATACCAAAATTATCACTGCTTAAGGCCACTGAGTAAAACTTTTAAACAGGACTTGCACATCAAGGGACATACCAAAATTATCACTGCTTAAGGCCACTGAGTAAATCTTTTAAACAGGACTTGCACATCCAGGGACATACCAAAATGATCACTGCTTAAGGCCACTGAGTAAATCTTTTAAACAGGACTTGCACATCAAGGGACATACCAAAATGATCACTGCTTAAGGCCACTGAGTAAATATTTTAAACAGGACTTGCACATCAAGGGACATACCAAAATGATCACTGCTTAAGGCCACTGAGCGAATCTTTTAAACAGGACTTGCACATCAAGGGACATACCAAAATGATCACTGCTTAAGGCCACTGAGTGAATCTTTTAAACAGGACTTGCACATCAAGGGACATACCAAAATTATCACTGCTTAAGGCCACTGAGTAAATCTTTTAAACAGGACTTGCACATCAAGGGACATACCAAAATTATCAATGCTTAAGGCCACTGAGTAAATCTTTTAAACTGGACTTGCACATCAAGGGACATACCAAAATTATCACTGCTTAAGGCCACTGAGTAAATCTTTTAAACAGGACTTGCACATCAAGGGACATACCAAAATTATCACTGCTTAAGGCCACTGAGTAAATCTTTTAAATAGGACTTGTACATCAAGGGACATACCAAAATTATCACTGCTTAAGGCCACTGAGTAAGTCTTTTAAACGGGACTTGCACATCAAGGGACATACCAACATTATCACTGCTTAAGGCCACTGAGTAAATCTTTTAAACAGGACTTGCACATCAAGGGACATACCAAAATTATCACTGCTTAAGGCCACTGAGTAAATCTTTTAAACAGGACTTGCACATCAAGGGACATACCAAAATTATCACTGCTAATGGCCACTGAGTAAATCTTTTAAACAGGACTTGCACATCAAGGGACATACCAAAATGATCACTGCTTAAGGCCACTGAGTAAATCTTTTAAACAGGACTTGCACATCAAGGGACATACCAAAATTATCACTGCTTAAGGCCACTGAGTAAATCTTTTAAACAGGACTTGCACATCAAGGGACATACCAAAATTATCACTGCTTAAGTCCACTGAGTAAATCTTTTAAACAGGACTTGCACATCCAGGGACATACCAAAATGATCACTGCTTAAGGCCACTGAGTAAATCTTTAAAACAGGACTTGCACATCAAGGGACATACCAAAATTATCACTGCTTAAGGCCACTGAGTAAATCTTTTAAACAGGACTTGCACATCAAGAGACATACCAACATTATCACTGCTTAAGGCCACTGAGTAAATCTTTTAAACAGGACTTGCACATCAAGGGACATACCAAAATAATCAATGCTTAAGGCCACTGAGTAAATCTTTTAAACAGGACTTGCACATCAAGGGACATACCAAAATAATCAATGCTTAAGGCCACTGAGTAAATCTTTTAAACAGGACTTGCACATCAAGGGACATACCAAAATGATCACTGCTTAAGGCCACTGAGCAAATCTTTTAAACAGGACTTGCACATCAAGGGACATACCAAAATGATCACTGCTTAAGGCCACTGAGTAAATCTTTTAAACAGGACATGCGCATCAAGGGACATACCAAAATTATCACTGCTTAAGGCCATTGAGTAAATCTTTTAAACAGGACTTGCGCATCAAGGGACATACCAAAATGATCACTGCTTAAGGCCACTGAGTAAATCTTTTAAACAGGACTTGCACATCAAGGGACATACCAAAATAATCAATGCTTAAGGCCATTGAGTAAATCTTTTAAACAGGACTTGCACATCAAGGGACATACCAAAATGATCACTGCTTAAGGCCACTGAGTAAATCTTTTAAACAGGACATGCGCATCAAGGGACATACCAAAATTATCACTGCTTAAGGCCATTGAGTAAATCTTTTAAACAGGACTTGCGCATGAAGGGACATACCAAAATTATCACTGCTTAAGGCCACTGAGTAAATCTTTTAAACAGGACTTGCACATCAAGGGACATACCAAAATTATCACTGCTTAAGGCCACTGAGTAAATCTTTTAAACAGGACTTGCACATCAAGGGAAAACCCAAAATTATCACTGCTTAAGGCCACTGAGTAAATTTTTTAAAAAGGACTTGCACATCAAAGGACATACCAAAATTATCACTGCTTAAGGCCACTGAGTAAATCTTTTAAACAGGACTTGCGCATCAAGGGACATACCAAAATGATCACTGCTTAAGGCCACTGAGTAAATCTTTTAAACAGGACTTGCACATCAAGGGACATACCAAAATTATCACTGCTTAAGGCCACTGAGTAAATCTTTTAAACAGGACTTGCACATCAAGGGACATACCAAAATTATCACTGCTTAAGTCCACTGAGTAAATCTTTTAAACAGGACTTGCACATCCAGGGACATACCAAAATGATCACTGCTTAAGGCCACTGAGTAAATCTTTAAAACAGGACTTGCACATCAAGGGACATACCAAAATTATCACTGCTTAAGGCCACTGAGTAAATCTTTTAAACAGGACTTGCACATCAAGGGACATACCAACATTATCACTGCTTAAGGCCACTGAGTAAATCTTTTAAACAGGACTTGCACATCAAGGGACATACCAAAATAATCAATGCTTAAGGCCACTGAGTAAATCTTTTAAACAGGACTTGCACATCAAGGGACATACCAAAATAATCAATGCTTAAGGCCACTGAGTAAATCTTTTAAACAGGACTTGCACATCAAGGGACATACCAAAATGATCACTGCTTAAGGCCACTGAGCAAATCTTTTAAACAGGACTTGCACATCAAGGGACATACCAAAATGATCACTGCTTAAGGCCACTGAGTAAATCTTTTAAACAGGACATGCGCATCAAGGGACATACCAAAATTATCACTGCTTAAGGCCATTGAGTAAATCTTTTAAACAGGACTTGCGCATCAAGGGACATACCAAAATGATCACTGCTTAAGGCCACTGAGTAAATCTTTTAAACAGGACTTGCACATCAAGGGACATACCAAAATAATCAATGCTTAAGGCCATTGAGTAAATCTTTTAAACAGGACTTGCACATCAAGGGACATACCAAAATGATCACTGCTTAAGGCCACTGAGTAAATCTTTTAAACAGGACATGCGCATCAAGGGACATACCAAAATTATCACTGCTTAAGGCCATTGAGTAAATCTTTTAAACAGGACTTGCGCATCAAGGGACATACCAAAATTATCACTGCTTAAGGCCACTGAGTAAATCTTTTAAACAGGACTTGCACATCAAGGGACATACCAAAATTATCACTGCTTAAGGCCACTGAGTAAATCTTTTAAACAGGACTTGCACATCAAGGGAAAACCCAAAATTATCACTGCTTAAGGCCACTGAGTAAATTTTTTAAAAAGGACTTGCACATCAAAGGACATACCAAAATTATCACTGCTTAAGGCCACTGAGTAAATCTTTTAAACAGGACTTGCGCATCAAGGGACATACCAAAATTATCACTGCTTAAGGCCACTGAGTAAATCTTTTAAACAGGACTTGCACATCAAGGGACATACCAAAATTATCAATGCTTAAGGCCACTGAGTAAATCTTTTAAACAGGACTTGCGCATCAAGGGACATACCAAAATGATCACTGCTTAAGGCCACTGAGTAAATCTTTTAAACAGGACTTGCACATCAAGGGAAAAACCAAAATTATCACTGCTTAAGGCCACTGAGTAAATTTTTTAAAAAGGACTTGCACATCAAAGGACATACCAAAATTATCACTGCTTAAGGCCACTGAGTAAATCTTTTAAACAGGACTTGCACATCAAGGGACATACCAAAATTATCACTGCTTAAGTCCACTGAGTAAATCTTTTAAACAGGACTTGCACATCCAGGGACATACCAAAATGATCACTGCTTAAGGCCACTGAGTAAATCTTTTAAACAGGACTTGCACATCAAGGGACATACCAAAATTATCACTGCTTAAGGCCACTGAGTAAATCTTTTAAACAGGACTTGCACATCAAGGGACATACCAAAATTATCACTGCTTAAGGCCACCGAGTAAATCTTTTAAACAGGACTTGCACATCAAGGGACATACCAAAATTATCAATGCTTAAGGCCACCGAGTAAATCTTTTAAACAGGACTTGCACATCAAGGCACATACCAAAATTATCACTGCTTAAGGCCACTGAGTAAATCTTTTAAACAGGACTTGCACATCAAGGGAAAAACCAAAATTTTCACTGCTTAAGGCCACTGAGTAAATTTTTTAAAAAGGACTTGCACATCAAGGGACATACCAAAATTATCACTGCTTAAGGCCACTGAGTAAATCTTTTAAACAGGACTTGCACATCAAGGGACATACCAAAATTATCACTGCTTAAGGCCACGAGTAAATCTTTTAAACAGGACTTGCACATCAAGGGACATACCAAAATTATCAATGCTTAAGGCCACCGAGTAAATCTTTTAAACAGGACTTGCACATCAAGGGACATACCAAAATTATCACTGCTTAAGGTCACTGAGTAAATCTTTTAAACAGGACTTGCACATCAAGGGACATACCAAAATTATCACTGCTTAAGGCCACTGAGTAAATCTTTTAAACAGGACTTGCACATCAAGGGACATACCAAAATTATCACTGCTTAAGGCCACTGAGTAAATCTTTTAAACAGGACTTGCGCATCAAGGGACATACCAAAATTATCACTGCTTAAGGCCACTGAGTAAATCTTTTAAACAGGACTTGCGCATCAAGGGACATACCAAAATTATCACTGCTTAAGGCCACTGAGTAAATCTTTTAAACAGGACTTGCACATCAAGGGACATACCAAAATTATCACTGCTTAAGGCCACTGAGTAAATCTTTTAAACAGGACTTGCACATCAAGGGACATACCAAAATTATCACTGCTTAAGGCCACTGAGTAAATCTTTTAAACAGGACTTGCACATCAAGGGACATACCAAAATTATCACTGCTTAAGGCCACTGAGTAAAACTTTTAAACAGGACTTGCACATCAAGGGACATACCAAAATTATCACTGCTTAAGGCCACTGAGTAAATCTTTTAAACAGGACTTGCACATCCAGGGACATACCAAAATGATCACTGCTTAAGGCCACTGAGTAAATCTTTTAAACAGGACTTGCACATCAAGGGACATACCAAAATGATCACTGCTTAAGGCCACTGAGTAAATATTTTAAACAGGACTTGCACATCAAGGGACATACCAAAATGATCACTGCTTAAGGCCACTGAGCGAATCTTTTAAACAGGACTTGCACATCAAGGGACATACCAAAATGATCACTGCTTAAGGCCACTGAGTGAATCTTTTAAACAGGACTTGCACATCAAGGGACATACCAAAATTATCACTGCTTAAGGCCACTGAGTAAATCTTTTAAACAGGACTTGCACATCAAGGGACATACCAAAATTATCAATGCTTAAGGCCACTGAGTAAATCTTTTAAACTGGACTTGCACATCAAGGGACATACCAAAATTATCACTGCTTAAGGCCACTGAGTAAATCTTTTAAACAGGACTTGCACATCAAGGGACATACCAAAATTATCACTGCTTAAGGCCACTGAGTAAATCTTTTAAATAGGACTTGTACATCAAGGGACATACCAAAATTATCACTGCTTAAGGCCACTGAGTAAGTCTTTTAAACGGGACTTGCACATCAAGGGACATACCAACATTATCACTGCTTAAGGCCACTGAGTAAATCTTTTAAACAGGACTTGCACATCAAGGGACATACCAAAATTATCACTGCTTAAGGCCACTGAGTAAATCTTTTAAACAGGACTTGCACATCAAGGGACATACCAAAATTATCACTGCTTAAGGCCACTGAGTAAATCTTTTAAATAGGACTTGTACATCAAGGGACATACCAAAATTATCACTGCTTAAGGCCACTGAGTAAGTCTTTTAAACGGGACTTGCACATCAAGGGACATACCAACATTATCACTGCTTAAGGCCACTGAGTAAATCTTTTAAACAGGACTTGCACATCAAGGGACATACCAAAATAATCAATGCTTAAGGCCACTGAGTAAATCTTTTAAACAGGACTTGCACATCAAGGGACATACCAAAATGATCACTGCTTAAGGCCACTGAGTAAATCTTTTAAACAGGACTTGCACATCAAGGGACATACCAAAATTATCACTGCTTAAGGCCACTGAGTAAATCTTTTAAACAGGACTTGCGAATCAAGGGACATACCAAAATTATCACTGCTTAAGGCCACTGAGTAAATCTTTTAAACAGGACTTGCGCATCAAGGGACATACCAAAATTATCACTGCTTAAGGCCACTGAGTAAATCTTTTAAATAGGACTTGTACATCAAGGGACATACCAAAATTATCACTGCTTAAGGCCACTGAGTAAGTCTTTTAAACGGGACTTGCACATCAAGGGACATACCAACATTATCAATGCTTAAGGCCACCGAGTAAATCTTTTAAACAGGACTTGCACATCAAGGGACATACCAAAATTATCACTGCTTAAGGTCACCGAGTAAATCTTTTAAACAGGACTTGCACATCAAGGGACATACCAAAATTATCACTGCTTAAGGCCACTGAGTAAATCTTTTAAACAGGACTTGCACATCAAGGGACATACCAAAATTATCACTGCTTAAGGCCACTGAGTAAATCTTTTAAACAGGACTTGCACATCAAGGGACATACCAAAATTATCACTGCTTAAGGCCACTGAGTAAATCTTTTAAACAGGACTTGCACATCAAGGGACATACCAAAATTATCACTGCTTAAGGCCACTGAGTAAATCTTTTAAACAGGACTTGCACATCAAGGGACATACCAAAATGATCACTGCTTAAGGCCACTGAGTAAATATTTTAAACAGGACTTGCACATCAAGGGACATACCAAAATGATCACTGCTTAAGGCCACTGAGCGAATCTTTTAAACAGGACTTGCACATCAAGGGACATACCAAAATGATCACTGCTTAAGGCCACTGAGTGAATCTTTTAAACAGGACTTGCACATCAAGGGACATACCAAAATTATCACTGCTTAAGGCCACTGAGTAAATCTTTTAAACAGGACTTGCACATCAAGGGACATACCAAAATTATCAATGCTTAAGGCCACTGAGTAAATCTTTTAAACTGGACTTGCACATCAAGGGACATACCAAAATTATCACTGCTTAAGGCCACTGAGTAAATCTTTTAAACAGGACTTGCACATCAAGGGACATACCAAAATTATCACTGCTTAAGGCCACTGAGTAAATCTTTTAAATAGGACTTGTACATCAAGGGACATACCAAAATTATCACTGCTTAAGGCCACTGAGTAAGTCTTTTAAACGGGACTTGCACATCAAGGGACATACCAACATTATCACTGCTTAAGGCCACTGAGTAAATCTTTTAAACAGGACTTGCACATCAAGGGACATACCAAAATTATCACTGCTTAAGGCCACTGAGTAAATCTTTTAAACAGGACTTGCACATCAAGGGACATACCAAAATTATCACTGCTTAAGGCCACTGAGTAAATCTTTTAAATAGGACTTGTACATCAAGGGACATACCAAAATTATCACTGCTTAAGGCCACTGAGTAAGTCTTTTAAACGGGACTTGCACATCAAGGGACATACCAACATTATCACTGCTTAAGGCCACTGAGTAAATCTTTTAAACAGGACTTGCACATCAAGGGACATACCAAAATAATCAATGCTTAAGGCCACTGAGTAAATCTTTTAAACAGGACTTGCACATCAAGGGACATACCAAAATGATCACTGCTTAAGGCCACTGAGTAAATCTTTTAAACAGGACTTGCACATCAAGGGACATACCAAAATTATCACTGCTTAAGGCCACTGAGTAAATCTTTTAAACAGGACTTGCGAATCAAGGGACATACCAAAATTATCACTGCTTAAGGCCACTGAGTAAATCTTTTAAACAGGACTTGCGCATCAAGGGACATACCAAAATTATCACTGCTTAAGGCCACTGAGTAAATCTTTTAAACAGGACTTGCGCATCAAGGGACATACCAAAATTATCACTGCTTAAGGCCACTGAGTAAATCTTTTAAACAGGACTTGCGCATCAAGGGACATACCAAAATTATCACTGCTTAAGGCCACTGAGTAAATCTTTTAAACAGGACTTGCACATCAAGGGACATACCAAAATTATCACTGCTTATGGCCACTGAGTAAATCTTTTAAACAGGACTTGCACATCAAGGGACATACCAAAATGATCACTGCTTAAGGCCACTGAGTAAATCTTTTAAACAGGACTTGCACATCAAGGGACATACCAAAATTATCACTGCTTAAGTCCACTGAGTAAATCTTTTAAACAGGACTTGCACATCCAGGGACATACCAAAATGATCACTGCTTAAGGCCACTGAGTAAATCTTTAAAACAGGACTTGCACATCAAGGGACATACCAAAATTATCACTGCTTAAGGCCACTGAGTAAATCTTTTAAACAGGACTTGCACATCAAGGGACATACCAACATTATCACTGCTTAAGGCCACTGAGTAAATCTTTTAAACAGGACTTGCACATCAAGGGACATACCAAAATAATCAATGCTTAAGGCCACTGAGTAAATCTTTTAAACAGGACTTGCACATCAAGGGACATACCAAAATTATCACTGCTTAAGGCCACTGAGTAAATCTTTTAAACAGGACTTGCACATCAAGGGACATACCAAAATTATCACTGCTTAAGGCCACTGAGTAAATCTTTTAAACAGGACTTGCGCATCAAGGGACATACCAAAATTATCACTGCTTAAGGCCACTGAGTAAATCTTTTAAACAGGACTTGCGCATCAAGGGACATACCAAAATTATCACTGCTTAAGGCCACTGAGTAAATCTTTTAAACAGGACTTGCGCATCAAGGGACATACCAAAATTATCACTGCTTAAGGCCACTGAGTAAATCTTTTAAACAGGACTTGCACATCAAGGGACATACCAAAATTATCACTGCTTATGGCCACTGAGTAAATCTTTTAAACAGGACTTGCACATCAAGGGACATACCAAAATGATCACTGCTTAAGGCCACTGAGTAAATCTTTTAAACAGGACTTGCACATCAAGGGACATACCAAAATTATCACTGCTTAAGTCCACTGAGTAAATCTTTTAAACAGGACTTGCACATCCAGGGACATACCAAAATGATCACTGCTTAAGGCCACTGAGTAAATCTTTAAAACAGGACTTGCACATCAAGGGACATACCAAAATTATCACTGCTTAAGGCCACTGAGTAAATCTTTTAAACAGGACTTGCACATCAAGGGACATACCAACATTATCACTGCTTAAGGCCACTGAGTAAATCTTTTAAACAGGACTTGCACATCAAGGGACATACCAAAATAATCAATGCTTAAGGCCACTGAGTAAATCTTTTAAACAGGACTTGCACATCAAGGGACATACCAAAATTATCACTGCTTAAGGCCACTGAGTAAATCTTTTAAACAGGACTTGCACATCAAGGGAAAAACCAAAATTTTCACTGCTTAAGGCCACTGAGTAAATTTTTTAAAAAGGACTTGCACATCAAGGGACATACCAAAATTATCACTGCTTAAGGCCACTGAGTAAATCTTTTAAACAGGACTTGCACATCAAGGGACATACCAAAATTATCACTGCTTAAGGCCACGAGTAAATCTTTTAAACAGGACTTGCACATCAAGGGACATACCAAAATTATCAATGCTTAAGGCCACCGAGTAAATCTTTTAAACAGGACTTGCACATCAAGGGACATACCAAAATTATCACTGCTTAAGGTCACTGAGTAAATCTTTTAAACAGGACTTGCACATCAAGGGACATACCAAAATTATCACTGCTTAAGGCCACTGAGTAAATCTTTTAAACAGGACTTGCACATCAAGGGACATACCAAAATTATCACTGCTTAAGGCCACTGAGTAAATCTTTTAAACAGGACTTGCGCATCAAGGGACATACCAAAATTATCACTGCTTAAGGCCACTGAGTAAATCTTTTAAACAGGACTTGCGCATCAAGGGACATACCAAAATTATCACTGCTTAAGGCCACTGAGTAAATCTTTTAAACAGGACTTGTACATCAAGGGACATACCAAAATTATCACTGCTTAAGGCCACTGAGTAAATCTTTTAAACAGGACTTGCACATCAAGGGACATACCAAAATTATCACTGCTTAAGGCCACTGAGTAAATCTTTTAAACAGGACTTGCACATCAAGGGACATACCAAAATTATCACTGCTTAAGGCCACTGAGTAAAACTTTTAAACAGGACTTGCACATCAAGGGACATACCAAAATTATCACTGCTTAAGGCCACTGAGTAAATCTTTTAAACAGGACTTGCGCATCAAGGGACATACCAAAATTATCACTGCTTAAGGCCACTGAGTAAATCTTTTAAACAGGACTTGCGCATCAAGGGACATACCAAAATTATCACTGCTTAAGGCCACTGAGTAAATCTTTTAAACAGGACTTGCGCATCAAGGGACATACCAAAATTATCACTGCTTAAGGCCACTGAGTAAATCTTTTAAACAGGACTTGCACATCAAGGGACATACCAAAATTATCACTGCTTATGGCCACTGAGTAAATCTTTTAAACAGGACTTGCACATCAAGGGACATACCAAAATGATCACTGCTTAAGGCCACTGAGTAAATCTTTTAAACAGGACTTGCACATCAAGGGACATACCAAAATTATCACTGCTTAAGTCCACTGAGTAAATCTTTTAAACAGGACTTGCACATCCAGGGACATACCAAAATGATCACTGCTTAAGGCCACTGAGTAAATCTTTAAAACAGGACTTGCACATCAAGGGACATACCAAAATTATCACTGCTTAAGGCCACTGAGTAAATCTTTTAAACAGGACTTGCACATCAAGGGACATACCAACATTATCACTGCTTAAGGCCACTGAGTAAATCTTTTAAACAGGACTTGCACATCAAGGGACATACCAAAATAATCAATGCTTAAGGCCACTGAGTAAATCTTTTAAACAGGACTTGCGCATCAAGGGACATACCAAAATTATCACTGCTTAAGGCCACTGAGTAAATCTTTTAAACAGGACTTGCACATCAAGGGACATACCAAAATTATCACTGCTTAAGGCCACTGAGTAAATCTTTTAAACAGGACTTGCACATCAAGGGACATACCAAAATTATCACTGCTTAAGGCCACTGAGTAAATCTTTTAAACAGGACTTGCACATCAAGGGACATACCAAAATTATCACTGCTTAAGGCCACTGAGTAAAACTTTTAAACAGGACTTGCACATCAAGGGACATACCAAAATTATCACTGCTTAAGGCCACTGAGTAAATCTTTTAAACAGGACTTGCGCATCAAGGGACATACCAAAATTATCACTGCTTAAGGCCACTGAGTAAATCTTTTAAACAGGACTTGCGCATCAAGGGACATACCAAAATTATCACTGCTTAAGGCCACTGAGTAAATCTTTTAAACAGGACTTGCGCATCAAGGGACATACCAAAATTATCACTGCTTAAGGCCACTGAGTAAATCTTTTAAACAGGACTTGCACATCAAGGGACATACCAAAATTATCACTGCTTATGGCCACTGAGTAAATCTTTTAAACAGGACTTGCACATCAAGGGACATACCAAAATGATCACTGCTTAAGGCCACTGAGTAAATCTTTTAAACAGGACTTGCACATCAAGGGACATACCAAAATTATCACTGCTTAAGTCCACTGAGTAAATCTTTTAAACAGGACTTGCACATCCAGGGACATACCAAAATGATCACTGCTTAAGGCCACTGAGTAAATCTTTAAAACAGGACTTGCACATCAAGGGACATACCAAAATTATCACTGCTTAAGGCCACTGAGTAAATCTTTTAAACAGGACTTGCACATCAAGGGACATACCAACATTATCACTGCTTAAGGCCACTGAGTAAATCTTTTAAACAGGACTTGCACATCAAGGGACATACCAAAATAATCAATGCTTAAGGCCACTGAGTAAATCTTTTAAACAGGACTTGCACATCAAGGGACATACCAAAATTATCACTGCTTAAGGCCACTGAGTAAATCTTTTAAACAGGACTTGCACATCAAGGGAAAAACCAAAATTTTCACTGCTTAAGGCCACTGAGTAAATTTTTTAAAAAGGACTTGCACATCAAGGGACATACCAAAATTATCACTGCTTAAGGCCACTGAGTAAATCTTTTAAACAGGACTTGCACATCAAGGGACATACCAAAATTATCACTGCTTAAGGCCACGAGTAAATCTTTTAAACAGGACTTGCACATCAAGGGACATACCAAAATTATCAATGCTTAAGGCCACCGAGTAAATCTTTTAAACAGGACTTGCACATCAAGGGACATACCAAAATTATCACTGCTTAAGGTCACTGAGTAAATCTTTTAAACAGGACTTGCACATCAAGGGACATACCAAAATTATCACTGCTTAAGGCCACTGAGTAAATCTTTTAAACAGGACTTGCACATCAAGGGACATACCAAAATTATCACTGCTTAAGGCCACTGAGTAAATCTTTTAAACAGGACTTGCGCATCAAGGGACATACCAAAATTATCACTGCTTAAGGCCACTGAGTAAATCTTTTAAACAGGACTTGCGCATCAAGGGACATACCAAAATTATCACTGCTTAAGGCCACTGAGTAAATCTTTTAAACAGGACTTGCACATCAAGGGACATACCAAAATTATCACTGCTTAAGGCCACTGAGTAAATCTTTTAAACAGGACTTGCACATCAAGGGACATACCAAAATTATCACTGCTTAAGGCCACTGAGTAAATCTTTTAAACAGGACTTGCACATCAAGGGACATACCAAAATTATCACTGCTTAAGGCCACTGAGTAAAACTTTTAAACAGGACTTGCACATCAAGGGACATACCAAAATTATCACTGCTTAAGGCCACTGAGTAAATCTTTTAAACAGGACTTGCACATCCAGGGACATACCAAAATGATCACTGCTTAAGGCCACTGAGTAAATCTTTTAAACAGGACTTGCACATCAAGGGACATACCAAAATGATCACTGCTTAAGGCCACTGAGTAAATATTTTAAACAGGACTTGCACATCAAGGGACATACCAAAATGATCACTGCTTAAGGCCACTGAGCGAATCTTTTAAACAGGACTTGCACATCAAGGGACATACCAAAATGATCACTGCTTAAGGCCACTGAGTGAATCTTTTAAACAGGACTTGCACATCAAGGGACATACCAAAATTATCACTGCTTAAGGCCACTGAGTAAATCTTTTAAACAGGACTTGCACATCAAGGGACATACCAAAATTATCAATGCTTAAGGCCACTGAGTAAATCTTTTAAACTGGACTTGCACATCAAGGGACATACCAAAATTATCACTGCTTAAGGCCACTGAGTAAATCTTTTAAACAGGACTTGCACATCAAGGGACATACCAAAATTATCACTGCTTAAGGCCACTGAGTAAATCTTTTAAATAGGACTTGTACATCAAGGGACATACCAAAATTATCACTGCTTAAGGCCACTGAGTAAGTCTTTTAAACGGGACTTGCACATCAAGGGACATACCAACATTATCACTGCTTAAGGCCACTGAGTAAATCTTTTAAACAGGACTTGCACATCAAGGGACATACCAAAATTATCACTGCTTAAGTCCACTGAGTAAATCTTTTAAACAGGACTTGCACATCCAGGGACATACCAAAATTATCACTGCTTAAGTCCACTGAGTAAATCTTTTAAACAGGACTTGCACATCCAGGGACATACCAAAATGATCACTGCTTAAGGCCACTGAGTAAATCTTTAAAACAGGACTTGCACATCAAGGGACATACCAAAATTATCACTGCTTAAGGCCACTGAGTAAATCTTTTAAACAGGACTTGCACATCAAGGGACATACCAACATTATCACTGCTTAAGGCCACTGAGTAAATCTTTTAAACAGGACTTGCACATCAAGGGACATACCAAAATAATCAATGCTTAAGGCCACTGAGTAAATCTTTTAAACAGGACTTGCACATCAAGGGACATACCAAAATTATCACTGCTTAAGGCCACTGAGTAAATCTTTTAAACAGGACTTGCACATCAAGGGAAAAACCAAAATTTTCACTGCTTAAGGCCACTGAGTAAATTTTTTAAAAAGGACTTGCACATCAAGGGACATACCAAAATTATCACTGCTTAAGGCCACTGAGTAAATCTTTTAAACAGGACTTGCACATCAAGGGACATACCAAAATTATCACTGCTTAAGGCCACGAGTAAATCTTTTAAACAGGACTTGCACATCAAGGGACATACCAAAATTATCAATGCTTAAGGCCACCGAGTAAATCTTTTAAACAGGACTTGCACATCAAGGGACATACCAAAATTATCACTGCTTAAGGTCACTGAGTAAATCTTTTAAACAGGACTTGCACATCAAGGGACATACCAAAATTATCACTGCTTAAGGCCACTGAGTAAATCTTTTAAACAGGACTTGCACATCAAGGGACATACCAAAATTATCACTGCTTAAGGCCACTGAGTAAATCTTTTAAACAGGACTTGCGCATCAAGGGACATACCAAAATTATCACTGCTTAAGGCCACTGAGTAAATCTTTTAAACAGGACTTGCGCATCAAGGGACATACCAAAATTATCACTGCTTAAGGCCACTGAGTAAATCTTTTAAACAGGACTTGCACATCAAGGGACATACCAAAATTATCACTGCTTAAGGCCACTGAGTAAATCTTTTAAACAGGACTTGCACATCAAGGGACATACCAAAATTATCACTGCTTAAGGCCACTGAGTAAATCTTTTAAACAGGACTTGCACATCAAGGGACATACCAAAATTATCACTGCTTAAGGCCACTGAGTAAAACTTTTAAACAGGACTTGCACATCAAGGGACATACCAAAATTATCACTGCTTAAGGCCACTGAGTAAATCTTTTAAACAGGACTTGCACATCCAGGGACATACCAAAATGATCACTGCTTAAGGCCACTGAGTAAATCTTTTAAACAGGACTTGCACATCAAGGGACATACCAAAATGATCACTGCTTAAGGCCACTGAGTAAATATTTTAAACAGGACTTGCACATCAAGGGACATACCAAAATGATCACTGCTTAAGGCCACTGAGCGAATCTTTTAAACAGGACTTGCACATCAAGGGACATACCAAAATGATCACTGCTTAAGGCCACTGAGTGAATCTTTTAAACAGGACTTGCACATCAAGGGACATACCAAAATTATCACTGCTTAAGGCCACTGAGTAAATCTTTTAAACAGGACTTGCACATCAAGGGACATACCAAAATTATCAATGCTTAAGGCCACTGAGTAAATCTTTTAAACTGGACTTGCACATCAAGGGACATACCAAAATTATCACTGCTTAAGGCCACTGAGTAAATCTTTTAAACAGGACTTGCACATCAAGGGACATACCAAAATTATCACTGCTTAAGGCCACTGAGTAAATCTTTTAAATAGGACTTGTACATCAAGGGACATACCAAAATTATCACTGCTTAAGGCCACTGAGTAAGTCTTTTAAACGGGACTTGCACATCAAGGGACATACCAACATTATCACTGCTTAAGGCCACTGAGTAAATCTTTTAAACAGGACTTGCACATCAAGGGACATACCAAAATTATCACTGCTTAAGGCCACTGAGTAAATCTTTTAAACAGGACTTGCACATCAAGGGACATACCAAAATTATCACTGCTTAAGGCCACTGAGTAAATCTTTTAAATAGGACTTGTACATCAAGGGACATACCAAAATTATCACTGCTTAAGGCCACTGAGTAAGTCTTTTAAACGGGACTTGCACATCAAGGGACATACCAACATTATCACTGCTTAAGGCCACTGAGTAAATCTTTTAAACAGGACTTGCACATCAAGGGACATACCAAAATAATCAATGCTTAAGGCCACTGAGTAAATCTTTTAAACAGGACTTGCACATCAAGGGACATACCAAAATGATCACTGCTTAAGGCCACTGAGTAAATCTTTTAAACAGGACTTGCACATTAAGGGACATACCAAAATTATCACTGCTTAAGGCCACTGAGTAAATCTTTTAAACAGGACTTGCGAATCAAGGGACATACCAAAATTATCACTGCTTAAGGCCACTGAGTAAATCTTTTAAACAGGACTTGCGCATCAAGGGACATACCAAAATTATCACTGCTTAAGGCCACTGAGTAAATCTTTTAAACAGGACTTGCGCATCAAGGGACATACCAAAATTATCACTGCTTAAGGCCACTGAGTAAATCTTTTAAACAGGACTTGCGCATCAAGGGACATACCAAAATTATCACTGCTTAAGGCCACTGAGTAAATCTTTTAAACAGGACTTGCACATCAAGGGACATACCAAAATTATCACTGCTTATGGCCACTGAGTAAATCTTTTAAACAGGACTTGCACATCAAGGGACATACCAAAATGATCACTGCTTAAGGCCACTGAGTAAATCTTTTAAACAGGACTTGCACATCAAGGGACATACCAAAATTATCACTGCTTAAGTCCACTGAGTAAATCTTTTAAACAGGACTTGCACATCCAGGGACATACCAACATTATCACTGCTTAAGGCCACTGAGTAAATCTTTTAAACAGGACTTGCACATCAAGGGACATACCAAAATAATCAATGCTTAAGGCCACTGAGTAAATCTTTTAAACAGGACTTGCACATCAAGGGACATACCAAAATAATCAATGCTTAAGGCCACTGAGTAAATCTTTTAAACAGGACTTGCACATCAAGGGACATACCAAAATGATCACTGCTTAAGGCCACTGAGTAAATCTTTTAAACAGGACATGCGCATCAAGGGACATACCAAAATTATCACTGCTTAAGGCCATTGAGTAAATCTTTTAAACAGGACTTGCGCATCAAGGGACATACCAAAATGATCACTGCTTAAGGCCACTGAGTAAATCTTTTAAACAGGACTTGCACATCAAGGGACATACCAAAATGATCACTGCTTAAGGCCACTGAGTAAATCTTTTAAACAGGACTTGCGCATCAAGGGACATACCAAAATTATCACTGCTTAAGGCCACTGAGTAAATCTTTTAAACAGGACTTGCACATCAAGGGACATACCAAAATTATCAATGCTTAAGGCCACTGAGTAAATCTTTTAAACAGGACTTGCGCATCAAGGGACATACCAAAATGATCACTGCTTAAGGCCACTGAGTAAATCTTTTAAACAGGACTTGCACATCAAGGGAAAAACCAAAATTATCACTGCTTAAGGCCACTGAGTAAATTTTTTAAAAAGGACTTGCACATCAAAGGACATACCAAAATTATCACTGCTTAAGGCCACTGAGTAAATCTTTTAAACAGGACTTGCACATCAAGGGACATACCAAAATGATCACTGCTTAAGGCCACTGAGTAAATCTTTTAAACAGGACTTGCACATCAAGGGACATACCAAAATTATCACTGCTTAAGGCCACTGAGTAAATCTTTTAAACAGGACTTGCACATCAAGGGACATACCAAAACTATCACTGCTTAAGTCCACTGAGTAAATCTTTTAAACAGGACTTGCACATCCAGGGACATACCAAAATGATCACTGCTTAAGGCCACTGAGTAAATCTTTTAAACAGGACTTGCACATCAAGGGACATACCAAAATTATCACTGCTTAAGGCCACTGAGTAAATCTTTTAAACAGGACTTGCACATCAAGGGACATACCAAAATTATCACTGCTTAAGGCCACCGAGTAAATCTTTTAAACAGGACTTGCACATCAAGGGACATACCAAAATTATCAATGCTTAAGGCCACCGAGTAAATCTTTTAAACAGGACTTGCACATCAAGGGACATACCAAAATTATCACTGCTTAAGGTCACCGAGTAAATCTTTTAAACAGGACTTGCACATCAAGGGACATACCAAAATTATCACTGCTTAAGGCCACTGAGTAAATCTTTTAAACAGGACTTGCACATCAAGGGACATACCAAAATTATCACTGCTTAAGGCCACTGAGTAAATCTTTTAAACAGGACTTGCACATCAAGGGACATACCAAAATTATCACTGCTTAAGGCCACTGAGTAAATCTTTTAAACAGGACTTGCACATCAAGGGACATACCAAAATTATCACTGCTTAAGGCCACTGAGTAAATCTTTTAAACAGGACTTGCACATCAAGGGACATACCAAAATTATCACTGCTTAAGGCCACTGAGTAAATCTTTTAAACAGGACTTGCACATCAAGGGAAAACCCAAAATTATCACTGCTTAAGGCCACTGAGTAAATTTTTTAAAAAGGACTTGCACATCAAAGGACATACCAAAATTATCACTGCTTAAGGCCACTGAGTAAATCTTTTAAACAGGACTTGCGCATCAAGGGACATACCAAAATTATCACTGCTTAAGGCCACTGAGTAAATCTTTTAAACAGGACTTGCACATCAAGGGACATACCAAAATTATCAATGCTTAAGGCCACTGAGTAAATCTTTTAAACAGGACTTGCGCATCAAGGGACATACCAAAATGATCACTGCTTAAGGCCACTGAGTAAATCTTTTAAACAGGACTTGCACATCAAGGGAAAAACCAAAATTATCACTGCTTAAGGCCACTGAGTAAATTTTTTAAAAAGGACTTGCACATCAAAGGACATACCAAAATTATCACTGCTTAAGGCCACTGAGTAAATCTTTTAAACAGGACTTGCACATCAAGGGACATACCAAAATGATCACTGCTTAAGGCCACTGAGTAAATCTTTTAAACAGGACTTGCACATCAAGGGACATACCAAAATTATCACTGCTTAAGGCCACTGAGTAAATCTTTTAAACAGGACTTGCACATCAAGGGACATACCAAAACTATCACTGCTTAAGTCCACTGAGTAAATCTTTTAAACAGGACTTGCACATCCAGGGACATACCAAAATGATCACTGCTTAAGGCCACTGAGTAAATCTTTTAAACAGGACTTGCACATCAAGGGACATACCAAAATTATCACTGCTTAAGGCCACTGAGTAAATCTTTTAAACAGGACTTGCACATCAAGGGACATACCAAAATTATCACTGCTTAAGGCCACCGAGTAAATCTTTTAAACAGGACTTGCACATCAAGGGACATACCAAAATTATCAATGCTTAAGGCCACCGAGTAAATCTTTTAAACAGGACTTGCACATCAAGGGACATACCAAAATTATCACTGCTTAAGGTCACCGAGTAAATCTTTTAAACAGGACTTGCACATCAAGGGACATACCAAAATTATCACTGCTTAAGGCCACTGAGTAAATCTTTTAAACAGGACTTGCACATCAAGGGACATACCAAAATTATCACTGCTTAAGGCCACTGAGTAAATCTTTTAAACAGGACTTGCACATCAAGGGACATACCAAAATTATCACTGCTTAAGGCCACTGAGTAAATCTTTTAAACAGGACTTGCACATCAAGGGACATACCAAAATTATCACTGCTTAAGGCCACTGAGTAAATCTTTTAAACAGGACTTGCACATCAAGGGACATACCAAAATTATCACTGCTTAAGGCCACTGAGTAAATCTTTTAAACAGGACTTGCACATCCAGGGACATACCAAAATGATCACTGCTTAAGGCCACTGAGTAAATCTTTTAAACAGGACTTGCACATCAAGGGACATACCAAAATGATCACTGCTTAAGGCCACTGAGTAAATATTTTAAACAGGACTTGCACATCAAGGGACATACCAAAATGATCACTGCTTAAGGCCACTGAGCGAATCTTTTAAACAGGACTTGCACATCAAGGGACATACCAAAATGATCACTGCTTAAGGCCACTGAGTGAATCTTTTAAACAGGACTTGCACATCAAGGGACATACCAAAATTATCACTGCTTAAGGCCACTGAGTAAATCTTTTAAACAGGACTTGCACATCAAGGGACATACCAAAATTATCAATGCTTAAGGCCACTGAGTAAATCTTTTAAACTGGACTTGCACATCAAGGGACATACCAAAATTATCAATGCTTAAGGCCACTGAGTAAATCTTTTAAACTGGACTTGCACATCAAGGGACATACCAAAATTATCACTGCTTAAGGCCACTGAGTAAATCTTTTAAACAGGACTTGCACATCAAGGGACATACCAAAATTATCACTGCTTAAGGCCACTGAGTAAATCTTTTAAATAGGACTTGTACATCAAGGGACATACCAAAATTATCACTGCTTAAGGCCACTGAGTAAGTCTTTTAAACGGGACTTGCACATCAAGGGACATACCAACATTATCACTGCTTAAGGCCACTGAGTAAATCTTTTAAACAGGACTTGCACATCAAGGGACATACCAAAATAATCAATGCTTAAGGCCACTGAGTAAATCTTTTAAACAGGACTTGCACATCAAGGGACATACCAAAATGATCACTGCTTAAGGCCACTGAGTAAATCTTTTAAACAGGACTTGCACATCAAGGGACATACCAAAATTATCACTGCTTAAGGCCACTGAGTAAATCTTTTAAACAGGACTTGCGAATCAAGGGACATACCAAAATTATCACTGCTTAAGGCCACTGAGTAAATCTTTTAAACAGGACTTGCACATCAAGGGACATACCAAAATTATCACTGCTTAAGGCCACTGAGTAAATCTTTTAAACAGGACTTGCACATCAAGGGACATACCAAAATTATCACTGCTTAAGGCCACTGAGTAAATCTTTTAAACAGGACTTGCACATCAAGGGACATACCAAAATTATCACTGCTTAAGGCCACTGAGTAAATCTTTTAAACAGGACTTGCGCATCAAGGGACATACCAAAATTATCACTGCTTAAGGCCACTGAGTAAATCTTTTAAACAGGACTTGCACATCAAGGGACATACCAAAATGATCACTGCTTAAGGCCACTGAGTAAGTCTTTTAAACGGGACTTGCACATCAAGGGACATACCAACATTATCACTGATTAAGGCCACTGAGTAAATCTTTTAAACGGGACTTGCACATCAAGGGACATACCAACATTATCACTGCTTAAGGCCACTGAGTAAATCTTTTAAACAGGACTTGCACATCAAGGGACATACCAAAATAATCAATGCTTAAGGCCATTGAGTAAATCTTTTAAACAGGACTTGCACATCAAGGGACATACCAAAATTATCACTGCTTAAGGCCACTGAGTAAATCTTTTAAACAGGACTTGCGAATCAAGGGACATACCAAAATTATCACTGCTTAAGGCCACTGAGTAAATCTTTTAAACAGGACTTGCGCATCAAGGGACATACCAAAATTATCACTGCTTAAGGCCACTGAGTAAATCTTTTAAACAGGACTTGCGCATCAAGGGACATACCAAAATTATCACTGCTTAAGGCCACTGAGTAAATCTTTTAAACAGGACTTGCGCATCAAGGGACATACCAAAATTATCACTGCTTAAGGCCACTGAGTAAATCTTTTAAACAGGACTTGCACATCAAGGGACATACCAAAATTATCACTGCTTATGGCCACTGAGTAAATCTTTTAAACAGGACTTGCACATCAAGGGACATACCAAAATGATCACTGCTTAAGGCCACTGAGTAAATCTTTTAAACAGGACTTGCACATCAAGGGACATACCAAAATTATCACTGCTTAAGTCCACTGAGTAAATCTTTTAAACAGGACTTGCACATCCAGGGACATACCAAAATGATCACTGCTTAAGGCCACTGAGTAAATCTTTAAAACAGGACTTGCACATCAAGGGACATACCAAAATTATCACTGCTTAAGGCCACTGAGTAAAACTTTTAAACAGGACTTGCACATCAAGGGACATACCAACATTATCACTGCTTAAGGCCACTGAGTAAATCTTTTAAACAGGACTTGCACATCAAGGGACATACCAAAATAATCAATGCTTAAGGCCACTGAGTAAATCTTTTAAACAGGACTTGCACATCAAGGGACATACCAAAATAATCAATGCTTAAGGCCACTGAGTAAATCTTTTAAACAGGACTTGCACATCAAGGGACATACCAAAATGATCACTGCTTAAGGCCACTGAGCAAATCTTTTAAACAGGACTTGCACATCAAGGGACATACCAAAATGATCACTGCTTAAGGCCACTGAGTAAATCTTTTAAACAGGACATGCGCATCAAGGGACATACCAAAATTATCACTGCTTAAGGCCATTGAGTAAATCTTTTAAACAGGACTTGCGCATCAAGGGACATACCAAAATGATCACTGCTTAAGGCCACTGAGTAAATCTTTTAAACAGGACTTGCACATCAAGGGACATACCAAAATGATCACTGCTTAAGGCCACTGAGTAAATCTTTTAAACAGGACTTGCACATCAAGGGAAAACCCAAAATTATCACTGCTTAAGGCCACTGAGTAAATTTTTTAAAAAGGACTTGCACATCAAAGGACATACCAAAATTATCACTGCTTAAGGCCACTGAGTAAATCTTTTAAACAGGACTTGCGCATCAAGGGACATACCAAAATTATCACTGCTTAAGGCCACTGAGTAAATCTTTTAAACAGGACTTGCACATCAAGGGACATACCAAAATTATCAATGCTTAAGGCCACTGAGTAAATCTTTTAAACAGGACTTGCGCATCAAGGGACATACCAAAATGATCACTGCTTAAGGCCACTGAGTAAATCTTTTAAACAGGACTTGCACATCAAGGAAAAAACCAAAATTATCACTGCTTAAGGCCACTGAGTAAATTTTTTAAAAAGGACTTGCACATCAAAGGACATACCAAAATTATCACTGCTTAAGGCCACTGAGTAAATCTTTTAAACAGGACTTGCACATCAAGGGACATACCAAAATGATCACTGCTTAAGGCCACTGAGTAAATCTTTTAAACAGGACTTGCACATCAAGGGACATACCAAAATTATCACTGCTTAAGGCCACTGAGTAAATCTTTTAAACAGGACTTGCACATCAAGGGACATACCAAAATTATCACTGCTTAAGTCCACTGAGTAAATCTTTTAAACAGGACTTGCACATCCAGGGACATACCAAAATGATCACTGCTTAAGGCCACTGAGTAAATCTTTTAAACAGGACTTGCACATCAAGGGACATACCAAAATTATCACTGCTTAAGGCCACTGAGTAAATCTTTTAAACAGGACTTGCACATCAAGGGACATACCAAAATTATCACTGCTTAAGGCCACCGAGTAAATCTTTTAAACAGGACTTGCACATCAAGGGACATACCAAAATTATCAATGCTTAAGGCCACCGAGTAAATCTTTTAAACAGGACTTGCACATCAAGGGACATACCAAAATTATCACTGCTTAAGGTCACCGAGTAAATCTTTTAAACAGGACTTGCACATCAAGGGACATACCAAAATTATCACTGCTTAAGGCCACTGAGTAAATCTTTTAAACAGGACTTGCACATCAAGGGACATACCAAAATTATCACTGCTTAAGGCCACTGAGTAAATCTTTTAAACAGGACTTGCACATCAAGGGACATACCAAAATTATCACTGCTTAAGGCCACTGAGTAAATCTTTTAAACAGGACTTGCACATCAAGGGACATACCAAAATTATCACTGCTTAAGGCCACTGAGTAAATCTTTTAAACAGGACTTGCACATCAAGGGACATACCAAAATTATCACTGCTTAAGGCCACTGAGTAAATCTTTTAAACAGGACTTGCACATCCAGGGACATACCAAAATGATCACTGCTTAAGGCCACTGAGTAAATCTTTTAAACAGGACTTGCACATCAAGGGACATACCAAAATGATCACTGCTTAAGGCCACTGAGTAAATATTTTAAACAGGACTTGCACATCAAGGGACATACCAAAATGATCACTGCTTAAGGCCACTGAGCGAATCTTTTAAACAGGACTTGCACATCAAGGGACATACCAAAATGATCACTGCTTAAGGCCACTGAGTGAATCTTTTAAACAGGACTTGCACATCAAGGGACATACCAAAATTATCACTGCTTAAGGCCACTGAGTAAATCTTTTAAACAGGACTTGCACATCAAGGGACATACCAAAATTATCAATGCTTAAGGCCACTGAGTAAATCTTTTAAACTGGACTTGCACATCAAGGGACATACCAAAATTATCAATGCTTAAGGCCACTGAGTAAATCTTTTAAACTGGACTTGCACATCAAGGGACATACCAAAATTATCACTGCTTAAGGCCACTGAGTAAATCTTTTAAACAGGACTTGCACATCAAGGGACATACCAAAATTATCACTGCTTAAGGCCACTGAGTAAATCTTTTAAATAGGACTTGTACATCAAGGGACATACCAAAATTATCACTGCTTAAGGCCACTGAGTAAGTCTTTTAAACGGGACTTGCACATCAAGGGACATACCAACATTATCACTGCTTAAGGCCACTGAGTAAATCTTTTAAACAGGACTTGCACATCAAGGGACATACCAAAATAATCAATGCTTAAGGCCACTGAGTAAATCTTTTAAACAGGACTTGCACATCAAGGGACATACCAAAATTATCACTGCTTAAGGCCACTGAGTAAATCTTTTAAACAGGACTTGCACATCAAGGGACATACCAAAATTATCACTGCTTAAGGCCACTGAGTAAATCTTTTAAACAGGACTTGCGAATCAAGGGACATACCAAAATTATCACTGCTTAAGGCCACTGAGTAAATCTTTTAAACAGGACTTGCGCATCAAGGGACATACCAACATTATCACTGCTTAAGGCCACTGAGTAAATCTTTTAAACAGGACTTGCACATCAAGGGACATACCAAAATTATCACTGCTTAAGGCCACTGAGTAAATCTTTTAAACAGGACTTGCACATCAAGGGACATACCAAAATTATCACTGCTTAAGGCCACTGAGTAAATCTTTTAAACAGGACTTGCGCATCAAGGGACATACCAAAATTATCACTGCTTAAGGCCACTGAGTAAATCTTTTAAACAGGACTTGCACATCAAGGGACATACCAAAATTATCACTGCTTAAGGCCACTGAGTAAGTCTTTTAAACGGGACTTGCACATCAAGGGACATACCAACATTATCACTGATTAAGGCCACTGAGTAAATCTTTTAAACGGGACTTGCACATCAAGGGACATACCAACATTATCACTGCTTAAGGCCACTGAGTAAATCTTTTAAACAGGACTTGCACATCAAGGGACATACCAAAATAATCAATGCTTAAGGCCATTGAGTAAATCTTTTAAACAGGACTTGCACATCAAGGGACATACCAAAATGATCACTGCTTAAGGCCACTGAGTAAATCTTTTAAACAGGACTTGCACATCAAGGGACATACCAAAATGATCACTGCTTAAGGCCACTGAGTAAATCTTTTAAACAGGACATGCGCATCAAGGGACATACCAAAAGTATCACTGCTTAAGGCCACTGAGTAAATCTTTTAAACAGGACTTGCGCATCAAGGGACATACCAAAATTATCACTGCTTAAGGCCACTGAGTAAATCTTTTAAACAGGACTTGCACATCAAGGGAAAAACCAAAATTATCACTGCTTAAGGCCACTGAGTAAATTTTTTAAAAAGGACTTGAACATCAAAGGACATACCAAAATTATCACTGCTTAAGGCCACTGAGTAAATCTTTTAAACAGGACTTGCGCATCAAGGGACATACCAAAATTATCACTGCTTAAGGCCACTGAGTAAATCTTTTAAACAGGACTTGCACATCAAGGGAAAAACCAAAATTATCACTGCTTAAGGCCACTGAGTAAATTTTTTAAAAAGGACTTGAACATCAAAGGACATACCAAAATTATCACTGCTTAAGGCAGAGGTGAGCAAACTTTTTATGCCGAGCCCCCCTTTTCATCTATGAAATTTCTCGGGCCCCCCCTGCCTGATGTAATCAAAATCACATGACGTCAGCGCACGTGAGCTGGTTCAGCCATTGAGGGCGAACCAGCTTTGTAACGCCCCCGCCACGCGTCTACAAAAAAAGTATTTATAGCACAAATTACATAACTTAAAAATAAATATTATAATATTTGTCTAATAGCGTTCCCATTTCTGCTGTATTATTAATCTCTCTCTTCCCGCCACATTAGAACACCTCAGGACCTCTCTAACCTCTTCCAGTCTCTCCCTGTATTTCTCACTCCCCCTCCAGTCCCTCTCTATTCCTCCCCTCAGTGTCTCCCCCTCCCCCCCACTCTCTTTCCCTCCCCCCAGTGTGTCTCTTTCTCCCTCCCCCCATTGTCTCTCACTCTCTCCCTCCCCCCATTGTCTCTCACTCTCTCCCCTCTTCCAGTCTCACACTCCTCTTCCAGTCTCTCCAACTCCCTGTATTTCTCACTCCCCCTCCAGTCCCTCTCTATCCCTCCCCTCAGTGTCTCCCCCCACTCTCTTTCCCTCCCCCTGTGTGTCTCTCTTTCTTTCTCCCTCCCCCTAGTGTCCCCCTCCCTCCATTGTCTCTCACTCTCCTTCCAACCATTGCCTCTCCCTCCCCCCAGTGTCTCTCTTGCACTCTCCAACCAGCTATTGTTTCTCCCTCCACCCGGTGTCTCTCTCACACTCTCCCTCCAGCCATTGTGTGTCTCTCTCCCTCCTGCCAGTGTCTCCCTCCCTCCCACCAATGTCTCTCTCATCCCCATCCCCATGTAGCTCTTTCACCCCCCCTCCCCATGTCACACTCACTCTCACCCCCCTCCCCATCTCACACTCTCACCCCCCTCATGTCACTCACACCCTCCCCATGCCTCAGTCTCACACTCACTCCCCCATGTCCCAGTCTCACACTCACTCCCCCATGTCCCAGTCTCACTCTCCCACCCCCCCATGTCCCAGTCTCACTCCCCCCCATGTCCCAGTCTCACTCCCCCCCCCATGTCCCAGTCTCACTCCCCCCACATGTCCCAGTCCCCCCCCCATGTCCCAGTCTCACTCCCCCCCCATGTCCCAGTCTCACTCCCCCCCCATGTGCCAGTCTCACTCCCCCCCATGTGCCAGTCTCACTCCCCCCCATGTCCCAGTCTCACACCCCCATGTCCCAGTCTCACTCCCCCATGTCCCAGTCTCACTCCCCCATGTCCCAGTCTCACTCCCCCATGTCCCAGTCTCACTCCCCCATGTCCCAGTCTCACTCCCCCATGTCCCAGTCTCACCCCCCCCCCCCATGTCCCAGTCTCACCCCCCCCCATGTCCCAGTCTCACCCCCCCCATGTCCCAGTCTCACCCCCCCCCATGTCCCAGTCTCACCCCCCCCCCATGTCCCAGTCTCACCCCCCCCATGTCCCAGTCTCACCCCCCCCCATGTCCCAGTCTCACTCACCCCCCCCCCCATGTCCCAGTCTCACTCACCCTCCCCCCATGTCCCAGTCTCACTCACCCCCCCATGTCCCAGTCTCACTCACCCCCCCCATAACCCAGTCTCACTCACCCCCCCATGTCCCAGTCTCACTCACCCCCCCCCCATGTCCCAGTCTCACTCACCCCCCCCCCCATGTCCCAGTCTCACTCACCCCCCCCCATGTCCCAGTCTCACTCACCCCCCCCCCCATGTCCCAGTCTCACTCACCCCCCCCCATGTCCCAGTCTCACTCACCCCCCCCCATGTCCCAGTCTCACTCACCCCCCCCCCATGTCCCAGTCTCACTCAACCCCCCCCCATGTCCCAGTCTCACTCACCCCCCCCCCCATGTCCCAGTCTCACTCACCCCCCCCCCCATGTCCCAGTCTCACTCACCCCCCCCCGATGTCCCAGTCTCACTCACCCCCCCCCCATGTCCCAGTCTCACTCACCCCCCCCCATGTCCCAGTCTCACTCACCCCCCCCCCATGTGCCAGTCTCACTCACCCCCTCTCCCCATGTCACACACGCAGGAAGCAGGAAGAAACGAAATGCTGCTGTGTACTGTAGCACAGCGCAGCACAGCGCCACCTAATGGCCAAAAGAAAAATTGCAGCTGCAGACGGCTTTTTTCCCTCTACTCCTGGCAAAATCGCCGCTGCTTCCTGCGCCCCCCCTAAACAATCTTGCGCCCCCCCAGGGGGGCGCGCCCCCCAGTTTGCGCACCGCTGGCTTAAGGCCACTGAGTAAATCTTTTAAACAGGACTTGCACATCAAGGGACATACCAAAATTATCACTGCTTAAGGCCACTGAGTAAATCTTTTAAACAGGACTTGCACATCAAGGGACATACCAAAATTATCAATGCTTAAGGCCACTGAGTAAATCTTTTAAACAGGACTTGCGCATCAAGGGACATACCAAAATTATCACTGCTTAAGGCCACTGAGTAAATCTTTTAAACAGAACTTGCGCATCAAGGTACATACCAAAATTATCACTGCTTAAGGCCACTGAGTAAATCTTTTAAACAGGACTTGCGCATCAAGGGACATACCAAAATTATCACTGCTTAAGGCCACTGAGTAAATCTTTTAAACAGGACTTGCGCATCAAGGGACATACCAAAATTATCACTGCTTAAGGCCACTGAGTAAATCTTTTAAACAGGACTTGCGCATCAAGGGACATACCAAAATTATCACTGCTTAAGGCCACTGAGTAAATCTTTTAAACAGGACTTGCGCATCAAGGGACATACCAAAATTATCACTGCTTAAGGCCACTGAGTAAATCTTTTAAACAGGACTTGCACATCAAGGGACATACCAAAATTATCACTTCTTAAGGCCACTGAGTAAATCTTTTAAACAGGACTTGCACATCAAGGGACATACCAAAATTATCACTGCTTAAGGCCACTGAGTAAATCTTTTAAACAGGACTTGCACATCAAGGGACATACCAAAATTATCAATGCTTAAGGCCACTGAGTAAATCTTTTAAACAGGACTTGCACATCAAGGGACATACCAAAATTATCACTGCTTAAGGCCACTGAGTAAATCTTTTAAACAGGACTTGCACATCAAGGGACATACCAAAATTATCACTGCTTAAGGCCACTGAGTAAATCTTTTAAACAGGACTTGCACATCAAGGGACATACCAAAATTATCACTGCTTAAGGCCACTGAGTAAATCTTTTAAACAGGACTTGCGCATCAAGGGACATACCAAAATTATCACTGCTTAAGGCCACTGAGTAAATCTTTTAAACAGGACTTGCGCATCAAGGGACATACCAAAATTATCACTGCTTAAGGCCACTGAGTAAATCTTTTAAACAGGACTTGCACATCAAGGGACATACCAAAATTATCACTGCTTAAGGCCACTGAGTAAGTCTTTTAAACGGGACTTGCACATCAAGGGACATACCAACATTATCACTGATTAAGGCCACTGAGTAAATCTTTTAAACAGGACTTGCACATCAAGGGACATACCAACATTATCACTGCTTAAGGCCACTGAGTAAATCTTTTAAACAGGACTTGCACATCAAGGGACATACCAAAATTATCACTGCTTAAGGCCACTGATTAAATCTTTTAAACAGGACTTGCGCATCAAGGGACATACCAAAATTATCACTGCTTAAGGCCACTGAGTAAATCTTTTAAACAGGACTTGCACATCAAGGGACATACCAAAATTATCACTGCTTAAGGCCACTGAGTAAGTCTTTTAAACGGGACTTGCACATCAAGGGACATACCAACATTATCACTGATTAAGGCCACTGAGTAAATCTTTTAAACGAGACTTGCACATCAAGGGACATACCAACATTATCACTGCTTAAGGCCACTGAGTAAATCTTTTAAACAGGACTTGCGCATCAAGGGACATACCAAAATTATCACTGCTTAAGGCCACTGAGTAAATCTTTTAAACAGGACTTGCGCATCAAGGGACATACCAAAATTATCACTGCTTAAGGCCACTGAGTAAATCTTTTAAACAGGACTTGCGCATCAAGGGACATACCAAAATTATCACTGCTTAAGGCCACTGTGTAAATCTTTTAAACAGGACTTGCGCATCAAGGGACATACCAAAATTATCACTGCTTAAGGCCACTGAGTAAATCTTTTAAACTTGACTTGCTCATCAAGGGACATACCAAAATTATCACTGCTTAAGGCCACTGAGTAAATCTTTTAAACAGGACTTGCACATCAAGGGACATACCAAAATTATCACTGCTTAAGGCCACTGAGTAAATCTTTTAAACAGGACTTGCACATCAAGGGACATACCAAAATTATCACTGCTTAAGGCCACTGAGTAAATCTTTTAAACAGGACTTGCACATCAAGGGACATACCAAAATTATCACTGCTTAAGGCCACTGAGTAAATCTTTTAAACAGGACTTGCACATCAAGGGACATACCAAAATTATCACTGCTTAAGGCCACTGAGTAAATCTTTTAAACAGGACTTGCGCATCAAGGGACATACCAAAATTATCACTGCTTAAGGCCACTGAGTAAATCTTTTAAACAGGACTTGCACATCAAGGGACATACCAAAATTATCACTGCTTAAGGCCACTGAGTAAGTCTTTTAAACGGGACTTGCACATCAAGGGACATACCAACATTATCACTGATTAAGGCCACTGAGTAAATCTTTTAAACGGGACTTGCACATCAAGGGACATACCAACATTATCACTGCTTAAGGCCACTGAGTAAATCTTTTAAACAGGACTTGCACATCAAGGGACATACCAAAATAATCAATGCTTAAGGCCATTGAGTAAATCTTTTAAACAGGACTTGCACATCAAGGGACATACCAAAATGATCACTGCTTAAGGCCACTGAGTAAATCTTTTAAAAAGGACTTGCACATCAAGGGACATACCAAAATGATCACTGCTTAAGGCCACTGAGTAAATCTTTTAAACAGGACATGCGCATCAAGGGACATACCAAAAGTATCACTGCTTAAGGCCACTGAGTAAATCTTTTAAACAGGACTTGCGCATCAAGGGACATACCAAAATTATCACTGCTTAAGGCCACTGAGTAAATCTTTTAAACAGGACTTGCACATCAAGGGACATACCAAAATTATCACTGCTTAAGGCCACTGAGTAAATCTTTTAAACAGGACTTGCACATCAAGGGAAAAACCAAAATTATCACTGCTTAAGGCCACTGAGTAAATTTTTTAAAAAGGACTTGAACATCAAAGGACATACCAAAATTATCACTGCTTAAGGCCACTGAGTAAATCTATTAAACAGGACTTGCACATCAAGGGAAAAACCAAAATTATCACTGCTTAAGGCCACTGAGTAAATCTTTTAAACAGGACTTGCACATCAAGGGACATACCAAAATTATCAATGCTTAAGGCCACTGAGTAAATCTTTTAAACAGGACTTGCGCATCAAGGGACATACCAAAATTATCACTGCTTAAGGCCACTGAGTAAATCTTTTAAACAGGACTTGCGCATCAAGGGACATACCAAAATTATCACTGCTTAAGGCCACTGAGTAAATCTTTTAAACAGAACTTGCGCATCAAGGTACATACCAAAATTATCACTGCTTAAGGCCACTGAGTAAATCTTTTAAACAGGACTTGCGCATCAAGGGACATACCAAAATTATCACTGCTTAAGGCCACTGAGTAAATCTTTTAAACAGGACTTGCGCATCAAGGGACATACCAAAATTATCACTGCTTAAGGCCACTGAGTAAATCTTTTAAACAGGACTTGCGCATCAAGGGACATACCAAAATTATCACTGCTTAAGGCCACTGAGTAAATCTTTTAAACAGGACTTGCGCATCAAGGGACATACCAAAATTATCACTGCTTAAGGCCACTGAGTAAATCTTTTAAACAGGACTTGCGCATCAAGGGACATACCAAAATTATCACTGCTTAAGGCCACTGAGTAAATCTTTTAAAAAGGACTTGCGCATCAAGGGACATACCAAAATTATCACTGCTTAAGGCCACTGAGTAAATCTTTTAAACAGGACTTGCACATCAAGGGACATACCAAAATTATCACTGCTTAAGGCCACTGAGTAAGTCTTTTAAACGGGACTTGCACATCAAGGGACATACCAACATTATCACTGATTAAGGCCACTGAGTAAATCTTTTAAACGGGACTTGCACATCAAGGGACATACCAACATTATCACTGCTTAAGGCCACTGAGTAAATCTTTTAAACAGGACTTGCACATCAAGGGACATACCAAAATAATCAATGCTTAAGGCCATTGAGTAAATCTTTTAAACAGGACTTGCACATCAAGGGACATACCAAAATGATCACTGCTTAAGGCCACTGAGTAAATCTTTTAAACAGGACTTGCACATCAAGGGACATACCAAAATGATCACTGCTTAAGGCCACTGAGTAAATCTTTTAAACAGGACATGCGCATCAAGGGACATACCAAAAGTATCACTGCTTAAGGCCACTGAGTAAATCTTTTAAACAGGACTTGCGCATCAAGGGACATACCAAAATTATCACTGCTTAAGGCCACTGAGTAAATCTTTTAAACAGGACTTGCACATCAAGGGACATACCAAAATTATCACTGCTTAAGGCCACTGAGTAAATCTTTTAAACAGGACTTGCACATCAAGGGAAAAACCAAAATTATCACTGCTTAAGGCCACTGAGTAAATTTTTTAAAAAGGACTTGCACATCAAAGGACATACCAAAATTATCACTGCTTAAGGCCACTGAGTAAATCTTTTAAACAGGACTTGCGCATCAAGGGACATACCAAAATTATCACTGCTTAAGGCCACTGAGTACATCTTTTAAACAGGACTTGCACATCAAGGGACATACCAAAATTATCACTGCTTAAGGCCACTGAGTAAATCTTTTAAACAGGACTTGCGCATCAAGGGACATACCAAAATTATCACTGCTTAAGGCCACTGAGTAAATCTTTTAAACAGAACTTGCGCATCAAGGGACATACCAAAATTATCACTGCTTAAGGCCACTGAGTAAATCTTTTAAACAGGACTTGCGCATCAAGGGACATACCAAAATTATCACTGCTTAAGGCCACTGAGTAAATCTTTTAAACAGGACTTGCGCATCAAGGGACATACCAAAATTATCACTGCTTAAGGCCACTGAGTAAATCTTTTAAACAGGACTTGCGCATCAAGGGACATACCAAAATTATCACTGCTTAAGGCCACTGAGTAAATCTTTTAAACAGGACTTGCGCATCAAGGTACATACCAAAATTATCACTGCTTAAGGCCACTGAGTAAATCTTTTAAACAGGACTTGCGCATCAAGGGACATACCAAAATTATCACTGCTTAAGGCCACTGAGTAAATCTTTTAAACAGGACTTGCACATCAAGGGACATACCAAAATTATCACTGCTTAAGGCCACTGAGTAAATCTTTTAAACAGGACTTGCACATCAAGGGACATACCAAAATTATCACTGCTTAAGGCCACTGAGTAAATCTTTTAAACAGGACTTGCACATCAAGGGACATACCAAAATTATCAATGCTTAAGGCCACTGAGTAAATCTTTTAAACAGGACTTGCACATCAAGGGACATACCAAAATTATCACTGCTTAAGGTCACTGAGTAAATCTTTTAAACAGGACTTGCACATCAAGGGACATACCAAAATTATCACTGCTTAAGGCCACTGAGTAAATCTTTTAAACAGGACTTGCACATCAAGGGACATACCAAAATTTGGACATACCAAAAGTATCACTGCTTAAGGCCACTGAGTAAATCTTTTAAACAGAACTTGCACATCAAGGGACATACCAAAATTATCACTGCTTAAGGCCACTGAGTAAATCTTTTAAACAGGACTTGCGCATCAAGGGACATACCAAAATTATCACTGCTTAAGGCCACTGAGTAAATCTTTTAAACAGGACTTGCGCATCAAGGGACATACCAAAATTATCACTGCTTAAGGCCACTGAGTAAATCTTTTAAACAGGACTTGCGCATCAAGGGACATACCAAAATTATCACTGCTTAAGGCCACTGAGTAAATCTTTTAAACAGGACTTGCGCATCAAGGGACATACCAAAATTATCACTGCTTAAGGCCACTGAGTAAATCTTTTAAACAGGACTTGCACATCAAGGGACATACCAAAATTATCACTGCTTAAGGCCACTGAGTAAATCTTTTAAACAGGACTTGCACATCATGGGAAAAACCAAAATTATCACTGCTTAAGGCCACTGAGTAAATTTTTTAAAAAGGACTTGCACATCAAAGGACATACCAAAATGATCACTGCTTAAGGCCACTGAGTAAATCTTTTAAACAGGACTTGCGCATCAAGGGACATACCAAAATTATCACTGCTTAAGGCCACTGAGTAAATCTTTTAAACAGGACTTGCACATCAAGGGACATACCAAAATTATCAATGCTTAAGGCCACTGAGTAAATCTTTTAAACAGGACTTGCACATCAAGGGACATACCAAAATTATCACTGCTTAAGGCCACTGAGTAAATCTTTTAAACAGGACTTGCGCATCAAGGGACATACCAAAATTATCACTGCTTAAGGCCACTGAGTAAATCTTTTAAACAGGACTTGGGCATCAAGGGACATACCAAAATTATCAATGCTTAAGGCCACTGAGTAAATCTTTTAAACAGGACTTGCACATCAAGGGACATACCAAAATTATCACTGCTTAAGGCCACGGAGTAAATATTTTAAACAGGACTTGCACATCAAGGGACATACCAAAATGATCACTGCTTAAGGCCACTGAGTAAATCTTTTAAACAGGACTTGCACATCAAGGGACATACCAAAATTATCACTGCTTAGGGCCACTGAGTAAATCTTTTAAACAGGACTTGCACATCAAGGGACATACCAAAATTATCACTGCTTAAGGCCACTGAGTAAATCTTTTAAACAGGACTTGCACATCAAGGGACATACCAAAATTATCACTGCTTAAGGCCGCTGAGTAAATCTTTTAAACAGGACTTGCACATGAAGGGACATACCAAAATTATCACTGCTTAAGGCCGCTGAGTAAATCTTTTAAACAGGACTTGCACATCAAGGGACATACCAAAATGATCAATGCTTAAGGCCACTGAGTAAATCTTTTAAACAGGACTTGCACATCAAGGGACATACCTGTGAAGAGAATGCAATTAGATCCATGTCATATGAGCTGAGGTTATTGGTCTTGCATGAAGAAAGTAAGTATATTAACTATAGTCTAACTATATTTATCACTTAAAATGATCACTTTAAATGCATCACTCTTAAGATGCCAATGCTTCCTTGCCAATGCAAGGGGAATAATATTGGTGCTCACCAGCATGTATTGAAATACTAGGTTTGGGGGTTGCGGGGAACATTTTTGTGCCTATAGTTCCATTTGTTCCTGTACCTGCGGAGACCCCAAACTCGGGACTGACAGCACTTCTTGCCACATGGGGGGCAAACGCTACCGCGGATACGCATGCTGGCAGCCGTTCAAGGACAAGCAACCCCTCATGCTCACCTGGTGAACGGAGAGCAGCCTGTGCCCCAAGATAACCACCACAGCTTTAACAAGTTCGTCTGTAGCACAGACAAGATTGACGGTTTCCTATCAGACTTTGAGACACAGTGCTTAAGGTACCGAGTACCTCAATGGGACTGGGTGCTGCGGTTACAGCCCTTGCTGTCGGGCAAGTCAAAGGAAACCCTGTAGTCCAACCAACGAGCAGATCGTTATGACAACGAGCACCTCAAAGCATTACTTCCGCTGCGGTATGCCCTCACATCAGAAGCGTACAGAGGCAAGTTCAGGACAGAGGAACAGCATCCTCAGGAGTCCTTTGTAAACTACAGTGCCCGCATGGCACGCCAGTGTACTCAGTGGGTGGAGGGTTGTGGTGCTACAACATACCACAAGCTGCTGGACTTAATGTGTCAGGAGCAGCTACTGCAGCAGTGCCCATCGGACGTGAGGGCATGGGTCTTTGATAGAAAACCTAAAACTCATGAAGATGCTGCCAGGATGGCTGATGAGTATATATGCAACTGTGCCCTGATGGAGGAGAAAAGTGCTCCCAAAAGACCGGTGGTGCCAGCTAAGAGCACGAAGCAGACGCCTCAGGGAGTACAGCAACCTGCAGAATTCTGGCATGAGAAAAGGTGTTACCAGTGTAACAAACTCGGTCACATCAGACCAGACTGCCTGGTCCGTGCCAGGTCCGGTGGACCCCATCTGGGGCAACACTCCCAAGCAGCGCAGCCAGTCACCCGTGTGCACACACAGAGGAACCAAGGCCAGCCGAGGATTCAACCTACAGAGGAACGTCCCCGGAGAGATCTGCCCTTGCTTCCCCAGGACCAGCAGCGGAAACGGAGGGACATCAGGTTGCATCAGTAAGGATGCAGCCCAGTGATGTCCGGTAGAAGCATCTGCGGAGGGTGACCATTGGGGACCGGCAAGCGGACGGCTCGCTGAACTCTAGTGCCACCGTTACCCTGGTCAGACCGGACATGGTCCAGCCAGAGGATTTGCTCCCAGGCACCGGGATGCGTGTGACCATGCCAGATGGAGGACTGCGGTCACTCCAGGTTGCCCGGGTCTTTTTGGATTGGGGTGCCGGTCGTGGCATGAGGGAGGTGGGGGTATTGCCTGGGTTAGATGCCTCAGTTTTGCTTGGCAATGACTTGGGGCATGTTACCTGTGTATTCACTGCAGAGCTGGCTCATTTTGCAGCGATTCCTAGGAGCCAGTCATCAAGGATGGCAGCAGAATTAACCCATCCCCCTGCATTTGGGATCAACAGTTCCAGCGGTCTCTGCGGAGACCAGACAGGTAAGCCAGACTACTGAGTTGCGACCGGTGACTGACTTACTGTTCCCTTTACCTTTTCCTGTTTCCCCTGACTTAGAGACTAAGAGTGGTGGTTAGTGTTAGGAACAGAATTTAGGGATGCGGTGAAAGCTGACCCCGGCTTAGAAGGTATGAGACTGCAGGCGTCCAAGTCTCGGGGGGTCAGACCGCTTGCTGTGGCACCACGGGCTCTGTGGTAGGGAGCCAGGATCTACAGGGTGAGATGGAGTCTGGACAGGTAGGAAACTGTTAGTGGTACCCAGGGAGTGTAAGCAGCAAGTATTGCAGGGAGCCCACTCCATTACACTAGCGGGGCATCAGGGGGTCACTCAGATGAGAGCCCAGCTGTTGCAGCCTAAGGCAGAGTCCATACTTCCTGCTTGCTCGCTGAGGCGCGCTGAGGCTCAGGGAAAGCGGGTGCTTTCCCTGGCCTTACAGTTGCTTACCGCACGCGCTCTCAGCAGGCCGTCAGGGGGCGGTCCGGGGGCGTTCCGGGGGCGGGCGCGTCACTGGCCGGGGGCGGACCAGTGACGTCACGGAGCTGGTTCGCCCTCATTGGGCAAACCGCTCACGTGACCGGCCTATCTCGCCGGCAAGCGGGGGAATTTTAAATTCCCCTAAGACCTGCGCTTCCGCAAGCGTGCGGAAGCGCAGGTGAGCCCCTACTAAAGCCGCTCTAATTGCGGCTGTAGGGGCTCAGTGCTGAGCGGGAGCGCGCGTCAGCACGCTTCCGCAAGTAAGCAGCAAACAAGGTAAGCCGAGGCCTAAGGCTGAGTCCCCGCTGGTGCTGAGCGCCGGGTGTCCTTGCATTTACACGTGGGGGGGGGGGGGGGGCATTGCGGGTAGTTTAGCGCGCTAGAAAGTAAGATTTTTTTGTTTATCTAAACGCCGATCGTGTGTGCCCGTGCTATGATCGCGCGCACACCGCATGAGCGGGGACTTACATATATCTATATATCAAACACACACAAAAACGAAAAGTCGCTAACACTATATTAATAGAAAAGGCTAACCCAGGACCCAAAAATAAATATAATATTTATAATATAATATTGCAATCAGTATTTTTTGTGGATCCTCTCATGCACCTTCATTTGTTCATGGATATGTTTACTATTTTTCTCATGCTATGTTTGTCCAGGGTATGAGGTTTTTTTCCATCTTTTTTCTCCCCTGTGTCTCCCCCTTGGTTACATATATTTTTTCTGTGTACTATATTTTTAGTATATAAGTTTATTGTAATTTATATTTTTCTTCTGTTTCTACCAGTTTTTCTTGATTTGAATATTAGTTTAGGAGTTTACACTACCGACACACTTTATCACACTGCGGCCAGATCCGCAAGCCGGGAGATTTCCCGGCTTGCTAGTGGCCGCCCCTCGGCGTGCCGCGCGTCATAGACGCGCGGTCACGCGTCTTCGGGAGCGTGCGCCCCCTGCACGCGCGTCCAGGGCTCCCCGAGGGACGGCGGCAGGGGGTTCCGGGGGACCCGGCGGACCCGGCAGCGGTAGGGAGAGCGCCCCGATCGGAGGGCGCTCTTCCGCTGCTTCGGCGCGCGCCCGTCACTCTCGGGTGCGCGCCAGGCTACTGCTGCGGCCAAGAACGGGCAAATGCTCGAATAAACTTGGCCGCAGCAGTAGTATTTAGCTTATCTTCTTTCTTATTTTCTTGTAGTTAGGATTATTAAGGGGTGTCTGTTCTTTTTTGGCTGATTTGTATCTTTCCATTTATTTATTGGATATTTACTGAGATATGTTTTTTGGCTCATTAGTTCAGTTTTTTACTTAGCATGTGTTGATATATACTCCTATCGTTTCTTGCTTGTTATTTTTTGTTAGGTTACCATTAGTTTATGTATGATTTTACAGCCGCGGCCCCTTTTATTCTCCAACATCACCGCATTCAAGTTGCATTCACAGCCGCGGTTGATGCGCGGTTGATGTGTTTATTGATAATAGTTCGGATTTAATTGGTTACAATTCTTCGCGTATACGCCAGATGGCAGATATTCATGAATTGTAATGCGCATGCGCTTCAATAATGTGTCGACTTGCAGGTGTTTCGTTTAATACCACAGTGGTCAATTGTAAATTGGCCTTGGGACTGAAGGAAGAAGTTACAACAATGTATCAATTTAGGCTTTTCATATTAAAAAAAGACAAGCACCGTTTCCGGTCTGGTTATTGTCCTGAGAGTCCCGCCATGAGTGCACAATTGCAGTACGTATTCCAAAAACCCGACAGAACGTACGCTTATTTAATATGGGCCGCGATTAATGCAACAGATGATAAGATGGCAACAGTTGTTCAAATTTATCAGTATTTTATCGAAAACTATGACTTTTACAAATTTTCGCCTGATCCTCATGTGTGGAAGCGTGCAATAAGTAAAAAGTTATGTAGCGATCCATGTTTTTTTCGTATTGATCCCGATTTTATTGGAGGGTATTGGTGTGTATCACCGGGTTTTTCCCGTATCTATGATCATGCAGACAGCAAAAGGCGAAAGGTCTTTGTGACAGGGTAAATAAAAGCCACCAGCTATATGCCTGGAAAATCTATGTCTAGTCTGCAGTGCAGCAGTGACTAGGTTAACTTCAGCTGGGAACCTCAGGATAATTAGTTGGATCCCAGCTGCCTAATCAAGGTGTGTTAAAACCCGAGGCTGTAGACACATGGTGCTGGCTGTTGAGGAGAGAGGAGTAAGCTACTGAAGAGATTACTGAAGCAAGGTCCGTTAGCAAAGTAGAGGAATTATGAACTGTCTGTCCCCTGCATAGAAATGGGTAACTGCCTGATTTTTAGACTGTCTGCTAAAGAGAAACTGTTTTGTTTGGTCTGCTGAAGAAAAAAGCCATTTTCTTTTGTTTGCTGATGAAAAGCTATTTTTGTTTTGTGTGCTGTACAGTATATCTTTTAAGGCTAAATAAATAAATAAATAAAGCCTTGTCAAGAAACCCGCGTGTGTAGTTGCATGTACCCTGCAACATATGGTGGCAGAAGTGGGATTTATTCAAAGGCTAGTGCAGTTAAAGGGCCACACACACACACACACACAACAATGGAAGAAATGTTGAAAGAGTTTCTGTGCGAGCAGACCAGACAGCAGGGACAGTTACTGCAGGAGCAGGCCCGGCTGCAAGCGGAGAGAGATGAAAGACTACAGGCAGCACAAGATGAGCAGATTGCCAAGCTGCTGACCCATTTCCAAGGGTCTGCCAGTCCAGAACTTGCAAACAGACCCCCGATACTTCTGAGGAAAATGGCGTCGAACGAGGATCCAGAGGCTTTTTTACTGGCAATTGAAAGAGTTGCCGAAGCTCAAGGCTGGGCTACAGATCGCTGGGCAACTGCTTTGGCCCCGCTCCTCATAGGAGAAGCCCAGGCCTCAAATCAGGGTCTCCGAGCAGATCAGGCAATGGACTACCAACAAGTAAAAGCCGCCATACTGGATCGCTTAGGTCTGACCCCAGAGACCTACCGGCAGCAGTTCCGGAACATGAAGTACACCGCTAATATGAGACCCCGGGGTCCTCGCTCAGCGATTATTGGACTTGTGTACGCGCTGGAAAAAACCTGAGGAGTGCACTAAGGAGGCAATTCTTGAGCAGGTGGTTTTGGAACAATTTCTACAAATAATACCCCCTTCCGCACGCTCGTGGGTAAAACGCCACGCTGCTGAAACCCTAGCTTTGGCGGTCCGACTCGTGGAGAACTTCCTTATGACTGAGTAGCAGGCGAGTGTCCTGGACCCGACTCCACCGGCACTTGCGGATGCCCAAAGAGGGAGGTCGGATCAATGGGGAACCTACGGCCCATCCATACGCAACCTCCAAGTCCAACGGAAGGAGCAGTCGTTCCAGCAAGAACGGAATCCAAATGCTGGTCCCCGCCGAGACCCTCATCTCCTTCCGGATGTCGGCTCGTCGCAAAATGTGAGAAACTTCCGAGGACGTCGCCCACAGGACCCACCAGATGCCTGGTCTCCAGTAACCGGTCCAGCGGAGCGCTATCCACAGCCCCCTCCTGCGAGGGAACCCTCTCCATGTTCCGCCTGCTGAGAACAAGGCCACCGGTATGTGGACTGTCCATAGATGGATTGTTCATTCAGCAGAACCGTCGTCTCGGCCTTTACTGGAGAAAATTACAAGCCCTGGCTACTTCCAGCCCTGATTGGGGGAAAAAACGTCCAGGCCCTTGTAGATTCGGGCTCTGGGAAAACTCTGGTCCTCCAAGAACTGTTACTGCCTAACGTGTGTTCTTTTGACTCCCCATGGAGCATAGAATGTATACACGGCGATGTAAAACGCTATCCGACGGCCAAAATCCGGCTACAGGTAAAAGGTCAGGAGGAGTACCTCGAAGTAGGAGTTGCTCCTTGGCTCCCTGCCCCCGTTGTGCTCGGTCGGGACTGGCCTTTCTTCTCGGACCTAATGGCCCCAGTCTTTCACGAGGCACCTCCTTCTAGGGCTCAGGAGAACCCTGGCAAACTGTTCCCCTTCTCGGCAGACCTATTTCCCAGTAGACACCGGGTTCAAAAGACTCGGAAGCAAAGACGCTCTGACAAACAGGACTGGTTACAGAAATCTGGGTCTCAAGGTGACCAGTCTAGTAGCCAGAAGTCACAAGTGATGGCTGGGGATGGCCAGAGGGAGGGGGATATGGGCCCTGGAGATTTACCGGACCTATACCTCCCTGATTTTCACCAGAGACAAAGGGAAGACCCAGTCCTTGCTAGACAGTATGATAAAGTGGTTAAAATTGATGAGCAGATATTGAATGCCCAGGGGGTGATACAGTAGTATTCCCCCATTTAGATGCACAGGGGGGTGATAGCTCAAAATGGGGGAATACTATCAAATGATATCCTACATAGGGTGAATAGGCAGACACAAACAGGAGAGGTCACCAGACAGATATTGGTTCCCAAGGCGTTTGTTAAATCTGTGTTCACTCTAGCCCATACTGTCCCTTGGGGTGGTCACCTGGGCAGGGATAAAACATTGGACCGTATTTCATCCCGATTCTATTGGCCAGGGATGCATAGTGATATTGCTAAGCTATGTGCGGCATGCCAGCTAACTAGTCCAAAAGGACAAAAAACAGCCCCTTTGGTTCCTCTACCCTTGGTGTCAGTTCCCTTTGAGAGGATTGGGGTAGATTTGGTAGGACCTCTAGAACCTTCTGCGAAAGGACACAGGTTTATCCTTGTAATAGTTGATTATGCAACAAGATATCCTGAGGCGTTCCCCCTGAGAACAGCAATGGCGAAGCAAGTAGCCAACAAGTTGTTGGAGCTGTTCTAACGGGTTGGACTTACACAGGTTATGTTGACAGACCAAGGTACAAATTTCATGGCTAAACTGATGCAGGATGTCTTAAAGTTACTAGAGGTCAAGTCTGTTCGGACATCTGTCTACCATGCACAGACTGACGGATAGGGGGGAAAGATTTAACCGAACTCTAAAAGGGAAGCTGAGGAAATTTGTAGATTCAGAGAAAAGAGCCTGGGATGAACTTCTCCCTTTTCTACTGTTTGCAGTGCGGGAAGTTCCCCAGGCCTCCACGGGATTCTCTTCATTTGAATTGCTCTATGGCCGCCAACCCCGGGGTATCCTAGACCTCCTAAAGGAGTCCTGGGAGGAAAAGCGGTCCCCTTCTAAGAATACCATGCAATATGTACTAGACCTTAGGAAGCGCCTAAATGTGGTTGGCCATTTTGCCAGGGAGAATCTTAGATCAGCCCAGGACAGTCAGGAGAGACATTACAATCAGAATGCTCGCATGAGAGTGTTTCACCCAGGAGACCAGGTGATGTTATTGTTACCCAGTTGCGAGAGTAAAATCCTGGCCAAATGGCAGGGCCCATTCGAAGTACTCCGCCGTACGGGTGATGTGGATTACGAGATCGCTCAACCAGGGTCCAGGAAGGGTAAACAAATTTACCATGTGAACTTGCTGAAACCCTGGAAGATGCAGCGGTCTCTATTCATCCACCCGGTGGAGGAGGAAACGGACTTGGGTCCTCAGCCTCCACGGGAGAACATCGTGAGTGACGATAAAATCCCAATGGGTAAAAAGTTGTCCTATGCTATTGTCCTAGCAATAATTACACAATTCCATGATGTTTTTTCTGACTTACCAGGACAAACTAACTTAATTTCCCATGCGATCGAGACAGCACCTGGGGTAAAAGTACGTTCCCGTCCTTATAGGTTGCCTGAAAGTCGTAGGGCTCTGGTAGAGAAGGAGGTACAAGAAATGTTACACTTAGGAGTGATTGAGGAATCATGCAGTGAGTGGTGTAGTCCACTAATTATGGTCCCTAAACCCGATGGGAAGGTAAGATTTTGTGTGGACCTCCGAAAGGTCAATGCGGTATCCAAGTTTGACGCATATCCGATGCCAAGGGTGGACGAATTAATTGACGCCCTTGGTAACGCGGAATATATATCCACGCTGGACTTGACAAAAGGATACTGGCAAATACCCTTAGAGGAAAAGTCCAAATGCAAAACAGCCTTTGCCACTCCCATGGGTTTATACCAGTTTGTGACAATGCCATTTGGACTGCATGGAGCCCCAGCCACATTTCAGAGACTCGTGGATAAGGTACTGAGGCCCCATAGGACTTATGCCGCAGCCTACCTAGATGACATTGTCATTTATAGTAAACACTGGCGGGCCCATCTAAATAGGCTGAAAGCGTTCCTCAAATCTCTAAGAGAGGCAGGGCTCACAGCCAACCCTAAGAAATGTGCCCTGGGTAAGGCAGAAACCAAATACTTAGGGTATGCAGTGGGAGGTGGAAAAGTAAGGCCACTAGCCGACAAGGAATTTTCCCTGAAAGAAAATCCGACCCCCCAAACAAAAACGCAGGTACGCTCTCTGCTGGGTTTAGCATGGTACTACCGGCGGTTCATCCCCAACTATTCGGAAGTGGCAGCCCCTTTAACGGACCTCACAAAAAAGTGTGCCCCTACACAAGTGGTATGGTCAAGGAATTGTCAGAGAGCCTTTGAGGACATAAAAAGGTGTCTATCAGAGGGTCCCATCCTTAGAAGCCCAGACTTCAACAGCCCTTTTATAGTGCAAACAGATGCATCAGAGATAGGGCTAGGGGCAGTGTTGTCACAACAGTTTGAGGGAGTTGAGCACCCTATCCTTTTCCTGAGTAGGAAATTGTTCCCGAGGGAAAAAAACTACTCAGTGATTGAGAAAGAGTGCCTCGCAGTAAAGTGGGCAATCGAGGCTTTGAGGCATTACCTGGCAGGAGTCCATTTTACTTTGGTGACGGACCATGCTCCACTGAAGTGGTTAAATAGTATGTAGGATTCCAATGCTAGATTGACTAGGTGGTATATGGCCCTCCAACCCTTCTCATTTGAGATTCAGCACAGGCCGGGAAAAGAGAACGCAAATGCTGACTTCTTTTCTAGAGAAGGGGTGGATGGTCGGGCTTCAGCCGTGCGTAGCCCCAGCCACACACTAACAGGGGAGGAATGTGACAGCGTAAATAAAAGCCAGCAGCTATATGCCTGGAAAACCTATGTCTAGTCTGCAGTGCAGCAGTGACCAGGTTAACTTTAGCTGGGAACCTCAGGACAATTAGTTGGATCCCAGCTGCCTAATCAAGGTGTGTTAAAACCCCAGGCTGTAGACACATGGTGCTGGCTGTTGAGGAGAGAGGAGTAAGCTACTGAAGAGATTACTGAAGCAAGGTCTGTTAGCAAAGTAGAGGAATTATGAACTGTCTGTCCCCTGCATAGAAATGGGTAACTGCCTGATTTTTAGACTGTCTGCTAAAGAGAAACTGTTTTGTTTGGTCTGCTGAAGAAAAAAGCCATTTTCTTTTGTTTGCTGATGAAAAGCTATTTTTGTTTTGTGTGCTGTATATCTTTTAAGGCTAAATAAATAAGCCTTGTCAAGAAACCCGCGTGTGTAATTGCATGTACCCTGCAACAGTCGTGTTAAAACCAAGTAAGAAACGTCAGTCGCTGGCAAGCAATGCGCCAGCACCAGCATCGGCTTCCAATAACGGTCCGACCATCAGTGACAACCCTTGCTGTCTGTCCCCGCACAGATACCTGCAGCCTGAGCCGGATTTCGCGTACAGTTTCGAGCAAGCTTGCATGTACCTAAGCGAGTTCCAGCCTCATCAGCTGACTACAGGTGTAGTAGTCCCGCTGTCACCTGTCAACGACGTGTGTGATCAAGAATATGGGACTGGCAGTGGCTCGGTGCCAGCTGATTGGGAAAGTCTATGGTGAGTAATGTTGCTGTATTTTTTTTTTTTTTTTTTAAATATCAATATCAGTGCGATTCAAAAGTCAAGCGATTCTCCTGTAAGCAATATCATTGGCTGTGCGGCTTCTACAGTAGATACTGCACAATTGGTGAAAAGCTAGGCACATGCGCATTGGAACCTTCTTGAAACGCATATGCGTGTCATCACATCGACGGTAGGCGCATGCGCATGGAAACAGGGGACTGACCATTACAGTAAAACTTTTACTTTTGCTTTTCCTCAGAAAAGAAAACTTTGTCATCTCATGCGGAAAACGGCAAATGGAGGGATTTCGATGGATAATATCGCTTTGTGTTACAATGCCTGCACATTGCTGAATCGGATTTTAAAAAACACGTACCGGAGTCTACAGGTTAGTGGCCGTTGTTATTGATCAGGATAGAATACCTGAAACAGTATGCTGATGTTTTCAGACCGTATACAATACTTTTTTTTATATATACTGTATAATAAACCTGAGAAAATAAAAAGTATGCATTTATTATACATGTATTCCAGTACATATGTATATTCTATACCCGTACAGCATGTATTGTTTTAATACTCTTCTGATGTACAGTACTGAGCATGCCTACAGTATACAGTACGCCTGGACAGTACTGTACATTCTAGAAACACTGTATTTTGTTACAGTATAAAAGGAGGCAATGGAACAATTTAAAACAAATCAACATTTTCTTTTATTGGTGGAGTAAGTACAAAAACATTTATTTACAAATACTGTACAATGTAAACACATTTTAAGTGTACAGCAATTCAAAACATCAACAGGTGTATGGTTTACTGCTAGTGAAAACATTTATGAACAGAAAGTCAAAACATTTGCAGTCAGTCAGTATGGTTAACAGTCACATGGTGTTATCAAAAAAAATTCTTTATTCATAAAATATACAAAACGCAACATCTCCTTTATTAAAGTACAGAAAGTCAAAACATTTACAAAAAATAAACAACAGTGGAACAGTCACGCAAATTCGATCCCCACCAGATTGTCCTTCCAGGGCCGATGCCTTGTATGGCGCAAAATGCCATTAATGGAGTCTCGAACGATTTTCATTAAAGGATCTGTCATTGAAAAATAGCGCCGCAATTCCTCCACAATAGTCCTTCTTAAATTTTCAGGAAGCGCCCTTTTTTCGCGATTTCCTTCATAGCTCACTTTGTAGGCCCACTCGCAGTACACCAAGTAGGATACGTGGTGCTTAAAAATTAACATGGCATACTTGTGGGGTAAACCAGCACTCATCACCCTATACTTCTCCCTGAGTGCCGGTTGCAGCTCGCGCAGGATGATGTTGGGCACCGTATCGATGCAAGCGTATGTAGGTTGGGTTCTGGGAGCGGGTGTTCTTCTGTGAGCGGGTGTGCTTGAGGCGGCGGGCGAGGGTAGGTTGTCTGGGAGGAAGCTTTCATCCTGTCTTGGTCGCCGTGTTGTCTCCTGGCGTGGTCTTGACGGGGTTGCCATGTTATCCTCCTCCTCAACGGCATACATGTACACAAAATCTTCTGGTGGAGGGGGTGCGCTTGGTGTTGGAAGGCGGTCGAAGGTCCCATTCATCACATCCATGCCACCCTCCTGCTCCGGCGTCGGGGATACAGGGGCATGAACACCGAGCAAATGATGTATACCCGCTATGTCAGTCTCTATCTTCTCCATCCGTCGATCCATCTTCTCCATCCGTTGATCCATCTTCCCCATCCGTTGATCCATCTTCTGCATCCGTTGATCCATATTTAGCATGGTCTCCAGTAGCAGATCTATCTTTACCAGCACAGTACAGTTCCCGGGGATATCCACACTTAACCCATTCAGCATGCGGTCTAAAGAGCTGGTTCTTGTGCATGGCGTGCAGTGGACATCTGGGTGGATGGGTGCTACGGAGGATGAGATGGTGGTTCCATGGAGAGAAGCGGCAGCGTCGCCGAAGAAGGACAGAGGAGGTGACCTGTGGATTTTCGGGAGAGGAGAAGCGGCAGCGTCGTCGAAGAGGGATGGAGAAAGCGACCTGTGGATTTCCAGGTGAGAAGCAGCAGAGTCGTCTAAGCGTAATGGAGAAAGTGACCTGTGGATTTCATGGGCACCAGCAGCAGCGTCGTCGAAGATGAGCTGTAGATTTCAAGGAGAGCGGCGGCAGAGTCGTCGAAGTGTATTGGAGGAAGTGGTCTGTGGGTTCGATGGGTTGGCTGCCATTTGTTTTGCGTTGAGTGTACATCACCGTATTTCTTCTTGACATAATAAGGCTTACGTGTTTTAAAACCCTTAGCCTTTGGGGTCAGCAGAAGGTTTTCTCTATTGGCTTTAGCCTGTCGCTTTGGCCTTGGCTTGGAAATGGCTGCCGCCTTTCACTTTTTCTGTGTGACAGGCACGGCAGAGGCGCGTAGCTTCCTGCGTCCGTAGAATCTGGGTTGATCCATGGAAGCAGATGGCACAATGCAGTATCTGGACAAGGGCAAGTTCAGATACAGATTATCGAGTGGTGGGTTATGCAAAGTGTGTAACCTTTTATGCATGGCAACAAGGTACAGGTGTTGAAAGTGAGCGTACTCTAATGTGAGTCATTAACGTATAAATACACCATCCATTTTGTGGATTCACTGTACATTGAATACACATCGACTAAACATCAAAAATACATTCTTGTGTTTGTATTTATTTCTACTCGCAGCAATGGCTGTTAAAAAGATTTCAAAGGATCTCAGCATGAGAATTAAGGAGATGTACATGAGCGGACACCGAATTGCAGATATCCAACGCTGGTTAGCTGCTTCTGGCCATGTTTTGCCATTAGCCACCGTGTGCTATCATGCACACGGAAAAAACAGACAACGCACGAAGACACCAACGGTAACTAACGCGTAAGTATATTTATATACTGTAACTATATAATACAATAATATATAATATATTGCTGCATATTAATAGAACTATATATTGTGTAGATCTCTCTAATTTTATAGTTATTTTGGTATATTTATATAACTACAGTATATATATATTGTTTATATTGCTGCATATTAATAGAACAATGTATTATGTAGATCTCTCTAATTTTATAGTTATTTCGGTATATTTATATAACAGTATATATATTGTTTATATTGCTGCATATTAATAGAACTATATATTGTGTAGATGTATCTCATTGTATACTATTTTTACTGCAAATGATGTGCTGTGCTTATGGCCTACTGCACTGTAACTTACTGGATTGTTGTTTTTCTGTACATTGTAGGGAGACAACTGTTCTGGTCGACAAAATAAGTGAAAAGAATGATGAGAAGAGTGCAATAAGGGTCAAATACACTCTGCAGCAAAATCACAATCTCACTGTATCCGAGACCAGCATAAAGAAGATGAGACGCAGAATTGGATGGAAATATGGACGTGTGAGGTTAGTACTGGACAGAACAGGAGGTAAAAGTGTTGTTTAAGAAACTGTACTGTACCTCTAAAATTATTTATTCCTTGTCATTACAGAGCGTACCCTATGATAAGGGACGTTAACAAAATAAAGAGAGTGGTCCAGGCCCAGGCATGGATCGACAGTGGAGAAACTTTCCAGGATTGCATATTCACTGACGAGTCTACTGTTTCGCTGGAGAGATTTGCCACCTTTGCATTCCACAAAAAAGGTCGCATATCTATGAAGCCGCGTCCAAAACACCCAGTGAAGATGCATGTGTGGGGTGCCATCTCTAGGCGTGGACCAGGATGCATTGTCATCTTTGAAGGTACAGTAAAATGTATGTCACACACTTTTCCCTTATGCACTGTACTGTACTAGTGTGCAGTTTTTTGAGCACTTTTCTTTTCTTGTTATAGGAACCATGAATAAAGCTTTCTTCCGAGAGAAAATTGTGCCTGAGATTGTGGAATACATCACACGTGAGTTCCCGGATGGTCACCGTTTCTACCAGGACAACGATCCGAAGCACACCGCGTCAACAGCGCATATCCTTGAGCGCGGTATCAACTGGGTGAAGACGCCAGCGGAGTAAGTGCGGTAACCGTGTCTCATTTTTTCCCACTTTTTTTTACTGTGTACTGTATCTCTTAAACTAATTGTCCTTTTTTTCCAATGACAGATCGCCAGACTTCAATCCTATCTAAATGGTCTGGCATCAGCTGAAGGACCATATCCGAAGTGTCGTGAAACCCTCCAAAAAGGATGAGTTGGCGCAAGGCATAATGAGTTTTTGGAACGATGTACTCACCGTGGAACGATGCAATAAATATATTGACCATATTGCGACTGTGTTGCCCATTGTGATCGTGCGTAATGGGCAAGCATCAGGAAGGTAGTATGGTATAGTACTGTACTGTAGTATTGTAAGTACAGTATGATACAGGTAAGTATGGCACAGATTTTTTCTTTCCTAGTAGTCAGAGTATACAGTAGTTCCAGTATAGACTATTTTGACAGTACTAACTGCATACTGTAGTCCAATATGGAGTAGCTATACAGTACACAATGCCATAATACAGTATGCACCTACAGTAACTGCTCAATTTTTTTCTTTCCAGAGAGAGCAGCACCAGCCATCTGGTTACAAAGTATTTAACAGTAGTCACACTATACAGTAGTTCCAGTATAGACTAGTTTGACAGTACTACACAGCACACAATGCCATAATACAGTATGCATATAACTGCACTAATTTTTTGTTTTCTTGTCTTTTCAGAAAAAAAGGATGGACTGGGGGAGAGGGGGGTATCGTTTAAAGTCTGTTAACTGTTTGTACAGTTAAGTGTACAGTATCTAAACTGCAGTCATGATGTACACAAAACCTCTCCTCTCTCAATGAACTACTGTACACAGAATGAGGAAGAAGATATAGACGGGAAAAATTATATTACTATATATATATATATTATATATTATTAATTAATATTATTATCAATGTGCATTATTCATGATTATCCACCGGCCTTCAATTTCCATCTGACAGAAGCACTTAATAAAGACTGCATTTTGTATTATTCATGATTATTTTTATATTTGTTTTTTTTGCTCCCGATAAAATAAAATGAATATTTATTTACATTCATGATAATCATAATCATTGACACCCCCCCCCACATCTACACCAAAGAAAAAGAAAGAATGACAAAAAGTGGTAATTTACTGCATCAACAACATGAATCAGATAATGTTTTTTTAACTCTCAATTCTCACAGTGCTGTGCAAATCAGATTTACATATCAAATTCGAGAAGGGATTTTCAAAAGCGTTACCGTAAACAAAGCCTCAAAGGGCAGGGGAGGGGGTGGGTGGGTGAGTCATGTGCAGTAATCATGAACTAGCTCCCATCCCAAAGAGGATTACATGATAGGTGATGCTCGGCTAGGGACGGATTAAAAACACAATGGCAAGCTTCAGAAACTGAATGACTGTAGAGGTGTCTGTCGATAAGAGTTTCAAATCCTTGAGCGAGCCTTGTGTGTGTGCGTGGGGGAGGGGGGTACAGGGTACAGCAGCATGAAGGATTAGCTGTACTGCAGTTCAAAGAAATGACATAATTTCAAAAGGCAGGTCATCATAATAATTTGATCCCTACACCCCCAAATACAGTACATAAAAAGCACACAAATCAACCATGTGCAGTCAAACGCACAGGATCGCAGTCAAAAGCTACAGCACAGATTGAATATCGTAATATCAAGTTGGTCTAGGCAGGTTTGTGGAGAAAATAAAAAATGAGGAGAAAAAAATATATATATATTTTTTGGTCACTCACTCTTGAACTTCGCAAGCAAGCAGTGGTGAATTTACAGGCGCATGCGCAGTAATCATCAGCTACCAAGCAGGAATGTGATTGAAACCAGAGAGACACACATTCAAAGGAATGGTGTGGGAGAGGTGTACTGCACTGTAGATAAGATAAGAAGTTGAAATACTGCAGTGCAGTAAATTATCCTGTGTGTGTGCGGGGGCGAGCGAGGGGAGAGCGCTGTATACGCCGAAATGTGATACTGTTACAGCACACGCCTATGCGTTTCAACAATTTTCAAATGAGACACAGCACTGCAAATGCATGTATAAATATGCAAATTTACAGTTACTGAGTGCGCACACGCAGACTGTGTACTGACGTAGGTTGAACTGCTAAAGTATTAGACTTCAAAGACAACAGCTCGCGAACGCCCCCCTGAGTTTTTAGACGGTATTGCAGTATTGCAGACAGCGATAATAAAATGCTAATATTACAAGCGCTAAAATACCGCAATACACTCCGGACAAAAAAAAACCGCATCTGCCCGCGGTTATCAAAGTTGCGCCGATTCGGCCTCATTAGGATAAAGGCGGCCGCCACTGTATGTTAGTGTGTTTCACTGCTTCTTATTAAAATCTTTGACGCATTTTCACTGCTCACTCATGGTTCCAGGTTTTTTTGTTTTCTTTTTTGATTTAGTTATTACAGGCTTATTGTGAGTGCTTAATATAGGGATCTTGTCAGTCTTTTTTGTGTGTTTTCATATATCTATATATGTAAGTAACCGCGGCAAGCGCCGCCCGGTCAGTGTGCTCAGCGCTGGCCGGAGGCATCAGGGGCAGTGGCAGAGATCTGCCACCCCGGTGATGACTGCCAGCCAGCCAGCAGGTAAAGAGGGTGATTGTGGGCCGATACTTCTGAACTCGTTACCAGTAATGGGGAGCCTAGTTCAGGGAGTAGCAAAGGCAGTGCTAGGGATCTTTGCAAGAACAGATTCGCCTAGAAGGGTGCTAGCGGAATTAGGGTGCCGGGGCTGTAGTCAGGGCTAGGTTAGAGCAGAATAGGGTTCTGTTCTCGGACCAGCCGAGCGGGATACATAGTACAGATAATCCTGCGCCCACAAGGGATCTGTGTCCTCTGTGTAAGAATACCTACACAGTATCTGCAGAGGTGGGGGGCAGTGTAGAGAGGGAGGTAGGGGAGATTCTGGCCCTAGGGACAAGTGAACCGTCTCCGCGCCCTTGGTAGTCCCCGTACCCGAGAAGGATGGGACCACCCTGTCATGAGAGAACAGAACCTATATATAATAACCGGGCCAGATTGAACAAGATTAGGATATAGTAAACTGAATGAGTTTATTTCTTATGAGCAGAAAATACAATACATTAAGCAAATAACATAACAGAAATATTTACACTTACTGGGGTTGGATAATGAGATATTCAGTCGAATAGCAGCTCATTTAGTTGTTACAGTCACGACAAGCACAGGAATAAGGGGTGCAAGAAATGATATACTGCACCGACACACTTTATTCGAGCAAATACCCGGTATGTACCTGGCAGATACCTGGAATGCGCCGCTCCTCACCTCTGACAAGCCCCGTTGCATTTGCCTTCCCAGCCTGGGTTCATGCCTGGCTGATGGGCGGCTGATCTGTTAAATGATAATGATTAGGATTTAATAGGCTGCAATGCTTCGCGTGTCTACCAGATGGCATAAATTCATGAATTGTAATGCAGTATATATATATGTACTGTGCAGTATTGCAGCCAGCGGGAATAAAATGCTTCAATCCCTGCTGGAAAATAACTCAATTCACTCGGGCAGAAAACAGTCACAAACCTCAATACACCCGGGTATACCCGAATTCGTGGGACTAGCCGAGCTCGAATAAAGTGTGTCGCCAGTGTAGATGCAGGACCCCATTCCTAACATGGCAGTTCAGTTATTGCTGAACAATGACCTTGTCCCAATCACAAGTTGACAGTTAACGCGAGAAGCAGGGTTTACCCAGCCCCTCATTAATACACCCCTCCCTTGGTCCTACTTGGCCAGCCCATTTATAAAAAAAATATGACAAGAGGCCTGGGTGCCATTATGTCTAGTAAAATGCTTATTGGGGTAGAGACCCTTCCTGGGGTGTTACATTTAACAGGTCACAATGGTTAGTGTCCATCCGTGATACTTGGCTGCATATGCAATGAGGACGAGTCACCTCCATTGATGTACAGGTCTTTCTCACCTCTGGTTAACTTCTCTACAGGGGACCGGAGGAGTACAGTACATCACAAAGCCTTTCAAGGAGCTTCCTTTGATTGTACAATTACATATCAAAGCTGCCATTTGGCAAGCTTTCAAACCTATATCCAAACTTATCGAAAACCAGAGATAACTCATAACTATATTTCCCAGGTAGTGATCAGATTAACGATATGTATGCGACATGTGTTCTTGGCATAGTAAAACATATCCAAATTTCACCTTTCTATCAAAAACACATACGGAGATATGATTCTATGGGGTTTACATTATAACAAATACACTGTTAACCCCTATCTCCACAATGACTCGCCTTGATTGCTTCATTAACACATCAGAGGACTCATGTAACTCGCACTGCCTTTCTGAATAAAAATATGGCATAAACTATTACATGGCGATATCATACTTTCTATTAGTATGAAGGGGTTAACAATCCCTGGGCCGCCTGCTATAGGTGGGATTTAACTTGTGTCCAAATATCACCTTTGTAGCATGTATCCAGCAAAAGTTATAATGTTTACACTTTATCCATTGTCATACATAACATAGCAATTAACACACAGTACTGCTGGGGAAATACATCTAAGACCTGGGACAATTCTGCTGAAGCGGGGGAATGCGGCTCGACATATACACAGATCCCATTAAACCCTCGTGTACCGCATGATTGCAGGGCCTGCCGGCTGGGTGTGTGTCACGGTAGCCACAGAGTTATAATATACACCAAATACTCTGGGTTGAATTGAATATGACTGTGATATAATAAAGAGATTTTATTCCTTAAAAGACAGGTGGACACACAATGTTGGACAAATAACAATGGGAATATATACACTTACTTGGGAAGGGGACAATTAAATAGCCCAGGACTCAGGCTAGCAGGTCATCAGCAACAGGAACAATTCAGGTAGAATAACGAAGACACTGAGCATAGAGCTTACAATCGTTTATATGTGATTTGGGCTCTATCCCTAACATTGGGACTCAGGGATTGGGTGACAATTACCTGGACCCAATTACCTTCTGCCAGCTAACGTGGCAAGCAGGAGGGTACCTGCCCCCAGGTGATTGGCACATGAGCACATTCCTCTAGTCAAAGGCCCATTTCCTTAGCCCCACTTTAAAAGGTTGGCGTCTCCAAGTTTGCCATTTGGGATTTAGAACCGGGGAACTCTGACCAGAGGTGTGAAGTATGGCACTTCATGTGAATAGTCATGTCCTGTTCTTTCTCCGCCCTGCATACTTAATTTAGGGCAGGGTGCCTTTGTTTGGAGCTTGCCTCTCAGACAGGCAGGCGCCCCCTGGCCATTAGCATACATTATGGGCCAGTAACTTTCGCGAGCTTTACTGTAGGCATGAAATATTGTAAACCTACAACATATTATACATATTAAAATATTCAGTTCGGTTGGGCCGAGCGGGCTAAAAATTGCCATGCCCTCATGCCGGAGGGGGCTCTCCATGGTGGCCAATTTTCAGCTCGCTGCGACCCACCGAACCGGAGATAACAATATTGGGTTTTAAAACCTCATGTTATACAGACCACAATTCTCCGCCATTGGAGTCAATGGCAGCAACCACACTTTACACAGTGAACCATATTCCGTTCGGTTAGCCTGAGAGGGCTGGGAATGGCCATGCAACCATGCCGGAGGCATGACTACCTGGTGGCCAAATCCCAGTCCTCTAGCCCTCACTGAACCGGAGATAAGGTTCTCCGGTTTATACAATTTTACACTCTGGCCACCCCTACCATCGTGAGGGTGGCGAGGGGTTAACAGTGATAATGTTTAAATATGTATGTATTCCCCTGCCTCAGTACAATATGTGTTCCCCTTTTGGTTGTAATGTATTTCCCTGCTCCTACAGTGGTTACACCAAACACATACACTGGGATCAGGTCGGGAGGGAAAGGGCTAACTGGTTGAATGTTTATAGCCCTCTGTTCCCCTTCCCGCCTTTTCACCCACGATTTGCCGGCACGATCCCATAGGTCGCCATTGGAGCTCCATAGAAGTCAATGGAGATTGCGAGGTTTTTGACCCTATACCTAGGAAGACCAGCAGATGGCGCCCGAGAGGAGGAGCGGAGCATCCCCATTGAACTGAACGGCGTAATGCATTTAAATGGGAAATACCTCGAGTCCGCTTTCCAAGAACGAGATGATACATTATAACCGTGGCTGACTGCCAAATCGCAGTATCCGAGTACCGCTACTATTTCAATGAAAAGAGCTTTTGATCGCTAAATTGCCGTGGGAACTCGGCTATGGCCAAGTTCACCATCAATTAAAGTTGGTAACTCCAGTTCTGGGGCAGCTAGCAATAAAATTATTTTTGCCCCTAGCTCGTGGGGGCCCCCTCACTCGACCCAACAGGGTCCGACAGGCCATGGCCGCGAGAAAGGGTTGTGTCCGCCACGAGAGTTGCCGCCATTTACCACAATGGCGGAGAAAAGCCGCTGGTTAAAACGGCTAAGTATAAAACTGTATAAACTTGAAATCCGTATCTCCGGTTCGGTGAGGACTAGAGGACTGGGATTCAGCCACCAAGTAGTCATGCCTCTTGCATGGTTGCAGGGCCATTCCCAGCCCTCTCAGGCTAACCGAACGGAGTATGGTTCACTGTGTAAAGTGTGGTTGTGCCATTGACTCCAATGGCGGAGAAATGCAGTCTGTTTAACATGAGGGAAAATATGTTGGCAGAGTGAAATGCACTGATTTCCCATTGACTCCAATGGCGGAGAAAACCCCATTGTTCCCTATGGGGAATTAAAGGTGAAAGTCGTAACTCCAGTTCGGTGGGTCGTACGAAGCTGAGATTTGGCCACCATGTAAAGTCATGAGGACATGGCAAATTTCAGCCGTCTCGGACCCACCGAACGGATTATATTTAGGTATAAAGATTCTGAAATATATAATGTATATTCATGCCTACAGTAAAGCCCGCGAAAGTTACTGGCCCATGAGGTATGTTAATGGCCAGGGGGTGACAGTGTATCTACAGGGAATACTGTGATCAGAGGCTCCCCCACCCTGATTAAGTATTCTAGGGCGGGGAAGAGCAGGACTTGGGTACTTGTAATAAGTGCCATACTTCACACCTCTGGACAGAGTTTCCCGGCCCAGATACCTAAAAGGCAGACTTTGAGTCGCCAGCTTGTTAGTGTGGGGTGCTGAAAATGGGCCTCTGGCCAAAGTGATGTGCGCATGTGCCAACCACCTGGGGGCAGGTACCTTTCTGCTTCCCACGTTAGCTGGAAAAAGGTAATTGGGTCCAGGTAATTGTCATCCAATGAATATAACAGAAGAAAGTGACAGAAGTCACAACAGTCCCCTATTAGTTGCACTCAAGGCAAAGTCAAGGTAAATACCATAAAGATATTAATATCCACATTATGGACTGAAAGTCCCAGATGAATTCAAACAAATACTTAAGGATACAATATCCACTGAAAGACTGCTATGTCTGAAATAATAACATATAATCCAATTAAAATGACCATATCCACAGTAAATGTCTTATAGCCTAGAGTGTCAGTGTCATTGGATGAAGCACTGAGCTCTGTCTGTGTTTCATGTTCTGTCTCTGGTTTTAAATATATATTGCCATGCTCAGTAGCTCTCCTCTTTGACACTTATACGCCTATATATACGTTGTGGTTATTTTGGGGTTTCAATATGAACTTATAGGGGTCCTGTATGTTTTGCAATTCTTGTTCAGCTGGTCCTAGCTGATTTGGAGGGTGGCTACTCCTTCCCTAGTTTGAAGCTCACCCCTTCCCACTTTTAAATGGTTAAAGCTCACTCCATTTCACCTTCCACACTCATGGGAACTTGCATGCAGTTCGATTGTGACAAATCTAATACAGAGTGCTTTTCCTTGTATTATACAGGTTAATAAGAGCTTCAATCAGACTTAGAACTATGCAACTAATTTTGACAGATTTATTATAAACCATTCTTCCTGGTAATTTACAGGTTATTAAGAATCTATTTTAGTGTTAGGACCCTTGAGACGTGGTCTGCCTTGGAGGGGCTCAGGGGCTTACAACACTTTGCCAAAGAGTTAAACTAAAAGACCATGTTATTCAATATATATATATATATATATATATATATATATATATATATATATATATATATATATATATATATATAGGCACTGTACTATGTATTTGTGTCATTGGATGTCGCACTGAGCTCTGTCTGTGTTTCATGTTATGTCTCTGGTTTTAAATATATATTGCCATGCTCAGTAGCACTCCTCTTTGACACTTATACGCATATATATATATATATATATATATATATATATATATATATATGCGTAGAAGTTACGCATATATATATATATATGCGTAGAAGTGTCAAATATATATATATGTCATATATATGTTGTGGTTATTTTGGGGGTTCAATATGAGCTTATAGGGGTCATGTATGTTTTGCATACTGTGGATATTAATATCTTCATGGTATTTACCTTGATTTTGCCTTGAGTGCAACTAATAGGGGACTGTTGTGACTTCTGTCACTTTCTTCTGTTACTGTATATTCATAGTTTTTTCCCCCGTGCACCAAGCTTACTTTATATTATTTGATATTATGGTTTGAGCGGCATCCCATCATCCTATCTTTAATTGTCATCCAATACCTGAGTCCCAATGTTAGGGATAGAGCCCAAATCACATATAAACGATTGCAATCTCTATGCCCATTGTCTTTCGTGTCTTCATTCTTATACCTGATGCCTGATGAACTGCTAACCTGAATCCTGGGTTATTTCATTGTCCCCTTCCCAAGTAAGTGTATATATTCCGTTTGTTATTTGTCCAACATTGTGTGTCCACCTGTCTTTAAAGGCAGAGCTTTCCAAATTGTGTGTCGCGACACGTTAGTGTGTCAGCTGCAGTATGTAGGTGTGTCACCCACTCTCTCTCTCTCCCTCTCAGTCATCCACCCTCTCTCCCTCACCCACCCTCTCTCCCTCTCTGTCACCCACCCTCTCTCTCTCTCTGTCACCCACCCTCTCTCTCTCTGTCACCCACCCTCTCTCTTTCTGTCACCCACCCTCTCTCTCACGCTCTTTCTCTCTCCTCTCCATGCGTTTCAAAAATGCATCCAAACATAGGTAAAAAAGCGTTCAAAATTATTCTGCAGTTTTCTACTACAGTACATACATTTGTGAAGTATCCTTTTCAACAATGACAAACTTAAAGACACTGAAATGTGGAAGCTTAAAAATGCTTGATGACGAAATGTGAGTGTCTTTATCTAATATTCCAACAAATAGTGGAATAATTGCTAGTAAAACTGAATTACTGTGTCGCAAAATGATGCATGTCTATAAAGTGTGTCACCAACATGAAAAGTTTGGAAAGCTCTGTTTTAAGGAATAAAATCTCTTTATTATATCACAGTCGTATTCAATTCAACCCAGATGATTTGGTGTATATTATAACCCTGTGGCTACTGTGACACAGGGCCAAAAATCTCTCAGTCTCCATTGAATCCTCTGGGGCTCCAATGGCGACCTATGGGACAGTACCAGCAAATGGTGGGTGAAAAGGCAGGAAGGGGAACAAAGGGCTATAAACATTCAAACACAGTTAACGCTTTCCCTCCCGTCCTGATCCCAGTGTATGTCCTTGGTGTATACACTGTAGGGGCAGAAACACATGTAACCAGTGAAATACATTACAACCAAAGGGAAATACATATTGTACTGAGGCAGGGGAATATAGACACAATTAACCATTATTATAGTTAACCCCTCCCCTCCCACACAATGGTAGGGGTGGCCAGCTGGGGGGTAACCCCTTTATTACTGGGCTAGCCACCCCCCCTCGTGACAGTGTGACCCCTTTATTACAAGCCTGGCGGCTGCTCTCATGACACACCCCGCTCCTGTGGGGACTGCTCAATGCAGGGACGGTGTCAGATGCCTATCCCATGCCCCGCAGGAGTGAGCTTGCGGGGGCTAGGTATCTGACTATCAGGGATCTAAGTACAGTATACTGGCAGATCCCCCTGACGCAAGAGGCTTGGGAGAAGTCAGCCTTCATCACCCCGAGTGGCCTCTGTGAAGTTGTAAGGATGCCACTCTGGATGAGGAATGTTGGGCTACATTCCAATGCCTGATCAGTAGGTTTCGGGAGGGAGTGCAGAAGTGTCTAGGGGCATACCTAAAGGAGATAGCTGGGTATAGTCAGACAAGGGATTTGCAGCTAGTGCAGGTAGCAGGAGGGCTAGCTAGAATAAGGGAAGCAGGGCTTACTGTGAAACCCACGAAGTGCTAAGTAGGGCTGGCTGAGGCATTGTACCTAGGGCACCGGGTGGGTGGAGGGCATCTGACTTGTCTGGGCCCTGCTGGCTACTGCAGAAAGTTTATTTCACAGCCCAGTCCTGTGACTGAAACCCTGACTGACTGGACCGGGAAGCTACTCTCAGTACTGGTTGTCTGGTCTCCCACCTGCAAAGTTGCTTGTCAGGCATTGTTGACCACACTGAACTGTGCTCTAATCCCCCACAGCACCCGATTTCTCTAAAAAGTCTGGGGTGTAGACAGATACCTCGGAATATGGCATCAGGACTGTTTTCAGCCCAGTAGGGGAGGAGAGCAGTGGGCACTGTAGTGCCACCGGACTATTTCACAAGGAGCGTGCTGTTGCACAGCTAACCTCAAGAGCTATGCGCCCATCAAACCGCCGGAGGTGGTGTGCCAGCACCTACGCTTTGAGGTGGGGAGGTGTGACGGTGAAGGGGTACCCAGGCCATAAATAAAGGTATTATGCCCGGTTGGGTGCCCCTGAGCCATATTGGGGAATTGTGACTGTCAGCTCTTCAACCCAATTGTGGTATATAACTGCTTGTGTAATAAAGATGTATGTGGTTTTCCTGTTCCAGAAGTGCCAACCAGCGGGGATGCGCCAGGCATGAGCGACAGGGATGATTTTACGGGAAAATTTTGTCTGGGTTTGTTTAGGTTGAAGGGGGCCCATGTTGCGGGTTACCCGAAACATGCACTCAGTAATCCCCCCAGATTCCTGAAGACATGAACACAGACCACCGGATAAAAGCCCCCCTAGAATGCAGTTTGCAGCTCACCGTCAAATCCCCCTGCTTCAGCACAAACCAGAGAAGTACGACCGGGAAGGGAACTGGGTTACATTCCAGGTCCCGGATATGCCTGAATCCCAGGACCGAGTGAGGGGTTCCGTAACTCTCTCATCAGGGATAAGGTGGAGAGAGTTGTAGGGGTTACATTTTAAGTTAAAGCGTAGAGTGTCAGCTCTGCAGCCAACTGCTGGCTGCAGTCCTGTGAATGTGTATAAACTGTCTATATGCGCCAGGCTAGGAATAAGAGGGCTATATCACCATATTAAGGGTTAATGAATACCCACAACCTACATGGGGCATAAGGGGTTAATGTATATCCCCACACTCTACACAGGGTATTCACTAGGATAAAGGGACACTGCCCAAGTAATGCAGAGGTACCTTGAATCCAGTATAGGGGTTCAGGGGGTTACTCCAGCTCAGGATAAAGCTGAGAGTTTATTGGTGTGTAAGGAAAATGGTTAAGTCAGGTTAGAATAAAACTGCGTAAGTTAGGTTTTTGAAGTAATGTCAGAGGAAGTCATTTAGTATGGATAAACAATCCATTTGCATAGGAATCAGAGGGAGCTTCAAAGGGGCAGCAGACATATTTGGTATTCACAAGTACAATGAGTCATAACTTATTTGGCCTGACAGGTGGCTAGGTGTCAGGGGACAGGGAGACGTTAGGTCTCCAGGGAAGTAGGCTTGGCAAGGTATGCTAAGCAGCTGAAGTGCAAAGTTTGCACGTGCTCTCATCATACCATGAAGCTCAGTGCCAGGCTACGAAGAACCTGGCAGAACTCTGCTATAGGTGGGATGATTTGTTCCAACGCAAAAGATTGGCTGCACATGATACAGATAGACTTTGGGTGTTTTTAAAAAGTCCGGCGCAGCTAGTCAGGAGTTAGTCCCATCTAAGAGTTCCATCTTGGGAGAAGTTCCATCGGATTCATCTAAGCTTCAGCGGGCGGTACAGAGACTATTTCATCGCAACTAAAGATTTGTATCCAGCTTCCAGTATTCGTAAGGACAAAGGATTTGCCAACTAATCCTGCATTGGTTGAACGGAAATATTACCTTCGGCGGAGTAAGAGTGGTTGCAGGCCGTGACACTAGCCAAGGACTGTTACACGGCTCTTTTTGCGCATCACCCCGCGTTTGGGAATTGATGCCTAGAGACTTGATTTCTGTGGATTTCGTTCCGTGGACATTTTATTTGGTTTTGCCTATCGTAGTAAGAGTTTATTTGTGTTATTTTGTAAATTAAGTTGTGTGTGTTCCTTGTGTGAATAAATTACAATTTATTTTATCTCATGTTTGTTGAATCAAAGGATCCAGATAGTAAGGTGTTAAAAAGCTTGGTCTCCCGTGATACTATCCATTACTCCTCTTACATTTCTTTGTGTGTACCCTTATTTTCATACATTTCAATGTCATTTTTTAAACCGTTGCAATTATGTCAATCTGTTTTCAAGCGACTGCAAACCAGAGTAAATGTTTACATAATATGTAACATACCCAACCAATAACAGTTTAGATTAGACACTATGAAAATGTTTTAGCAGTTAAATCTGAAATCTTACTGGCTGAGATGTTGGCCCATTTCTTGCAAAGCCTGTTCCTGTTCACCACAGAGTTCCTGCACTTGTTTCTTCTCAAACTGCAACTTCTCAAAATCCTATGACAGTGATAATAAAGAAAAAGCATTAATCTTAATGTTTCCTGTAATACTTGTATCCAAATCACTGTTTTTGCATTAGCTACTCCCTTTCATTCATTCATTCATTCATTCATTCATACATATAAATATATGTTTATGCATAATATCAGCCTCATTTAAAACCAGAGACAGAACCTGAAACACAGACAGAGCCCAGTGCTACATCCAATGACACAAATACACGGTACAGTATATATATATATATATATATATATATATATATATATATATATATATATATATATATATATATATATATATATCTTTTGAATAAAATGGTCTTTTAGTTTAACTCTTTGGCCAAAGTGTTGTAAGCCCTTGAGCCCCTCCAAGGCAGACCTCGTCTCAAGGGTCCTAATACTGATATAAATTCTTAATAACCTGTACATTACCAGGAAGAATGATTTATAATGTTCCATGTCTCTGGTATTAAATATATATTGCCATGCTCAGTAGCACTCCTCTTTGACTCTTATACGCATATATATATGTTGTGGTTATTTTGGGGGTTCAATATGAGCTTATAGGGGTCCTGTATGTTTTGCAATTCTTGTTCAGCTGGTCCTAGCTGATTTGGAGGGTGGCTCCTCCTTCCCTAGTTTGAAGCTCGAACCCTCCCACTTTTAAATGGTTAAAGCTCACTCCATTTCACCTTCCACACTCATGGGAACTTGCATGCAGTTTGATTGCAACAAATCTAATACAGAGTGCTTCTCCTGGTATTATACAGGTTAATAAGAGCTTCAATCAGACTTAGAACTATGCAACTAATCTTGACAGATTTATTATAAATCATTCTTACTGGTAATGTACAGGTTATTAAGAATTTATATTAGTATTAGGACCCTTGAGACGTGGTCTGCCTTGGAGGGGCTCAAAGGCTTACAACACTTTGGCCAAAGAGTTAAACTAAAAGACCATTTTATTCAAAAGATATCTATATATATATATATATATAGATATATATATGTAGGCACTGTACTATGTATTTGTGTCATTGGATATAGCACTGGGCTCTGTCTGTGTTTTATGCTCTGTCTCTGGTTTTAAATATATATTGTAAAGAGGGGTTAGGCTGCACTCCACAAAATAGATAAATTAGACATACAGTTTACCGGTTCTGCTGGTTCAAGGAAGTACCTGCCAGGCAATTTCCAAAGTGTACTCAGGAAAGAAGGATCCAGCGCTCCACGGTTTTCTAAATAAAGTAAATTTATTGTGCCACACAACGTTTCGACCAATAGGTCTTTCTCAAGTGACTACGCATACACCAAATGAGGATATACCCAGTATATATATCCTCAACCATAAACAAAACAATAGGTGAAAACAAGTAAAAAATCACCCCAGCCGTCCCCAATCCGTCTCCCCTGATCAGTCCTGTCATCATTCTGTGCCACAACAGTTCGTGAGAGTCTTCTTCTGGTTTCTTGGTCTTCTTCCGGTTTTTGCGTTCCAATGACGTCATCCTCTCTTCTGCGCATGCGCCGTCAGTGCTTGCGTTCCAGCGTCATCTTGTTCTATATGCCGGCCCGGTCTGACGTCTGCCACCGCATCTGGATTGGTTCTCCTGTCCTCGCGATACTTCGGGGGCTGCTCACACATCGTGAGTTGTAGGCCTTCCCTCTCTCTGCGTCGCCGGTTAGGTTATCCTCCTGCGTCCTCCGTCGCCATGGTTTCTTTGTCGTCATTCTGGTCTTCAGCTCTCCTCCTGTGTATGTTGGCTATTCATCCATGTCTCTCAGTGTGCAATATAAGTCCTTGATATGCATAGAAAAAGTTTTTTTATGTGTGATCAGGGGTGACATTCAATAATGTGAACTAGTGTAAAAAAGTAGTAAGTGCAAAAAAAACCATGTGTTAAAAACTTTGGAATGCTTGTCAGTCTGTTCTGAAGCTTACTCACATATAAGGCAATAACACCAACAGCAGCCATGCAACCTGAAAACATTTCCATCTCCTATTAAGAAAACAGTTGAATGATATGTAATCGTTTAACCCTTTAGGGTGAACGGTATCTAAAGTGTATGTCCAGTATGTCTCTCGTTGTAATAAAAGTGTATTAATATCAATGCCTGTTGCTTTTCTTTTTACATGCTCTATGCCCATTAAACGAAGGGATGAGACTGGATGTTTGTGGTCTGTACAGTGGTCAATAAAAACAGTATTTTCTGATTTATTGTTGATCCTGCTTTTATGTTCAATAAATCTAGTCTTTAGACTCCTGTTTGTTTTACCCACATATAAAAGACCACAGGGGCATTTAATGATATATACAACTTGTGTGGTAGTGCAGGTAATGCGTTTGTTAATTTTAAATTTTGCACCACTTCTTGGGTGACAAAATACATCACCTGTCATTAAACTATTGCATACCGAACAATTAAAACACTTATAGCAGCCTGGTTTTGGATCACTAAGGAAGTGTGAACCCACATAATGTTCCTTTTTATCTGCTTTTACCAGAATATCCTTGATGTTTTCTCCTCTTTGATAGGCAAATCTAGGTGTTTCCTTACAAATTTGGCCTAATGTAAGATCTGTTTGAAGAATCTTCCAATGTTTTTGTATGGTTTGTTTAACAAATCTACTTGCAGTGGTATATTTGCTGACAAAGGTCATTTTTTCTTCACTATTCACTGGTCTATTCCTTGTTTTTATTTCTTTTATGGTTCTAGCTAAGTGCAGAGGCCTGTCAACAATTTTCCCCGCCCTTATTTTTTGTGAATAGGGTAACATTCTCTTTAGGGAGTCTGGAACCATGTAATGTGGAATTTCTATCTGTAGGTTTCCTGAATAGATCTGTATGCAACTCATGCCCATCATATGTGATCAATACATCTAGGTATGATATCTGTGACTTACTCCAATTTTTAGTAAATTTAACTGGCGTAGGTAATTCTTTCCTGAGTACACTTTGGAAATTGCTTGGCAGGTACTTCCTTGAACCAGCAGCACCGGTAAACTGTATGTCTAATTTATCTATTTTGTGGAGTGCAGCCTAACCCCTCTTTACATTGCTATTAATTTCCTGTCTTTTGGCTGGTACCCTTTAAAATCCTTTGGGATTGATTTATGTGATACTTTACAGATTTGTCTCTGTGTATCACCGCATTTATTATCTGTGAAAAATTTAGTCTGGAGACGTTGAATTTCTCCCAGCACATTCCAGTTTTTCCTTAGTGTTAGACTGGTTCAAGTGTAAGGCTCTACTTTATGGAAGGGCGTGCCAATCTGTCTTTGAGACTTACAAATAAAGCTGAAACAAAAACTTTCAATGAGGAGGAGATCAGTAACATTTTATTTAAATCTACTCCTGAGGAGGCGTTTGGTCCTGACAGACCAGCCGATTACATCCAAGACTTAGAAAGACTTAAAAAGAAAGAAATAGAATATTACTCCCATGGAACCCCTTTAAGTGAATATTACAAACAAAGACTCATCCCATTCAGGATCCGAAACCGTCTCACCATTGGTATAGATAGCCAGATATTCTGTGAGAACTGGTGCAAAATATTGAACAAAGCCTCCTTGGATTTAATGGTATTAGTTATAAAGGAAGTAGGGAAGCAATTATCCAATACCAGACATGAGATTTTAAAACTTGAGGTCACCATAGAACACACACATCAGAGTGACATTACTCTCAAGCTCTTGGATGAACTCAAAACTAAGCTACAAAAATTTAAGGAGGATTTAGTCCACTTTAAAAAACAGAAGTTTAAAAAGGTAGTAGGAGACTACAAAGAAAATAGTGTGTACTTATGGACTAAGCAAGATAAACGCACCAGATTCACAAATAAAGGAAAGGCTAAAAACACTCAAAAAAGAGGAGAAAATCTTTCCAGTGACCCAGAGGCCAGCTCATCAGCTGATGAGATACGGGGACAGACACCAGGAACCTCCAGCTCTTCTTTTTTAGGAGGAGGAAGAGGGACGACGGCAAAAGAAAAAAGACAAGGAGGGGGAGGACACAAACCCGCGGACACCGCCCGTCTTGAGACCCCGGCAATAAGTAGTGTGCATAGTCTTGTTATTAATCTTTCTGATTACTCACTGTCCAAAACAGAATTAGAAGTTCTGTCTAGAGGTCCTTCTTTTGTACCCACTACTACAGCTAATAGATTTGACTTAGAGGTGGAACTTTTTAAGATGGAAAGAAAATTAAACCTAAAATCTTTTTTTCCTCAACAGGGTACCGGTCGTGCAACAACAGCAGCCACCAACAGCCACTCAAAGTTTGACCAAAAAAGAAACGGTATGTAAACTAAAGTCTAGTTTTGTACCTCCTGTAAGAATTCAGCAGTACAAGCATACATGAATTTGGTAAAACACGATGTGAATACATATTTTAGAAAGAAACATCGTACACATTACAATCTTGACATTGGTCAAAAAAAGTGTTTGAAACAATTGGCTGATAATCCTAAAATAATCTTAAAAAGAGCAGACAAGGGAGGGGCACTAGTTCTTCAGAACTATGAACAATACAGGACAGAAGCCTATAGACAATTAGCAGATACTAACTGTTATGTAAAATTAACACATGATCCAACAAACTCATATCAAGAAGAAATAGAACAAATTTTACAATTGGGTTTGGGGAATACATGGCTTACTGAAAAGGAGAAAGAATTCTTAACAATGGAGCACCCACGCCGCCCGGTTTTATATCTATTACCAAAGATACATAAGAGTCTACACCAAGCATGTCAAACTCAAAGGCTAACACGGGCCAAATAAACAAGGTTTAAGTTTATGTGGGCCGCAAAAAAACAAAAACTTAAATTTTCATAGAAACGTAGGTTTATTTTGAAAAGTACAGTGTGTGTGTGTGTGTGTTGACCTTACTAACCGAACCAAAAAAAAAAAAGCCAGACGTGAATGACTTCTGAACCCATTAACCAGTGTCAGGATGCCCCCTCTTAACAATTTCCAAAGCAGCAATCCCGCCTGGGATCTTACCTGATCCACAGTCCCTCAAGGTACTATACTGGAGGGGAGGTGTTCCCTACCTGTCTTCCGATGTCTCCTGTGTGAAACTTGAGAGTCAGATCTGGAAGAAAGCAGAATAGGTTATTTCGGTGTAGGTATAGTGCAGTTAAGATAAAACAGAGAGAGTGGGCGAGGGTGACAGACAGAGAGATGGTGGGAGAGAGAGAGAGGGTGGGAGAGACAGGGTGGAAGAGAGAGAGAGGGTGAAGAGAGAGAGAGGATGGGAGAGAGAGAGAGGGTGGAAGAGAGAGAGAGAGGATGGGAGAGGGTGGGAGAGAGAGAGAGAGGGGGTGGGAGAGAGAGGGTGGAAGAGAGAGAGAGGGTGGGAGAGGGTGGGAGAGGGTGGAGAGGGAGAGAGAGGGTGGGAGAGAGGGAGAGGGTGGGAGAGGGAGAGAGAGGGTGGGAGAGGGAGAGGGTGGGAGAGAGAGAGAGGGTGGGAGAGAGAAGGTGAGAGAGGGTGGAAGAGAGAGAGAGGATGGGAGAGAGAGGGTGGGAGAGGGTGAGAGAGGGTGGAAGAGAGAGAGGATGGGAGAGGGTGGAAGAGAGAGAGAGGATGGGAGAGAGAGGGTGGAAGAGAGAGAGCGGATGGGAGAGAGGGTGGGAGAGAGAGAGGATGGGAGAGAGAGGGTGGGAGAGAGAGGGTGGGAGAGGGTGAGAGGGTGGGAGAGGGTGAGAGGATGGGAGAGGGTGGGAGAGAGAGGGTGGGAGAGAGAGGTTGGGTTGAGAGAGAGGGTGGGAGGGAGAGAGAGGCTGGGAGAGAGAGATAGAGGGTGGGAGAGAGAGAGAGAGGGTGTGAGAGAGAGGATGAGAGAGGGTGGGAGAGAGAGAGAATGGGAGAGAGAGGATGGGAGAGAGAGAGAGGGTGGGAGAGAGAGAGAGGGTGGGAGAGAGAGAGAGGGTGGGAGGAAGAGAGAGGGTGGGAGAGAGAGAGAGGGTGGGAGAGAGAGGGTGGAAGAGAGAGAGAGAATGGGAGAGAGAGGGTGGGAGAGAGAGGGTGGGAGAGGAGGGAGAGAGAGGGTGGGAGAGGGAGGGAGAGAGAGGGTGGGAGAGGGAGAGAGAGGGTGGGAGAGAGAGAGAGGGTGGGAGAGGGAGAGGGTGGGAGAGAGAGAGAGGGTGGGAGAGAGAAGGTGAGAGAGGGTGGAAGCGAGAGAGGATGGGAGGGTGGAAGAGAGAGAGAGGATGGGAGAGAGAGAGGGTGGAAGAGAGAGAGCGGATGGGAGAGAGGGTGGGAGAGAGAGAGGGTGGGAGAGAGAGAGGGTGGGAGAGAGAGGGTGGGAGAGAGAGGGTGGGAGAGGGTGAGAGGGTGGGAGAGGGTGGGAGAGAGAGGGTGGGAGAGAGAGGTTGGGTTGAGAGAGAGGGTGGGAGGGAGAGAGAGGCTGGGAGAGAGAGATAGAGGGTGGGAGAGAGAGATAGAGGGTGGGAGAGAGAGAGAGAGAGAGAGGGTGGGAGAGAGAGGGTGTGAGAGAGAGGGTGAGAGAGGGTTGAAGAGAGAGAGAATGGGAGAGAGCAGGATGGGAGAGAGAGAGGGTGGGAGAGAGAGGGTGGGAGAGAGAGAGAGGGTGGGAGAGAGAGAGGGTGGGAGGGAGAGAGAGGGTGGGAGAGAGAGAGGGTGGGAGAGAGAGGGTGGAAGAGAGAGGGAGAGAGAGGGTGGGAGAGGGAGAGTGAGGGTGGGAGAGAGGGTGGGAGAGAGTGGGAGAGGGAGAGAGAGGGTGGAGAGAGAGGGTGGGAGAGAGTGGGAGAGGGAGAGAGAGGGTGAGAGGGTGTGAGAGAGAGAGGGTGGGAGAGAGAGGGTGGGAGAGAGAGAGAGAGTGGGTGGGGAGATAGAGAGGGTGGTTGCCTGACTCACCGGGCCCGTTGGCGGCCCTGTCCCTCATTCTCTCTCTACTTCCCCCCCATTTTCTCTCACCCTCTCCCATTGTCTCTCCCTATTCTCTCTCCCTTCCCTCCCAACCCCCATTCGCTCAATCCCCTCTTCTCTCTCTCCCCACCCATCTCCCTCTCCCCCCCTCCATTCTCTCCCCCCGCCCCATTCTCTCCCCCCCCATTCTCTCTCTGACCTGCACAGACGCACACAC